>NC_137889.1:117704599-118296868 GCF_963455335.1 Martes martes
AGAACAAACACTGTGCTGCCCAGCCACCATACTGGAAGTTCTAGTCAATAGATGTAGGAAGACAAAAAAAAAAAAAAAAAAAATAGATGTAGGAAGACATATGACGGCTTCTAGAAACCTCATGTACGAGAAAGCTGTTGCATGCTCTCTGCCTTTTCTTTCACTGCCCACCCCCCGCCCCCCACTCCCCTTTAAAAGATGGCTGCGACGAGAGGACTGCATCCCTGACAAGGAAGGCAAGTGCCATACCTTAGAGACACGGAGTAGAAAGCCCCAAAGTGCCTGAGGGCCTGAGGCTTTGGGGAGCTCAGCTACAGCACCCGAGCTGCTGACCTCTGGGCTTTTCGAGGAGAGAGTAATTAAACTGCATTCTGGCTTAAGCTACTTCTGTTTGGGGGCTTTTATGATTTGCAGTCAAGCCTAATCCTCGCTAATGCAATTGGCAAAATGCAAGCACCACACATGTGGAGCAGATCAACAGCTAACACCTACATGGAGTGGATTAGGGAAGAGGAAGCATTAGAGAAATGTGTAAAAGGTGGGATAAGATTTAAGGATGTGGAGAAACACATCAGGGATGAAAGGGAGGGTGTTCCAGCAGGAAAAAAACAAAACAAAACCAAAAAACCCCTCAGCATAAAACACATCTTTGAAATGCAAGAGTTCTATCTATGGGTATTTGGGAAACACGAAATAGCGTGTTAGGAATAAAGTGATGGTTTCAGGGTGAAGATATTAGCCTGGGCAGACAGTGGATTATTCTGAAAGAGCAATGCAAAGAATATGGAACTCCTTCTTTAACTAACAGGACTATTATGGAGCCATATCTTGAAAGAAGTTGCTGTGGTCAGTGTCGAAGTTGTTACTGCTTATGTTCTCCTCTAGGATTTTGATGGATTCCTGCCTCATGTTGAGGTCTTTTATCCATTTTGAGTTTATCTTTGTGTATGGTGAAAGAGAATGGTCGAGTTTCATTCTTCTACACATAGCTGTTCAATTTTCCTAGCACCGTTTATTGAAAAGACTGTCATTTTTCCAATGTATATTTTTTCCTGCTTTGTTGAAAATTATTTGACCATAGAGTTGAGGGTCCATATCTGTGCTCTCTACTCTGTTCCACTGGTCTATGTGTCTGTTTTTGTGCTAGTACCATGCTGTCTTGGTGATCACAGCTTTGTAGTAAAGTTTGAAATCAGGCAACGTGATGCCCCCAGTTTTGTTTTTCTTTTTCAACATTTCCTTAGCAATTCGGGGTCTCTTCTGGTTCCACACAAATTTTAGGATTGCTTGTTCCAGCTCTTTGAAAAATGCCAGTGGAATTTTGATCGGGGTGGCATTGATAGTATAGACTGCTCTAGGCAGTATAGCCATTTTAACAATGTTTATTTATTCTTCCAATCCATGAGCATGAAATGGTCTTCCATCTTTTGGTGTCTTCTTCAATTTCTTTCATGAGTGTTCTGTAGTTCCTGGAGTATAGATCCTTTACCTCTTTGGTTAGGTTTATTCCCAGGTATCTTATGGTTCTTGGTGCTATAGTAAATGGAATCAATTCTCTCATTTCCCTTTCTATATTTTCATTGTTAGTGTATAAGAAAGCAACTGATTTCTGTACATTAATTTTGTATCCTGCCACATTACTGAATTGCTGTATGAGTTCTAGTAGTTTGGGGGTGGGGTTTTTTGGGTTTTCCATATAAAGTATCATGTCATCTGGGAAGAGAGAGAGTTTGACTTCTTCATTGCCAATTTGAATACCTTTCAAGATATGTCTCCAAAGGCAAAGGAAACAAAAGCAAAAATGAACTTTTGGGACTTTGGCAAGATCAAAAGCTTCTGCACAGCAAAGGAAACAGTCAACAAAACAAAGAGGCAACCCATGGAATGGGAGAAGATATTCGCAAATGACACTAGAGACAAAGGTCTGATATCCAAGATCTATAAAGAACTCCTCAAACTCAACACACACAAAACAGATAATTACATTAAAAAATGGGCAGAAGATATGAACAGACACTTCTCCAAAGAAGACATACAAATAGCTAACAGACACATGAAAAAATGTTCATCATCATTAACCATCAAGGAGATTCAAATCAAAACCACACTGAGATACCACCTTACACCAGTTAAAGTGGCCAAAATTAACAAGTCAGGAAACAACAAGTGTTGGAGAGGATGTGGAGAAATTTGCATTCCCCCTGTTGGTGGGAATGCAAGTTGGTGCAGCCACTTTGGAAAACAGTGGGGAGATTCCTTAAGAAATTAAAAATAGAGCTACCCTATGACCCTGTAATTGCACTACTAGGTATTTACCCCAAAGATACAGATGTAGTGAAAAGAAGGGCCAATGTTCATAGCAGCAACAGCCACAGTCACCATACTGTGGAAAGAACCAAGATGTCCTTCAACGGACGAATGGATAAAGGAGATATGGTCCATATATACAATGGAGTATTATGCCTCCATCAGAAAGGATGAATACCCAAATTTTGTATCAACATGGATGGGACTGGAGGAGATTATGTTGAATGAAATAAGTCAAGCAGAGAGAGTCAAGTATCATATGGTTTCACTTATTTGTGGAGCATAAGCAATAACACGGAGGACATTGGGAGATGGAGAGAAGTGAGATGGGGGAAATCGGAGGGGGAGATGAACCATGAGAGACTGGACTCTGAGAAACAAACTGAGGGTTTTGGAGGGGATGGTGGTGGGGGATTGGGTGAGCTTGGTGGTGGGTATTAAGGAGGGCACATATTGCATGGAGTACTGGGTGTGGTGCATAAATAATGAATCTTGGAACACTGAAAATAAAAATAAAATAAAATGGAGAAAAAACAAAACAAAACAAAACAGGAGTATTATGGTGGCCTTAAACAAATGCCTCTCAGAGCTCCAACTATAGGAAGCATCTCTGATGGGTGTCTCTAGCTACTGAGCTCTATCTAGATCCCAGGACCCTGATGAAGACCACACCTCCCACAGCTGCTTCCAGATGAAGACTGAGCCCAGTGGGAATATGAAGGCAGGTCCAATTCTGGGAGACCTGGGACTCTTCTGACAGGAGACCAGCCAGAGGTCTCCCCAGAAGTCTTGCCAAACTTTCCTCACAACTGCCCAGCTGTCCAGGATGTGTCTACAAAACACTCCTTCCTTCTTCACCCACCTCCACACTCTCTATTGAAGTATAGTTGACACACGATGTTAACTTTGGTTTCAGGTGTACAACACAGGATTTAGCTACTCTGTATGTTGTGCTGTGCTCACAAGTGTAGCTACCATCTGTCCCCATACAGTGCTGTTACAATACGACTATATTTCCTACACTGCATGTTTCATTCGCATGACTTATTCATTCCGTAACTGCAAGCCTGTGTCTCCCACTTCCCTTCACCTCTTTTACCCATTCCTCTGCTCCCCTTCTTTTCCCTCTTTTTCACTCTAGGTCAGACTTGTGTGGGGGTCCACGGGTCTCCTAGCTCTGTCTCCTTTTATCCTTACAGGGGATTTCCCCTAATAAATTTCTTGCACATTTAATCCAGTCTTGGCATTTTTTCTTGGAGGACTTGGGCTAATTTTGATATCTAAAGCTTTTTGCACAGTGGCTATCAATGGAATGTACATGAGTATATCCTTGGAGAGACAGGACATGGAGCTGGGGCTCACTGAGAAATTTTTGTGCTTTAGAACTAAATGGGAATCATTGCACGTTATGTAAGCCAAAGACAGAAAAGTACATTAGAGACATGGTAATAGCAGCCCATACTGACTTAATACTTACTATGCGCCAAAAATTTTCTGAAGCATTTTGTGTGCATTATCTCATCTAGTCCTTACTAGAATCCTGCTATCAGTATCCCCATTTTACAGATGAAGAAATTGAGGCTTTAAGAGGTTAACTCATTTACAAAATGCCCCACGGCTAGTAGATGGTGGAACTTAAATTTCAATCAGCCTGACTTTAGAGTCTACACTGTTTTTCTACTCAGTATGCACAGTTGTTTTTAATACTACTTTTTACAGTGTTACTAGTATATATATTCCAAGAAGGCTTAAAGAATTAATTCTATGCAATTGTCATTTTATTATAAAGATGTGCATTTATAAATTAACATCAAGTTAACTGACATGGAATTACAGCACTAAAATATCATTTTTTTCTTCTAATTGGGTGGCTCTTATGAATAGAGGCACAGAAACTCCACAACGTCCCGCCATCTGGAAATGGGCTAGATGCCCTTCTGAAATTTGTAGGCAACCCAAGTCCCAAAACCTTCCTGTGCTTTATCTCACTGACGATATGATTCTGATAATTATGTATAATGTTCACCCTGAATATTTATTTTTTAGTTTTACGCTTAACATTGCAAGTCCGTCCTCAATGTGTTATTTTAATTTATAAAGGATAATTAGTGGGTTGGTTGGACAAATACCAAATGAGCAATGCTTTTCAACTGAAATGGCTGCTCTACAAGAATGATTTGCTTACTGCTGACATCATAGAATTGCCTAGCATTTCATCTCATGGGAGAGTGTTTGGATTGGCAAAGTGTTTAAGAGCAAGCATCGAAGTGCTCGCTTCGGCAGCACATATACTAAAAAAAAAGAGAGTAAGCATCGAAGAGTCCTGAATTCTAGCAATAATTTCAGCAAGGTGATAAAGAGTCTGCTGGTGAAGTGTCACTATCAGTTCGGTCCTTTGTCAAAATGCTGAAGGCACCACACATCATTTTTAATTCAGAGGTTTGGCAACATTAGGCCTAATATCTCATTTTTATTAAAATAATAAAATATATTTATATCACTTAAAAACTTTTTATTGTATTATTAGTATAGAGGCTAACTTTAAAGGGCGCCTGGGTTGCTCTGTTGGTAAAGGTCTGCCTTCAGTTCAGGTCATGACCCCAGGGTCTTGGGATCCAGCCCTGCATCAGGCTCCTTGCTCAGGGAAGTCTGCTTCTCCATCTCCCTCTCTGCTGCTCTCCCTGCTTGTGCTCTCTTTCCCTCTCAAATAAATAAATAATAAAATCTTTAAAAAATTTTTTTAAAAGAAATAAAATGTTTAGCTGATATATGGCATTAGTGAATACTTTTCAATACTGTAAAATTAGTTAATGGATCAGTTAAAATGATCCATTAAATTACTCTCTTTTAAGGTAATCACACTGACCTATATATCCTTTATAAAAACATCTTTATACTAAGTGTGTCTTGGAATGATTTAAAAAAATGGAAAAATACCTTTTGTTTTGTCTGCAGAGAGGGAACACAGTATTCATCAGAAATAAATCGAGTAAGACTACACTTTTTTAAAATGCATATTTACCAGTAGAGGTCACTATCACACCAAATGGGCTTGTTCAGCTACCTTTAGAAATTAGAGGACCAGGCTGAATTGGTAATAAAATCAAAATGCCAGTACATAAAATGTAATTATGTAGACTTATGCCGCAGTACAAATATTCAAAGGTAAATGTAGATAACTCATCATTTTATACTTTTTCTTGATCTTACTTTTTAAATTCAACTATAACATATGGTGTTATCTTAGTTTCAGGTGTACAATATGATACAATTCCATATGCTTCTCAGTGCTCATCAAGATAAGTGCATTCCTAATCCCCTTTATCTATGTCACCCATCCCCTAATCATCTTCCCTCTGGCAACCACCAATTTATTCTCCATATTTAAGGATCTGTTTTCTGGTTTGTCTGTTTGTTTGTTCATTTGTTTCTTAAATTCCATATATGGTCATTTTATATCATTTATGTCATGTGTTATTTTCATATTATTTATAGGCTATAGCATTCCAGCATTTTGTCATACCTATGGATATATGTAAATTAATTATTAAATATTAATTTACATTAAATATACATGTTTATATTTATATATGTAGCAATTCATTACGCAATCTGAAAAGTGAAAGAATCAAATATTTATATGTGTCTTATAAAACATTTCTCATAAAAAGCAACAAAAATTTTATAGCATCATAAATCAAAATTATATTAATGTTCTTAGGAATAAGAAACTTCATCACTGATTTAGGCAGGAGATACCAGCCTTTAAAAGGGATACACACATAATCACCAAGACATGGACTTACTATCACATATTCAGAAAGGACTCAATACTAGCTAAAGAACTGAATGTCCAATATGCCAGAAAATACAATGGCACAGAGGGGCTTAGGAAAAAATACACATGGAAATGGGATACTTGTCATAACCAGCAATGCCAAGAGGGAAGCAGACGTCGGCTATGCAATTGTAACTTTATGAACGAAAAACTCCAGGTAGTAAAAAAAAATCTCTAGAGAAAACATGGTTTATCTACTTTTGACTATGCACCCCAGGCCCAAGTCAGCAAAAAAGTCCTAAGTCAGGTGTACCATGAGTTAAATGAATTCCCCTTCTGCCCCCAAGTTACATCTGTCCCTTTGCTAACTCCTCCTTTATCTGTTTTATCAGATAAAACGTATTTCATTGTATCAGACTGTTAAAATAATAGTCTAGAAGTAACGATTCTTTATTTACAAAGAATCGCTTAGCCAACTAAACTTGAAGTCACTGTGGTCAATAGTGTCTCCATCTTGCTGAGGGAAGACATGAGAAGATAGGACACATGAAAGAGATGAGGAGAAGAAGGGGATGGAAGACAGGTATGAAGGCCTCACAATGATCCCAGGGGTCAGTCTTAAGAGGGTTTGAACAAAACCAGGTTGTGCACTTTAGTCTTCTGTTCTAAACTCAGACAACTGTGTTTTGCAATTCTGCTTTACATGACCTACAGAAATGATTTTCATTTCCAATTTTTTTTAAAGATTTTATTTATTTATTTGACAGACAGAGATCACAAGTAGGCAGAGAAGCAGGCAGAGAGAGCGGAGGAGGCAGGCTCCCCGCTGAGCAGAGAGTCCGATGCGGGGCTTGATCCCAGGGCCCTGGGATCATGACCCAAGCCGAAGGCAGAAGCTTTAACTCACTGAGCCACCCAGGC
Organism: Martes martes; assembly: GCF_963455335.1. Lineage (NCBI taxonomy): Eukaryota > Metazoa > Chordata > Mammalia > Carnivora > Mustelidae > Martes > Martes martes. Next base: position 117,711,606 of record NC_137889.1, read on the forward strand.
GCCCCTTGTTTCCAATTTTTTATTGCAAATATTTTCTTCAAATTTTTTATGAACATTTTGAAATACACAAAAAAGTTTAAAGTCAAATAAATATCCTACTCTAGATTCAACAATTTTTAATGTTTTACCAATGTATTTTATCTATATGTTTGTGTGAATATACTTGTTTAAATATATGAAATTTAGATATATTTACTTATTTATCTTTGCCTGAACCATTTTTATTTTTTTAAAAGGTTTTATTTATTTATTTGTCGGAGAGAGTGAAAGAGACAGCGAGAGTGAAAGAGACAGGCACAGCCAGAGAGAGAAGCAGGCTCCCTGCTGAATAAGGAGCCTGATGAGGGACTCGATCGCAGGACCCTGGATCATTACCTGAGCTGAGGGCAGCAGCTTAACCAGCTGAGCCACCCAGGCATCCCACCTGAACCATTTTAAAGTAAGGTGCAGATATCCTAATATTTCATCCTTAAGTACACCAGGATGTATCTCCTAAAAATAAAAACCATTTCCTACTAATTACAGTATCTTCCTATTTCCAAAGAAAAGTAATAGCAATTCCCCATCAACTATCTATCTATTACCTGATCCATATTCAGATTTCTGATCGTTCTCAAAAACTGTTCATTGATAGCTGTTTTAATGAGAATCCAACCAAGATTTATGCATTGTGTTTGGCTGTTATGTCCAAGATATTCCTTCCCTCCATTTTGTTCCATGATACTAATTTTTAAAAAAGATCAGGCCAGTTATCTCATAGAATGTTCTGTAGTTTAGATCTCTCAAAGGTTATTTTTAAAGCGCTACCAGCAAAGAGCTTGGTTACTGAGGACTGTGCTAATTGCAACACCATCCACTAAATGAAATAATGCTCTAAAAGGCCAACTGTAGGGCACCTGGGTGGCTCAGTGGGTTAAGCCTCTGCCTTCGGCTCAGGTCATGATCCCAGGGTCCTGGGATCGAGCCCTCCATCGGGCTCTCTGCTCAGCAGGCAGCCTGCTTTCCTTCCTCTCTCTCTGCCTGCCTCTCTGCCTACTTGTGATCTCTCTCTGTTGAATAAATAAATAAAATTTAAAAATAAAAATAAAAAAATAAAAGGCCAACTGTAGTGAAAAAAATATGAAACTTTAATATCAGATAGTAAACTTAAGACAATGTTCTATTTCCACGGTCATAAAAAGCTTTTAGATATAATATCAATAATTAGGGATAAAATAATTTCAGACAAACAATTTTAGGAAGTGAAATAATTGGTAACAAATGAACAATGAAAATTCTGATAAATAGCACTATACCCAGGAATTCCTGCCGCTTTATCCTGGCAGATTTGTATTTCTTAGAGTATTCTGTCACTTAAACAAACAACACCAGTTTTCTGCTAAGGGTAAAAAAGGGAATCTGTGAAAGAACATTTGGTAGTTTACTCTAAATCCTTTCCCAAGTTCTTTGAAAAGCACAAATAAAATTGGGGCAGTGAGATCTCTAACCTCAATCATATCAGTACTTTCTATTATCCACGTGATAATTAACAACAACAAAAAATTAATACAAATTCTTAAGTTAACAACAACAACAAAAAAAATGACAAAGTAATGACCTGCAATAGAGATCTGGTTTGATTCTAGCCATTGGGTAGATGGCTATTGGTGTGATGGGGTTCATGGGCTTCCTTCTCTTATTAATTAAATCCCCATGGCTGATTCCAAATCACAGCAGACTCGAAGAGAAGTTTGTTCAGAAGCCTATCAAATTTCCAGTGAGGGTCCAATATGCAATATGAATTGCATACTGGAATCCAACTATCCAATATGAAACATGTAACTGCAATACAGACTTATGGATCTTAAATAAGCCAGTTCACAAAAATACCATATCCAGGTCTATACTAATCTGAACACCATTCACTGTTTAAGCAATTTTCCTATAGGTCAACTGTAGGAGAAAAAAAATCCTAGAACTCTGTCATCAAATAGTTAAGTATTTTCACAAATAAAATTATTGATGGTCGGGAGGAAGCAGCATGTAGCTTCTGTGTCTTAAATTGAACAGGTCATGAAATAACCATGCAGCCAGCATTACATATACTGGCTTAAACAATGTAGGGGTTAGGAGTGCCAACACCACACACAGTCAAAAACCCGCGGATAACTTCTGTCTCCCTCAAAACGTTATCAATAGCCTGCTGTTGACAGAAGCCTTACTGATAACATATACCGTCAATTGGCCTATATTTTGTATGGTATATGAATTATATACTGTATTCTTACAATAAAGTAGGCTAGAGAAAAGAAAATGTTACTCAGAAAATCACTTAAGGAAAAGACATCTCTAGTAGTGTACTATATTTATTTAAAAAAAAAATCTATCTCTCAGTGGACCTCACAGGTCCAGTCATGCTGTTCAAGGGTCAGCTTACTTATGATAAAGACAGAGAATGAGTTATTTTACCTTGTTAAAGCATCTGACGATTTTTCTAATTCCTCACACTCCATGTGGAACACACTAGAAAAAGAATCCTGAAAACAAAGCGACAACACAGACTGAGAAGTAAGTTTGACAATGTAACGAAATCTATCTAGATAGACACACGCAAGTCAGTGGAATTGATGAAAGACACCAATACTTGTGATCTTTTTTGTACTTATTCTCAGACTAAACTGAAACAAGTACTCACTGCCTGACAGCCTCAAGTCTGCTGCCCATGTTCTTACTGTTCCTGAGACTCACTTGCAAAAATGCTCATTTGCGTATTTTTTTTGTTCTTCTAGCAGGCATTAATGAATATGTTAGCTTCAAATTTTCTTCCTATTTATTCAAAATGCTCATGTTTTTGCTTTTATGCATACATTGATTGCTGTTGTTAGAGCTTTTTAAAAGACACGTGATTCAGTAATATTTTATGAATATTTAATGAAAATAATTGTGAAGGTTTTAACAACATAGAGAGGTACTTTGGAAAGTACATTAAAAAAACAGAATACATATTCATATCCATGCTGTATTTACAACTGAATAAAGATATAAAACAATGATATTAGTTTAATTTGTGGAGGGAAGAACTGAGTACTGTATTTTTCTTGCTTACATTTGGATTTTTGCTCATGTTGTTGAAATAATTTTAATCAAAAAGTTATACTATAAATGATAATCAAGACACTTGATTCCTAAAATCAAGTTAAAAAGTGAGCAAAATATATTAACTGGCATATAAGTAAGCTATACTTCAAAGCACCAATGATCCAAGTCAGTTGCTGCCACAAAAGATGTTAACTGGTAAAAGCACGAGATGAATGTTAATTAAGGTGGCATTTAAGTTGTCTAAAAAAGGAGTGCCTTACATATAACTTTCAAATATTATATGCTAAAGAACAGGTCACAGAGCAAAAATTGTGAATTGACTTACTACATTAATGAATTCTGACCTGAACTTTAAAAGGATGGCTACTTGTAATCATCTCCATATTAAGGACTTTATAACTGATTGAAAATATGAAATAATAACTATGAGAATATTGATTACCTTATAGCACGGTATATTCATTTGATATCCAGTGAATAAGAATTAGACACGCACACACACACAAAATGACTGAGATAATGTTGAGTCATATACTACAGTCTTACTATCTAAAACAATTTTTAAAATTTTAATTTAAGTATTACACATCTTTTATTATTCTACTTCCCAAAGCCCCAACAAGTCAGGTATCATATATGGATTACAACTGACTACACAGTGGTGGTGATCCCCACTCTCTTTCCTAACCCACCAATGAAGAGCCTATTCTCAGGGTCTAAAGAAAAAAGAAAAAAAACAATGACCTCAAAAAGAAATACCCCAGGAACAGTGGCTCATAGGTTAAAAAGGGAAAGAAACTGCATAAAGGAAAATTGCCGTAGGCTAGGACCCCTGATTCTAACTGCAACCTCAACTGGCCTGTCTAGAAGTAACCAGCACTTGATGAACACTCCATCTTTCCACACACATCTGCCTCTTTCTATTACACATCAATGGATTAAAATCTACCAAGTAGAACAGTTAGTGGTTTTCCATTGCTGGTAAAAGATTTAGGACTGATAGGCACCTTTAATAACACTGCCTCTCTTGGGCCATGTCTTTTGGTTTCTAAACAATTTCTGATAAAAAGAAAATTTTTTCCCAAGCCATTCAGAATGGAGCTCTACTTGTTCAGAGCAACCAGGGCACCACTATCCTTGATCACGATGGGTCTGCATACTGTAAGGACAATGTATTTCTGCATCAAGGAAGTATGGCCATTGACAAAAACAGCACACAGACATTCCTAAGGTAACCACTTAGTGGAGGGACACAAAGGTGAAAGGGTGCTTTGAAGGTATCCTCCAACCTCCCGTCTACCCCTTTCAACCAGAACAGTTCATACTCTGATTGGCTTCGCATACACAACTGTATACACCTGGGGTTCAGAGAGATCTGAGACTAATGTGAGGTTTAAAAGCGACACTTTAAGGAATATAATTGCTGTCTTTCTAAAAATAAAAAAGTCATACTCTGTACTCACGGAGCAATCTTCATCCACTATGAAAATGGTGCATTTCTGCACCTGCATGAAAGAGATAATAGTGGCAGCTATTTTCTTTAGAATTACTTCTAATGATTGTTGTTCCTCAAAAATTAAGCTAGCAAGGTCAAGCAGCACCTAAACAGGAAAATTTAGAGTTTATTACTTAGTTAATATTTGTAATTATTAAAGCAATACAAAGATTTATATGGTTTATAAGTTGTTTATTTATAATCTAACAAGTTACAGCCAAGTTTGCACTCAAGTATTAAATATGTAAGTTTCTATTTACTAACAAAGCTTCCTACCATATTAACTGTTAGTACAGTGGTTACAATCACAGACTTGAAAACCAGAGTCACCTGTTTCTAATCCTGCCTTCCCTTCCTGCAAGCTTTGTGATGTAGGGCCAGTTCCTTAAAAATGGGAATAACAGTGAAAAATAATACCAAATCACAGGACTATTGTGAGGACTAAATATCCAAACATTTATAAAGCATTCTGAACAGCATCTCATACATGAAATAACACTGACATTGCTGTTGTTCCCAACTTCTGAGATCAACATTTATCAGCATTTTCACATAGCACAGTAAATATTGTCCAAAACAAAGTTATAAGAGCTCCTTTTGTGTTTTTCCTGGTAATCTCACTTTCCTTTGAATTCCACAGAATTTCTTCTAATCTCACAAAATATTTGTGTGATGAGGAGGAAGAAAGGGTATCACAGAAAACTGACTGGAGGAGATACTATCCTGGCTGAGGCCTGAGGGATAAGCAGGAATTGTTTAGATGAAGTGGGGAAGGGAGATACTTCAGTCAAAAACAACTGAATTGAGAGAGAGTAGCATACTGCAAATGTTAATCAAGTCTTAAGAGAGAATCTAGAGCATAAAGAGGAGAGCTGGGGAGATGAGATGGCAGAGTCAAGTGGAGAAAGAACCTCAATAGCCCTGCTTGTCTTTAGAGGCAGCTTGTGCGGTGATGGGACTGCAGGAAGAAAATGACAGCATTGCAGCTATGTTTGTAAATATGGGGACTGGATTAATGGGTGGCAAGAATGGAGCAGGGATGACAGTTAGGAAGAAACTACAGTTAAAGGCAATAGAAGATCCAGTATCTTATTAACACAAGTTCAAGAAAGAGAAAATGGAGGGTGGGAGAGAGGGATTATTAAAGAAATAATGAAAAAGAATTATATAAAGTGGAAGAGTTTGAGTCTCCAGATGGAAAGGGATGTCCAGGTACCAGCATGATGAATGAAAAAAAGAGTCAGACTATAAAATTAAATTATAAAAGCAAAGAGAAAAATGATCTGAAAAGCTTACAGACCAAAACAGAAAAAAACATCTACACAGAGCTAAGAATCAGAACAACACGGATGTTAGTTAGATGACAAAGCACCACTCTAAAGTCTGAGAAACTGATTTTTTCAATTTGGAATTTTTTACCCAGTCAAAGTGGTAGGATGGTACAACAGGCATTTTCACACTATGTAAGGACTCAGGAAACTTACCTGATCAATACTATTTTTCAAGTAATTATTTGAGAATGTGCTGCAGTAAAATAAGGGTACAAACTGAGAAAGAAAGAGTTATGGGATCCAGGGCATAACCAATGGAATCCTTCTGAGAGAGCAGTGAAGGAAAATTCTGTGATGACACCTATGCAGTAGGCATGGGGAGAAACAGCTTAGCTTGGAAGAGAAACAACAGAGAACCTCAACTTGGAGATCTCCAAGAAAAAGAACACAGCAGGATGCCTAAATAATGGGGAGTTTGGGGGGAAATACCAACCTACACTAGAGCAAACAGATCAAGGGGAAAAAAGAAGAATGGAATTCAGAAACATCAGGAAAAACTAAAAGTCGTATAACAAATGTAATAAGAACATTTACATAGTCATGGTACATATAAACACCCTATTTTAAATCATAACTCTAGAACTAAACTAGACAAAACTTACTAAAAGCTAACCATGATTGCAGTATAATGTATGTGTTATTGTCATAGGCAACAGAAAAAGTCCAGATGGGAAAAGCAGAGGTAAGGAGTAGCTGTTGGGAAGGAGAGATGAGCCATGCTAAGATCCTCATTTTACAAAGCATGGGATCATGAGATGATGTCTCTAGTTGAGAGAGTAAGAACTAAAAGCCTTATTTAACATGACAAATGCAGTCCACCCAGTAACTTAAAACAGAAACAATGATATTGGTAGGATAAGGACAACGGCAAGTAAAGAGTGATATAAATCAAATAAATCCACATCTGTTAAGTTAATGAAATACTGTCTAACAGTGAAAAAGCAACTGAGCATGGAAAATAGAAAATGGAAATAATTATTTCTAATTATTTTACAATTATCTAATTTATAATTATCTAATAATTATTTCTAATCCAGCTAAAATATTAACTAGATTTTTAAATTATATACATATATTACTTAGACAAAATTTAACAACTAAAGAAACAATTTCTATATTCTCTCTTTAGTCATCAGACTTGCCTGATTTCTCTTGTTCTCCAGCAGTGAAGTCTCATAGAGTTGAGCATTATGAAGAACAATACCACAAAATGCCAAATAAGCAGCAAAGTCCTAGAAAACAGGTAAGACAACAGCTAAATTAAGAAGTGTCTAGGGCGCCTGGGTGGCTCAGTGGGTTGAGCCTCTGCTTTCGGCTCAGCTCATGATTTCAGGGTCCTCGGATTAAGTCCCGCATCAGGCTCTCTGCTGCGCAGGGAGCCTGCTTCCTCCTCTCTCTCTTTCTGCCTGCTTCTCTGCCTACTTGTGATCTCTGTTGTCAAATAAATAAATAAAATCTTAAAAAAAAAAAAGAAGTGTCTACTAACTGGCCTTGTTATATTGCCTGAAACACAAAAAGCATCCAAAAATGTTTACAGTTGAAATAAATATTAGAAATTCAAAGGGTACATGTTAATTCTGCACAAAATTAAGAACAAATGAAAAGCAAGTGCAAGTTAGCTAACCAGCACAACAAATAGATGATAAGTATGAACACAGTCTCCTCAAGTCCTACATTACTTACAAATTAACAAGAAGAGGGAAGGGAGTAGGACACAGATCTCATTATATCATTTGAAACTGAAATTCACTCTATGCAAAATTTGGTGTAGTCTCTGAATGATATTAAGAGTTGGGTCTGTGCTGAGACCATATAAATACCTTGTAACTCATTACTGGGGCAAATGAAAGCTAACACACTTACCTGAGAATATTGGCAATAGTAGTCTCATATAAAGTTGTATAAAAAATATTAGCTTAAATATGTTTTAACATGGATCTGTCATCCTCATTATACTATTCTAAGGTGATATGCTCACAATTATATTAATTATTGATTAAAATAAGTCTCTCCATGGCAAACGTTATTCACAATCATAGATTTATTTTGCCAAGAGATGATACAGCCTACGAACACAAATCCTTCAAGAGGGGTTTACATTTATGGACTGTAAACAACTGATGAAATATAAAGCCAATCTAGAACCATCTCCCCCACCAAATATTCTCAGGTGTCATTAACAGGAGACTAGATTTCTAGAATACTGATTTAAAAAGGTACTTGCTATGTTCTGAATCAATTAAGACATGGGGACCCAGACAAGTGCCAATATACAGCCTACACCACGGAGACAAAAATAACTCTGTCTTGTTTGAATGTCGTCCAAAAGCTCCTACTAATTTTCAGGGGAGTGACTTAAATAGCAACAGGCTTGAATAAGAAGAATTCATTGGGCTCCCATGATATACATATAATTACGTATTCAAGAAGAGAAATAAAACTACTGACAGAATGAAGTTAGAAACAGGTTTAGGGGCTTCCGTCCTTAAATGGAAAGCATGTCGATGTGGGTATGGGATGTATTCCTTCAGCACTGGATGAGAATAATAATAAAATAATGCTGACTGCTGCTCTTTCTGAAGCTAAATTCACATCACCCCGCCGGAATTCACACCTTGGCGCCCCACCGTCTGAGTCCAAAGCTTATAAAACATTCTGAAATTTGCTTCATTGGGAGGCAACTCCAATTTTTAGCCAACCTGGAGTGCTGAACTTGGAGCAGTGCTTCAAGGGTTTTTTTACTTGGGTTGAATTTCTTTATAGCAGCGATGAAAGTTAAATGGGATAGTTAAAATACCGTGTCACCCTCCAGATGGCCCCAACATGCACAAAGGCCTCCAGGAGGCTTGGCGGCACAGTGAGGAAGGAGGTGGGGGGCTTCCGAGGACTGATACCACGAGTACTCCAAAGTTAGCACCGTATTTAGCCACAGGAAAAAGACACTTTTGAACACTTCAGATCATTTTAAAGCATAATGGTTTTTGTAATCAATAATTTCAGCTACAGCTAATTATAGAGGTCTATACACTATAAAGAAAAAACATCTTCTTAAACTGATGTCATGTCAGACACAAGTTTTGGTACCTTTTCATCTTTTTCAGTGAATGTCCCACCATTTCCTGATTTCTTGTTGATGGCCTGGGCTACGCCAACAACCTGGAATAGGAGAAAAAAGTGGTAGCTTCATTGGCTGTAATTATTGGTATAAATTCACCAAAATGTGTTTATAAAGGAATTTCTATGTGTGCTTTAAAATAACAATAAGCTATGAAACCAAAACAAAACCCCTCAGCATTTGATCTAGTTATCTATCATACATCCTTTTTTGCTCCTAAGAATTAGAATGTTGTCAACTTCTTGGGTCCCACTATTTTTGGTTCTGTAATTTCACCCTGCACTGTGAGAAGAGTTATTGGCAATCACATTTTAAGTGAATATTTTTCAAGGTTTTTGGATACAAAATAAACCATCAATTTCTATCACACTCAAATTAAATATAAGATAAACACTTTACACTGCCTTTAAATTTATTATTTCAAATGGGCTAAAAATGTTCTTTTACTAAAAATGAAACAGGACCCCATGGCCAATTAGGGTAAAAAATAATTCCTAATGTAGTGGGGGTAGTCCAACGTCTTTTGAAACCTCTGACCTTAAAAATTATTTTGCCTTCAATAGATTTGTTTTTGGGAGAGGTGGTTTCCTTGAAAAACCAAAACGGAAATTAGCAGGCTGAGTCTTACTTCGAATGGATCAAAGATAAACTATATCTTGAGAAGACTGGACTAAAACTCTGTCTGAAAATATGTTTTAAGTTTCCACAAAAGGTTTAGCAACACTGCAAGAATTTTCTCATCTTTCTGTATTTTACTTACCTGTGTACCAACTTCAGTTGGGTTATTGCCTTAGTGTGTTTTAAAGGCCTTCAAAACTTACTTTTTTTCCTCTTTCTTCTTATAAATTCTACTCTTTCCCTGCTTCTGTGATTTAACATTAGTAGAATAAGCTATTATTCCCTCACGGGGTTACACTTTAGGAATATGAAGTCCTTGGTTTTGTATATATTGCTCCTCCTTTTTTTTTTTTTTTTTTTCTCGGCTCCTTCTAAGTCCCTTGGCTCTAAGACTAGGATATAAAATTCCCCGTTAGAATAGCAGAAAAGGAAGGGGAAATGGATTGCCTGATGTAGTTTCCTGGTCATCTCAACACCTTAACTCCATGCACCATGCAGAGTAAAGCGATGTTTTTTTTTTGTTTTTTTTTTTTTTTAAAGGGCAGAATTCTCCATTTATCTTGTACCTTTTTAATTGTCCTTAGTTCAACTCTCCCTTATTTTTATACTCTCTTTAGCTCTTGAAAATGGCTAACAGATTTCTAGATGCTCCAATCTCAATGACTAAATGCATACAAAAACTGTTTAAGGTAAAAAAATGTCTGGATTGCAGATATAGTCACTTGAGTATAAGTGACAGGAGCCACTTGAGGGTCACTGGGGTCTGATATACAGTGGTACCAGTGTAATTTGGTTATTTCAAGTGTTCATTCATTCACCCAACAAATATTGAGGTGCCTACTATGTATGGAGGAATGATAAAAACTGGGAGGAAGACTACTCTGAAGGAGGTCAGAGTCAAGAAGTGGTGTCATAGGGTAGCTCTATTCTTAACATCTTGAGGAACCTCCATACTATTTTCCAGAGTGTCTGTACCAACTTGCATTCCCACCAACAATGTAAGAGGGTTCCCCTGTCTCCACATCCTTGCCAACATTCATTGTTTCCTATTTTGTTAATTTTTGCTATTCTAACTGGTGTAAAGTGGTATCTCATTGCGGTTTTGATTTGTATTTCCCTGATGGCTAGTGATATTGAACATTTTTTCATGTGTCTGTTAGCCATTTGTATGTCTTTTTTAGAGAAATGTCTGTTCATGTCTTCTGCCCATTTTTTGACTGGGCTATTAGTTTTTTGAGTGTTGAGTTTGAGAAGTTCTTTATAGATCTTGGATATCAGCCCTTTGCCTGTAATGTCATTTACAAATATCTTCTCCCATTCTGTGGGCTGCCTCTTAGCTTTACCGACTGTTTCCTTTGCTGTGCAGAAGCTTTCTTATCTTGATGAAGTCCCAAAAGTTCATTTTTGCTTTTGTTTTAGTTGTCTTTGGAGACATGTCTTGAAAGAAGTTACTGTGGCTGATGTCAAATAACTGTCTGTGGGGCACCTGGGTGGCTCAGTGGGTTAAAGCCTCTGCCTTCGGCTCAGATCATGATCTCAGGGTCCTGGGATCGAGCCCCGCAACAGGCTCTCTGCTCCGCAAGGAGCCTGCTTCCTCTTCTCTCTCTGCCTGCCTCTCTGCCTAGTTGTGATTTCTGTCAAATAAATAAAATATTAAAAAAAAAAAGATGTAACTATCTGCATTCTCCTCTAGGATTTTGATGGATTCCTGTCGCATATTGAGGTCTTTCATCCATTTTGAGTTTATCTGTACCCAGCAATTGTACTACTGGGTATTTACCCCAAAGATATGGACGTAGTGAAAAGAAAGGGCACACGCACCTCAATGTTCATAGCAGCAATGTCCACAATAGCCAAACTGTGGAAGGAGCTGAGATACCCTTCAACAGATGAATGGATAAAGAAGATGTGGTACATATACACAATGGAATATTACTTAGCCATCAGAAACAATGAATACCCACCATTTGCATTGACATGGATTGAACTGGAAGGGATTATGTTAAGGAAGTACGTCAAGCAAAGAAAGACAATCGTCCTACGGTTTCACTCATGTGGAACATAAGCAATAGCATGGAGGACCATAGGGGAAAGGAGGGAAATCCAAAGGAGGAGAAATCGGACAGGAGATAAACCATGAGAGACCATATATCCCAAAAAACAATCTGGGGGTTTCAGAGGGGAGGGTGGAGGGAGGGGGTAACAGGGTGATGGGTATGAGGAGGGCACGTGCTGTGATGAGCACTGGGTGTTATACTTAACTACTGAATCACTGAACACTGTATCAAGGATGAATTATGTACTATACAGCAGCTAACTGAACATAATAATAATAAAAAAAAACAGGTAATACCTAAACAAACAAAGCACATGGGGTGATCAGTTTGATGGTACAGATGCCCACAAACTGCTAAGAGACTGAAGAGGTCACATAATATGGTCAAAGAGGCAGCTTCTCAGAAATGATAACATTTGAGTTTTTATTTGTCTTTAATAAATGGTTTTATAAAAGAAGACTTACATTTTAAATCTTTATTTTAAGGAAGATAAGTATACAAACAGTTAAAAAGACTCTGAAACAAAACTTATCAGATAATTATACAGTATAGAAAAGTATGTATTGATGTGCTCTATGTACCTGGAGCTCTTTGAGGTAAGTACTACACAAGAAAGGAAAGAGAAAGTTCCTGCTCATTCAAAAATATAAAGACACAGAAAGCTAGCTGTTTATTAAATGGTCACCAATCAAAATATGTTGGCATTTTAGTTGATAATGATGTAACCATAAATTGACAGTGGGATGACAGTTAATTTCCAAGTCTTAAAAGAAAAGAGGAAGATCAGCTGTGTTACATATTTTCTGGAATCAGTTCTAGTAGAAGTGGTACCGATGGTCTGTTTAGGTCACTAGAGTCCCTTGAGAATGAGGGCAGAGCTGGTGCGGGCCCAAGAGTGCACCGTGGTCCAAGGCTGAGGCTACAGATACCCTCAACCTAGTCAGTGACCTGCGGACCGCCCAGGGTGGGAGGGGAGAGCTGGGAGAAGGGAGGAGATGTTTTAGAGGTGGGTCAGCGAGCAGAACCAAAGCGTGGCCTGTTCCCAGTGGGTCTGCAGCTACTCCATTTAAGAAGAGCACTTCAAACAAGGCTTCTTCGGTACACTCAGATGATCCCTTCAGCTCTCCCTTGATTAGAACTTGCAGGCCAATTTCAACTTCGGTTTCAATCTGCATGTTTGGCACTCAGGACCATTTATACGGTAGGCATTTTTCTAACTATGGGCTGAAAAGTTTTCTCTCTGGTTGAAAGAACAACATCCTTGAAACCATACTAAATATCATCCATTATTCACAATGTTCAACCAACCCAACAGTATTCACACAGTTCAATAACAATTTTCCATTCTGGAGTTTCTTTTTTTTTTTTTTTTTTTAGACTTTATTTATTTATTATTTCAGAGAGGGACAGAGAGAGATTGAGAGAACAAGTGAGAGGGGGCAGAGGAAGAAGCAGACTTCCTGTGGAGCAGGGAGCCCAATGCAAGACTCAATCCCAGGATGCTGGGACCATGACCTGAGCTGAAGGCGGATGCTTAACCAACTGAGCTACCTGGGGTGGTGTGAGGGGCAGAGGAAGAGAGAGAATCTTAAGCAGATTCCATGCTGAGTCCAGAGACTAAGGCAGGGCTCAGTCTCACCACCCTGAGATCATAACCTGAGGCAACATCAAGAGTTGGAGGCTCAACTGACTGAGCCACCCAGGTACCCTCCTCCTTCTCCTATAAATACTAGTACCCGATGTCCTTCATCTCTTTGAACACACTTAATTTTGCTTTTAAGTTCGTCTTTAGCAGGGACTGTTTTGCATGGGAGTCCCATGTTTCCTGAGTCATGAAGTGTCCATGCACAATGACTTCCTGTTTGTCTTGGCACTGTCCTGGGGGTGTGACTTTGAACCCCATACCAGTGTATAGCACAGGCTTGTGCTCTTATGGTTCACAGGCGTCTCTTCTTTCTTTAACAGCAGCAGACAGGAGGCAAGCTTTTTTGAGGCTTTCTCTGGCTGCTGGTGGAGTTTGCCAGGCTGTTTCATGAATGGAACCACCGCTCATGTAGGCTTCAGCTCCCTGCCCCACCCTCTCACTCCCACAGAGTGGATACATGCCCTGGCCTGCGGATGCTATCCCCAGACATTCATCTCCCTCCTCAATCTCAGACCTCTGTGACCCCATCTGGCCAATACTCCATGCTGACATTTCTTATCTTGGGTTCCACTCTCTTTCTGACACCTGGGGGTTTTCCCTTTCATGAGCTCATCTGTAATTTGTAAAACTGTTTTTGGTGAAATTTTATCTTCTACTTTTTGGCAGAATTGTGGAGGGAGATTTTTCTGCATCTATACAGTCTGGAAAACTGACGAGTCTTATTTATAGGCTTTAAAACCCACTTTGTACCCTGTGAACACCAGATCTTTACTATATTTGGGATTTTTTTTCCCTCCTAACATTAGAGCAAGATATTTACTTTAAGGCAATGTCATGAAATGAGGACTTCCAATGATGGTTTTTTTATCCTTCCTGGTAACCAAATATTTCTCTAATAATTTTACAGATTTTGGATATTAGAGGTTAATTTGTTTAACAGATGACTAATTAAATAAAACTGATTAAAAAATAGGCATGTTAGTTATTAGACCAAGTTATTAGACCAAGAAAATATATCTAATATGTAACATGTGCCTCTATCCCCAGATAGATGGGTGACATTTTAAAAATAGCACTGATAAAAACGGGTACAAAGAAGAGAAAAGGCACAGTGTCTGTCCAAGGTCACAATTCAGTAAAAGATCAAAAAGAGTTTAGTTCTCTGAATTTCAAGGATCCTAAGCAAAACTAGCACCCTCTGCTCTCCTTGCATTGATTTTCTTCCTCTGTCATCTATTGCTCCTTTAAACAAATTAGCTCTTTGTCTTCAAGCAAAGTAACTGCTAACCATAGGTTTTTTACATGTCAATTTTGAAAGGCAGCTTTGATGAGAAGTGTATGTCAGACCTCGTCTCTGAGAGGCAAATTCCCTGAACGTATCAGCTTCTGCACCGGAAAGCCCGGTCACACTGCCTACCTGCTGGCTACCTGGGCCCTCACACGCCTGTACTCCATGCTATTTTTTTAAGCACAAAGAAGCTTCTGTTTTCTATTTTACTGGCACTTTCCACAGCATAAATGGATATTATGTCCTCACAGGGTCAAGTGTTCTTTTAGGAATGCAAAGGGCAAGACTTGACTCTCGCTGAGTGAACAGTGTGGAATGTGACAGCTGGTCAATTCAGGGGCAACTGATCATTGCCACAGTAAGCAATTTCTTCTTCAATTAGCAGCTGCCCCAGACACTTACTGAGGCCATACATCAATCTCAATACACTTCCTCATTCCCAGTTCCAAGGGATACTCAGCATGGAGGCTAAAAGCAAGGGAGGAAAGGAAAAGACTCTACAAGTCTTAGCTATCCCTCTCTCCCATCCGTGGAATGTCTCCATCTATAACCTGAGCTGACATCTTACTTCACCAAGAAAATGAGCATTTAATATGTACAGGAGCCAATGGAGAAGTCTCCCCAGTGCTCTACTGAAACTTTTTCATGACTCGGTCATTCATTCAACAAAAAATATTTTATTCAACAAATAATCATTGAGTCCCTCATGTATCATTGTTCTAGGCTACGAAGACCCAGTAGTGAACAAAATCCATGTCCTCATGGCCTGACATTCTAGTCAGAGTTCTAGGCTTGGAAGAAAATCCCACCCCTATGTGGCCTTCTCCTTCCATTTCACAAGAGAGCAAACTGTAAGTGACAGGGTTGATATGACCAATCAGGGCTTTCTCACCTCTCTTCCAAATCCTAGGCAATTATCAAAGTATGGCCATAGTCCATGTGGTAGGCAAAATAAAGTCCCCCAAAGATGTACTCATCCTAGTCCCTGGAACCTGTCAAAATGTTACCTTAAATGGCAAAAGGAAGCTCTCCAGATGCAATTAACTTAAGGATCTGGAGATGGGGACATTATCTGGAATTATCTGGCTGGGTCCAACTGTAATCAGAAGAATCCTTATGAGAGATAGCAGGAGGAGATAGAAGAGTCAGAGTCAAAGATTTGAAGATGGTTTGCTCCAGGTTTTAAGGAGAGAGGAAGGGACCACAGACCAACGCACGTGGGCAGCCTCCAGAAGCTGGAAAAGCAAGAGAACAAATTCTTCCCTTGAAACTCCACACAGGAACACAGCCCTGCTGACACCCTGATTTTAGCCCAGTGAGAACTATTTTAGACTCTGGCATTCAAAACTATAAGATAATACATCTGTGTTGTTTTAAGCCACTAAACTTTTGGTAGTTTTTTACAGAGAAAATAAGAAACTAATACATTCTGTTAGAATCATTCATTCCCTTTTCACTTTTCCTCATCCCATACTGTATCTTGTGTTTCACCATCTAAATCCTCACTGTCTTTGAAAGGCTTGACATCTCAATGCTAATTGTTTTTCCGCCTTCAGTTGACCTTTGACACTTATGCCAAATTTATCTTCTTGGGACACTGCTTTGCACATACAAATTACCTCTTTACTCAAAATATTTTAATGTTCCACCCATCTACAGGATAAAAATTGATGACCGATTCCACACCCCCAATTTGAACTAAGATCACTTCAATGGCTCTCTGATTAGAACGCTACAGTGACCTTGTTCACATCATTCCTTGAAATATTACCTTCCCCTTTCTCTCTTGAGGCTGAGCCTACAAAAAACTTCTCTTCAAACCCTTCTGAAATTCTGTGTGGCAGCTGGGTATGCCACACATTTCACAATGAGGTATTCTCATTTTTAACCTCATTTCCTCTACTCTCATCCTGGCTCTCCAACTAGATTGCCTTCTAAGGACATGATTTATATCTATGCCTTATTGTAGCATCAGTACTTTGCTTTGTCCTGAATGCACTAAATGCTTGATAGATAGTTGCTGTCAACGATAATGGGAGAAGGGAGAGAGAGATCAAATATTTTTTAGGGTGATGTACTTACTTGACAATTCATATTCGAATAATAGTTAACTATATCTGCCCATTTTCTTTCTCTGCCATTTGCTTGATATTAAGTGATCTCTCCACATCCAACTTTATGTGGAAGTAAGAAGTTTACGCTTTTAATAAGCCTTTGGCTATGGAGCTGGAACTTAAGAGCCTAGAAAGATTTTGGGAGAGTGGGAAAGAAAAGCTTAAGATCGATCGTTTTAACACTTAATTTTAAAAATACAGAAAACCACAGAGAATAAGATAGTAAACATCCATATGTCTGTCATTTACAACTGTGGCAGTGTGGGGCTTTTTTGTTGTTGTTATTGTTAACTTTTTTTTTAAATTTAATTTTTTAATTTTTTATAAACATATAATGTATTTTTATCCCCAGGGGTACAGGTCTGTGAATCGCCAGGTTTACACACTTCACAGCACTCACCATAGCACATACCCTCCCCATTGTCCATAACCCCACCACCTTCTCCCGACTGCCCTCCCCACAGCAACCCTCAGTTTGTTTTGTGAGATTAAGAGTCACTTATGGTTTATCTCCCTCCTGATCCCATCTTGTTTCATTTATTCTTTTCTTACCCCCCAAGCCCCCCATGTTGCATCTCCACTTCCTCATATCAGGGAGATCATATGATAGTTGTCTTTCTCCGATTGACTTATTTCACTAAGCATGATACCCTCTAGTGCCATCCACGTCATCACAAATGGCAAGATTTCATTTCTCTTGATGGCTGCATAGTATCCCATTGTGTATATATACCACCTGTTCTTTATCCATTCATCTGTTGATGGACATCTAGGTTCTTTCCATAGTTTGGCTATTGTAGACATTGCTGCTATAAACATTTGGGTGCACGTGCCCCTTCGGAGCACCACGTTTGTATCTTTAGGATATATACCCAGTAGTGCAATTGCTGGGTCATAGGGTAGTTCTATTTTCAACTTTTTGAGGAACCCCCATGTTGTTTTCCAGAGTGGTTGCACCAGCTTGCATTCCCACCAAGAGTGTAGGAGGGTTCCCCTTTCTCCGCATCCTCGCCAGCATCTGTCATTTCCTGACTTGTTAATTTTAGCCATTCTGACTGGTGTGAGGTGGTATCTCATTGTGGTTTTGATTTGTATTTCCCTGATGCCGAGTGATGTGGAGCACTTTTTCATGTGTCTGTTGGCCATCTAGATGTCTTCTTTGCAGAAATGTCTGTTCATGTCCTCTGCCCATTTCTTGATTGGATTATTTGTTCTTTGGGTGTTGAGTTTGATAAGTTCTTTATAGATTTTGGACACTAGCCCTTTATCTGATATGTCGTTTGCAAATATCTTCTCCCATTCTGTCAGTTGTCTTTTGGTTTTGTTAACTGTTTCCTTTGCTGTGCAAAAGCTTTTGATCTTGATGAGATTCCAATAGTTCATCTTTACCCTTGCTTCCCTTGCCTTTGGCGAGGTTCCTAGGAAGAAGTTGCTGCAGTTGAGGTTGAAGAGGTTCCTGCCTGTGTTCTCCTCAAGGATTTGGATGGATTCCTTTCTCACATTGAGGTCCTTCATCCATTTTGAGTCTATTTTCATGTGTGGTGTAAGGAAATGGTCCAATTTCATTTTTCTGCATGTGGCTGTCCAATTTTCCTAACACCATTTGTTGAAGAGGCTGTCTTTTTTCCATTGGACATTCCTTCCTGCTTTGTCGAAGATTAGCTGACCACAGATTTGAGGGTCTATTTCTGGGTTCTCTATTCTGTTCCATTGATCTATGTGTCTGTTTTTGTGCCAGTACCATACTGCCTTGATGATGACAGCTTTGTAACAGAGCTTGAAGTCTGGAATTGTGATGCCACCAACTTTGGCTTTCTTTTTCAATATTCCTTTGGCTATTCGAGGTCTTTTCTGGTTCCATATAAATTTTAGGATTATTTGTTCCATTTCTTTGAAAAAAATGGGTGGGATTTTGATAGGGATTGCATTAAATGTGTAGATTGCTTTAGGTAGCATAGACATTTTCACAATATTTGTTCTTTCAATCCAGGAGCATGGAACATTTTTCCATTTCTTTGTGTCTTCCTCAATTTCTTTCATGAGTACTTTATAGTTTTCTGAGTATAGATTCTTAGCCTCTTTGGTTAGGTTTATTCCTAGGTATCTTATAGTTTTGGGTGCAATTGTAAATGGGATTGACTCCTTAATTTCTCCTTCTTCTGTCTTGTTGTTGGTGTAGAGAAATGCAACTGATTTCTGTGTATTGATTTTATATCCTGACATTTTACTGAATTCCTGTACAAGTTCTAGCAGTTTTGGAGTCTTTTGTGTTTTCCACATATAGTATCATATCATCTGCAAAGAGTGATAATTTCACTTCTTCTTTGCTGATTTGTATGCCTTTAATTTCTTTTTGTTGTCTGATTGCTAAGGCTAGGACTTCTAGTACTATGTTGAATAGCAGTGGTGATAATGGATATCCCTCCGTGTTCCTGACCTTAGCGGAAAAGCTTTCAGTTTTTCTCCATTGAGAATGATATTTGCGGTAGGTTTTTCATAGATGGCTTTGATAATATTGAGGTATGTGCCCTCTATCCCTCCACTTTGAAGAGTTTTGATCAGGAAGGGATGCTGTACTTTGTCAAATGCTTTTTCAGCATCTACTGAGAGTATCATATGGTTCTTGTTCTTTCTTTTATTAATGTGTTGTATCACATTGATTGATTTGTGGATGTTGAACCAACCTTGCAGCCCTGCAATAAATCCCACTTGGTTGTGGTGAATAATCCTTTTAATCCTATTGAATCCTATTGTCTAGTATTTTGGTGAGAATTCTTGCATCTGTGTTCATCCAGGATATTGGTCTGTAATTCTCTTTTTTGATGGGATCCTTGTCTGGTTTTGGGATGAAGGTGATGCTGGCCTCATAAAATGAGTTTGGAAGTTTTCCTTCCATTTCTGTTTTTTGGAACAGTTTCAGGAGAATAGGAATTAATTCTTCTTTAAATGTTTGGTAGAATTCCCCTGGGAAGCCGTCTGGCCTTGGGCTTTTGTTTGTTTGGAAGTGTGGGGCTTTTTAAACACGGTTTGTTGGGCCTCACCCCCCAGTTTCAGATTTAGCAGATCTGGGTTAGGGCTTGAGAATTTGTATTTCTCAGAGCTCTCAGGTGATGCCACAAGCTGCCAGCCCAGAGACAAAAGACATTTTGAGAACCACTGATAAAGAACTGCTAAGTGTTAATATTTGGGGATATTCCCTTTTTAAAATTAAATTAAGAAAATTAAATTGGACTTTCTCCTTCCAGCCCCATTCTTCTTCCTCTTGCCCTTCCTCCCCAGAGTCAACCTCTAGCACTGCATTTTTTTAAGGTTTTAAAGGTTTGTCAGAGAGTGTGTGTGATCACAAGCAGGGGGAGCAGCAGGCAGAAGGAGAGGGAGAAGCAGGCTCCTGTTGAACAGGGAGCCCAATGTGAAGCTTGATCCCAGGACCCCGAGATCATGACTTGAGCCAGAGGTAGATACTTAACCGACTGAGCCACCCAGGTTTCCCTAGCAATGCATTCTTAAGAAATATATGAATCTCAGCATATCTCTTCCAGTCTAGTCCATGTTGATACAAAAGTTGGGTATTCATCCTTTCTAATGGAGGCATAATACTCCATAGTGTATATGGACCACAACTTCCTTATCCATTTGTCTGTTGAAGGGCATCTTGGTTCTTTCCACAGTTTGGCGACCATGGCCATTGCTGCTATGAACATTGGGGTACAGATGGCCCTTCTTTTCACTACATGGAGAGGAGAAGGGAGTTGGGGGAAATTGGAGGGGGAGATGAACCATGAGAGACTATGGACTCTGAAAAACAATCTGAGGGTTTTGAAGGGGCAGGGGGAGGGAGGTTGGGTGAGCCTGGTGGTGGGTATTAAGGAGGGCACGTATTGCATGGAGCACTGGTGTGATGCATAAACAATGAATTCTGGTACACTGAAAAGAAATTAAAAAAATAAAAAATTTTAAAAAAGAGAAATATATGAATCTATAAACAAGACATAGTACTTTCATCTTTCAAAAAGGTGGCTCAAATAAAATCATATAATATGCCTAATTTTGCAACCCGTTATTGTATTCAATGTTGTTTTTCTTTTTCTTTTCTTTTTTTTTTTTTTAAAGATTTTATTTATTTATTTGACAGACAGAGATCACAAGTAGGCAGAGAGGCAGGCAGAGAGAGAGGAAGGGAAGCAGCCTCCCCGCTGAGCAGACAGCCCAATGCAGGGCTCAATCCCAGGCCCCCAAGATCACGACCTGAGCCAAAGGCAGGGGCTTTAACCCACTGAGCCACCCAAGTGCCCCTCAATGTTGTTTTTCAATCAGTATCTATAGATCTGGCTCATTCATTTTATATATAGTGTCGTACTACATACCAAATTTTGTTCATCTAATAACCAAATGACAGATGTTTGAGTTGTTGGCAATTTTTTGCTATTAGAATAAAACCATCTACAACAAACATTTCTATTGTACACACAGAGCAAGAGCTTCTTTGGGGAAATCTTCAGAGGGATTACAGAAATTATACCTTTACCAGCAGTGCTTAAGTGTTTTGTCAACCTTATATTCTAAGCAGCACCTTGTATTAGCGCAGGCTTTTACATCTTCGTCCTTCTAGCGGCCATAAAACTGTATCTCACTGTTGCTTCAGTTTGCATCTTCCTGATTACTAGAGAGAATAAACAACTTTTTAATTTTTATTGCCTATACTGGTTCTCTTTTTCTGTGTTGCCTATGTGTATTTTTTCAAGTTTTGACCATTTTGTTGTTGTTTGGCATTTACTAAGAAATCTGAAAGTCAAGGGTTGATTTTTGAAGTTTGGTGAGACTGACTTTATTTGGTTGTGTTCCAGTTTATCCATGTATATGTAGAAGCACCACTGTTCCCACTGTTTCTCTCAAGAGCTCTGTATGGCTCTTCCGAGGTTACAGACAACACAAGTATGAACACAGAAGTGGATGTTTTTAGTTTGTTCTCCTGGCCTGGGAGGCTAGGAAGAGGCAGCCAAGTTGAAAAGAAGCTTCAAGGAAGTTGCAAAATGTAAACAGCTACTGCCTAGGATAACTGGCATCGAAATACATGATTAATGGCCAATATCTCTAAGATAGTTAAAAATCTATTCCTAGCCAAAAAAAAATTCACAATGCTAAAAAGTTTGCCATTTAAAAAAGGGAGAAGGAAGGGCCTGCTGTATGACAGGCACTTTGTATCTGTTAATTCATTTAACCTTTGCCCTTTGAGGTGGATATTACAATTCTCATTTCATCACAGAAGTAGCGGATGTTCAGAAAAATTAAATAGGAGCCCCAGAATGTGCGACACAGATGCTCTGCAGGTCTGATCCCTAACCTGCATCTTTCTACTGCTCCTCCCAGCAGGAAAGTGAAACCTGCACTAGTATAAAATACAGATTCTTAGGCATGATTCTTTAAAGGAATCATGAAGACAAAGGACTTTCCAGTACATCCAAAGGCTGTATACAAATCCCAGATATATGCCTATCTTGTTAATGCATATTTTTACCAAAAAGAATGGAATAATTTCAAAATTATAACTTTTAAGAAATAAAGACAAATCCAAAATGGCAGCTAAAAGTCATTTTTACTTCCATTGCAAATCTTATGGCACATCTTTATATCCAAGAATCTCTTATGCAACATAAAAAGGTCCTATATTTCCGGGATATATAATGCACTCTCAAAAATAAGTGGAATCTTAAAAACAACAACAACAACAAAACACAGAATTAACCTCTGGTAACAGAAATCAGAATAGGGCTGCCCAAAGGTTGTGGGATAACTTAACTGGGGTGTTAGTTACACAGATGAACACACATTTGTTAAAACTCATCAAATTGGACATTTAGATCTATGTACTTCACTGTATATAAAGTTTAACCCACTTTTCAAAAACTATTCAAAAGTCTTAGAAGTAAATTTATAACTGCCGATGGTATATGCAAATGATGGTCCAAGTACTGAGTTCCCAGCTGTCCTGGCAACGGTAAAGCAGGCAGAGGTTCTGACCGTTTGCTCTGTGCTGTTAGGCAGGATGGATGTTCCCCAGATAGGGCCAGGACAAATCCAGCCTCTGGGGGTCAGTAGCTGTCCTGCCCTGGGAACATCCAGTGGGAGTGGTGCCAACCCGAGACTGGGTTCCTTCCAGCCAAGGGGATGCTGGGCATAATTCTTGATCCTGATGTTTATTCTCATCCCTTTGCACACAAAAAATTCCTCTTCCCTGCCAAATGCTAAACTGTGGGCCTCACTAACTTTTAAGCAATGAGGTGAAGGTCCTAAATCTAGAACCCCAGGACGCTTTTGCCTTCTTCTTAGACATTTCTGTCCCTCGGGATACAGATATTTGGTCCTGAGATGAAGCAGCACATGGCCATTGTGCAAAGTCTCCTTCCGTGCCCTTTAAAAACATGCCAGAGACACAAAGGTTACATAGCAGAAAAGAGCCTGCTGTCTTTCCCACGGCAGGGTACGCTCAGCATTTACTGTCATTTAACTTTTCCATTCCTCCATGTGTCTGGCCTCCCAGCACTCTATAAAGGGAGGAAACAGACATTTTTCTAAACCTTTACTAGGTGAAGAGCTCTGTGGTGGGCACTGTCACATTCCTTGCCTCACTAGGATCTTTAAAACCACCCTGTGTGTTTGCATTTCATGTTGAAACTTTACAGATGAGTCACCTAAGGC
This sequence comes from Martes martes, assembly GCF_963455335.1. NCBI lineage: Eukaryota > Metazoa > Chordata > Mammalia > Carnivora > Mustelidae > Martes > Martes martes. Next base: position 117,735,043 of record NC_137889.1, read on the forward strand.
ACAGAGAGGTGAAGAAAATTGCTCAAGGAATTGCTGATTGGAAGCCAGCAGCACGCAAGACTAAGTCGTTTTTGCTACAAACTCTGAACTCTCTCTTTCAAACAGCCTTTGCCCAATTGGGACTAAGTCCAAAACAGCAAAAAATATTACATACTCAATATATATTATATAGTTAGAATTTGTATCAGAGTAAACCTAACACTGTTTGTGCCCACCTTTACACATGGCATTGCCAAAAATGACTTCAGAGCCTTGGGTCTATTTAATAACTGAGATTTATTTTCAGGGCGGTGTTCTGCATTCTGCCAGTGGCCGGTCTGCAAAGCCCAGGCTTACCCCTGGATGGTGTTGTTGGATTTGGACTCTGTTAAACCAGGGTCAACTCTGTTCCGGCACTGCCCACACTTATAACAGGTCACCGTCCCTACAGCTTGGCAAGATGCTGCACTCCTAAGGCTTCCTGATAATTACGGGGTAAAGTGGCATGCCCACAATGTGCACTAATACAAACAGAAGAGAAATAACACAGCAGAAGTGGCAAAAGGCAAGCTTCATGCAGCAAAACACTATGTAGGCTGAATCTCATCTACAAGCTAGAGCTGGCATCAAAGATTTTGAGAGAACATCTTCTCCATTAGAGCTGAATTGAGTGTTCAGGTGAGTGCTCTCGCCTGTACTGGTCCAGCCAAGTTACCTCATGGCCATCAGCTAGACAGCCACATCATTTAGCTCAAGGGAGTCAGGGCGAAAAGAGTGTATGTGCCTATTTATCATCTCTTTTTACATTCAGCAAATCCTTCACATAGAGAATACAGTCTATTATGTCATCAGAGCCAAAACATAATTTTATCTGTTTTCTCCTTCAAATGGAAAATGAGCCTGAGAAGGTAATCATATATGAAGCCTCAGATGCAGACATCTGTCTCACGAGCAAAACTCTGAACTGTAGGTGTCACCAGCAAAAAAAGACACGTTCTCCTCCACACAGCTGTGCCAGATAATACAAAAAGAAATTAACAGTATTTGTTATCATTGCTTGCAACTCTGTATTTTACTATTAAACTATTCCAGTCCATAATTTGCATTTTCAAAAACTAAAATAGTAAAAGAGGTGGTTGGTAGCTTTTCAGGTACAACCATTAATAAGGATGAAAGTAATTACTTCATGGTAAGAAAAATACAGCCTTAGAATAAAGACGATGTGGATCTAAATCCCAGCTCTGCCACTTAGAAGATATAGAATATTGGGGAATTTCTGTACTTGACCAAGTCCGTATTTCCTCGTCTAAAATGGGGATGAGAGACCCGGGTGGCTCAGTTGTTAAGCATCTGCCTTTGGCTTGGGTCATGATCCCAGGGTCCTGGGATGGAGTCCCACATCCGGCTCCCCACTCAGCAGGGAGTCTGCTTCTCCCTCTCCCTCTGCCTCCCCCCGTCCCCCTGCTTGGGCTCTCTCTCTCTCAAAAACTTAAAATCTTTAAAAATAAAATGGGGATGATAATATCAACAAAAAGTGTTATTACTGATCTCTAAGTATGTCAGCATGAAGCCCCCAGCCCTACTGCTATTTAACATACGGCCTTGATTAAATTTCTACCTGAGATCATTTAAATTATCCATCTATTTTGGATACCATGTTTCAAGATGGCAAAGAAAAACTTCTGCAAAAGAAGTTCTTGGGTCAACCAGATTACTGTATACCGTAAATTCAGTTTAAATGTCACCAGCTCTGTGAAGCATTCTTGTCTCACCTTGCTCTTGTGGAGAGTACAGTCTCACGAGGAGAAAGAGAAATATCCCAGTAAGTTAATATGTAGTGTGCCAGATGGAGATTAAGTGCTCACACGTTATGGAGAAAACAGAGCAGGGATGGAAGTAATAGTTGAAATTCAATAAGGATAGCTAACGTGAGTCTTGCTGAGATATCATTTGAATAAAAGCCTAAGGGAGATGAGAGAGTGAACCATGTGGACAACTAAGGCTGGGTAGGTGGCGGGGGGAGACACTTCTAGACAGAGGGAACAGCATGTGCAAAGGCTTTGGGGCTGGAGCTTCCCTAATGTACTGAGAAATGGCAAGACTGCCAGTGTGCTGGAGAGAGCGGGGGTGGACTAATAGGAGGTGCGATCAGAGGGGCATCAGGAGCCAGACCATGTGGAACTTTCTTATGGGATGAGGTGGTGGGACAGGGTTCTGAACAGGTAGTAATGAGATCTAACAAGTTTTATAAAATTTGTGTTCAAAATAGACTATTAGGAGTCAAAAGCTTGAAGTAGAGATACTAGCTAGAGGGTTACTACAGTGACTCATGTGCTACATAGCAGTGGCTTGAACCTGGGTGGTGGGCGTGCAGTGAGAGCAGTGACTGAAGGGAAAGCCAACAGTGTTTACTGATGAATTAGAGCTCTCCTGTGGGAGAAAGAAAGAAGGCAGAGATGGCTTCAAGGAATTTAGGGTGAAAAGCGGGAATGAGAGAAGTTGCTGAGTGTGGTGGGGATGAGCACAGAGCAGATCTGGTGGGAGGGACGATCAGGAGCTTGGTGTAGGACATGTTAAGTTCAAGAGGCCTATTAGACATACAGAGGTAGAGAAGTAAGCAGCTGACCAGAAGAGTCTAAATTGAAGACACAGTTCACTTGTACCTAAATGTACCTAAATGTACCTAAACCCATGGGGACAGAGAAAATCACTGAAGGAGTGAATGTAGTTAAGGGAGAGACAAGGGTCCAGGGCTGAGCCGCGCAGCACTGCTGTGATGAGCCGGCACCAGCCAACGGGGCAGAGAGGCAGCCAGAGCCAGGAGGAAAACTGGGGAGACTGAGGTCCTGGAGAGTAGGTGAAAACACTCTGTCCTGGAGGAGTAAGCGATCACCAACAATGTCACATGCTGCTGACAGGCCTGGCGAGGTGAGGATGAAGGAATGATCACTGGCTCGCTATGGAAGTCATGGGACCCTGCTAAGAGCAGTTTCCACAGACTTGGATGGAGTACGTTCAGGGGAAATGGCAGGAAATGGAAAAAGGGACAACTCTTTTCAAAGATTCGCTCTGATGGTGATTAGAGAAATGAAGTGGTCTCTGAAAGGACACCTGTGGTTCAGTGGGTATTGGGCTTTTAAGATGGGAGAAATAACAGCATATTTGTATGCTGATGAACCCGGGTGATAGGGAAATTCTGGTGATCCTGCCCATGCGGGGGAGGAAGGGGACCTGCTGAGATGTGGCTTTGAGCAGGTGATACAGAAAGAGATCTGGTGCACACGTGCGAGACTGACCTTTGCCATTTCACAGTTTGACAGTTTGACCCTAGAAGTAAAAGGGAGACCAGAGTATATGGACTCAGAGGCAGGGGCGGGGAAGGGAGACAGAGTAACTTCTCCTGCAGAAGTATGCTTCTAATTGCTTTCTTCACTGAAATCATAAGCAAGGCCATCAGCTGAAAGTGGGGCGGGGGGCGGGGGGAGGCAGAACTGAGATTCGAGGAGAGAGAGAAAGTATTCAACAGTAAAATAACATGGCCAAAAAAGAGAGCTAATTGTTTTGATCCCTACAAACCAATACTTTATGTTGCATGTTTTACTTTAGAGAATATCACAACTCTCCTCTGTCAGATCTATCTAAAAAGCCTAGAATGTATTCTAAATTCTTCCTTCTGTTGATTTTTCCATTATATCAATCCCTCCACCTTCTTTTTTTTTTAAATCCCTCCACCTTCTAAACAGAAGTGTAACAAATCCACTTCTTGTCTTCTCTGCCTCAGCCTGGGTCCACTTCTAACCTCGATTACTGCAAAAGCTTCCTTACCAACTTCCCTGCTTCTGGATACAGTACTTTCTCCGTGTATGGACAAATATGGAAATTATTTACTTAGCAAAATCTATCAAGTGTCAAATTATGTGGCTTTGAGTCATATATTAAACAAAAAAACCCTGTCTATCCTTAAAGCTGTGGCCATACAGATCTTTTGATAACAGCAAATATTTCCTGAACTAAAAAAAAAAAAAATTCCACACTCCCTCTGCATAACCCTGGAGGGCTCTTCATGATCTCGCCTCTGCCTGCCTGCATAGCCTCATCTCCAGGCTCTTCCCTCCTTCTAGCTTATACTCAAACACTGTGCCAAAGGACCACACACATTCCTTCTGCTTTTGATTCATGAGTAGACTTGGAAAACAATGGTGCAGAGAGATAGTAAGGACGCCAGTGAGTGTTTCCTGTAGGTATTTGAAGCAAAACATTTAAATTACATATAAACAGTGATCTCATGTAGACTAGCATTTGTGACATAACATTTCAGAAGCCTCTTCATGTCTCAATCACTTGCCACAGCGGAAGAAGCCGACATCTTCCTTGTTTCTCCTCAGTCTTCTTTTTTTTTTTTTTTTTAAATTTTCTGCTTCCTTTCTTCCCTTTAACTCATGCCAGCTGGGCACAGTATACATACCAACCCTCCACCTTTGTTTAAACTCAGCCTATGTAGCTTCTGGTAATTCATGTCACTTTTTAGTACATGAAAAGTTGAGAAATAATCATTTTCATTAATGAGCAGAATTCCTTGTTTATCCTCTGGCCAGTTTTAAGGAAAGAGAATAAAGCCTCAAAGTACATCTAGTACTGCTGGTGGTTTCAAAATATCTCCTCAAATTCTTTGATACTTCTCTCTTCAAGAGGTGGAGCCTAACCCCCCCACCAACCTTGAGTCTGGGCTGGCCTTGATGCCTGGCTTCTAGAGAACAGAATACCATGAAATGAAGGTGAACAGCTTTGGACGTTTGGTCAGACAAGGTACTGCTGCTTCCTCCTTGCTCACTCTCTGCCACATGGTGAGGAAACAGCGCCTTGTGGAGAGGCCCAGTTAGTGAGGAACTGAGGCCTCTGGCCAACAACCACGTGAGTGAGCCCCCTGGGAAGTAGGTACTCAAGTAGGAGTCAAACCCCCTGCCTAGATGCCTAGTGTCACCCCCTGCAGGGAGCCTGGGCCAGAACCACTCAGCAGGAATTCCTGAGCCACACAAACTGAGAGAATGTATGTTTGTGTTCAAAATCACTAAGCTTAGGGCAATGTGTCATGTTGAATAAGACCACGAGTACAATACTGACGATCATGAAATAATATGCAATCATCAAATAGATCTGGGATTCTAAATCTACATTACTTTCACTTTATTTCATTGCTATGAAGTAATGCAAAAAAGAAAAATAGGATTCAAAATTTTTATAAGATCATCTCTTGCTCCTTTTTTTTTTAAGTTTTACGTATTTATTTGGCAGACAGATCACAAGTAGGCAGAGAGGGGGAAACAGGCTCCCTGCTGAGCAGAGAGCCCGACTTGGGGCTTGATCCCAGGACCTGAGATTATGAGCTGAGCCAAGGCAGAGGCTTAACCCACTGAGCTACCCAGGTGTCCCTCTTGCTCTTTTTTTAAAAGATTTTATTTATTTATTTGAGAGAATGAGAGAGAGCAAGCATATGAGTTTGGGGTGGGGGAAAGGGCAGAGAGACAAGCAGACTCCCCGCTGAGCAGGAAGCCAGACACTCAATGGCTTAATCACAGGGTCCCAGGATCAGGACCTGAGCCAAAAGCAGGCACTTAGAAGACTGAGCCACCCAGGCACCCCTGCTCTTTGTTCTTTAAATCTTCTTAAATATAATAAATAAATAAGTAAATAAATAAAATTAAAAAAATGTTTTTTCTTAAGCCTGGAATATTCATTTCCATTCTCTGGTAGAAGTAAGTAGAGATTTTTAGATGAGGATATAAGAAGGAATACAGAGTACTTTAACAGTATACATAAAGCAGTTTACCTAAGTGACTTGGCTCTTAAAAAGTGAACACAGATGTGTGCACCTCTATCTATTGAGAGTAGCTATGTCATTGACAACACCTTAATTCTTTAAGAGTACATGAAGAAAATGAAAATTATTTAATAATTAAAGACCCCTCCAAGGGCCTAATTATGTAGTTATGGGTTAGATATCCTACAAAAAAAAATTGTTTATGCTTATCCTCAACTTGTTTCAGACCTCTAATATTCATTATTCAGGGGCCTATGTGAAACTTCTCAAAATTAAATTTATAAATGGTTACATTAAAAATGTAATGCATTCCAACAAGTGCTGGAATAGTTATTCTGAAATTACCAATGAAGATAAACTTTATATTGAATAAAACATAACCTTCAGTCTGAACCAAATTTTCTGTCCATTAAAGGTAAGATTTGGGGAAATACAGCCTATGGTGAATGTAATCATCAGCCTCAAGCCCTCATTCACCCTTTCTTCTCCTGGGTCAGCAGTGTGGCCTAAGGGATTTAACCTATTAGCACTGGAGTTTTCATTGGCTGCTGTTAACAAATGTTTTTTTCCTTAGGGAAGTGGTTACCATCTTCTTTGTAAAATACACTTATTATTTAATGGGCAATGTGGAAAAGCAAAGAGAAGAGATCATCACTATCATGACATCAAGTCCAGAACAAATGGAAACTTTGCGGACTACTTTTGTTTTGTTTCTAAAAACAAAGCTACAAGAAAGAGTATCGCAGGGGAATAAGTGCAATGAACACTTTTAATTTTTTTTTTTTTAAAACCACAAAACCAGCCAATTCTTTAAGACTAAAATAGATCTAAATCAACTGACAGTCTGCAATTCAACTCTGCCGCTTTTTGTAGCTGTATTTTCATCTAGCTTGATTTAGAATTGAAGGATTATGCATAAAGCCATGATGTTTATCTGTTTCAAGCTTACTTGTCAGATTTAAGACCCAGTCGACACTGTGAGCACGAGATCACTGGCAAGCATCTACTCTGCCTCAGCCCCCTCATTAAAGCATGTATGTGCCTCCCTTAAGGCTGTGGGATAAACAGCAAGAATCTGCCAAATGAGACCACAGCATGTATCTTTCCTCTGTAACTTCTTGAGCTCTCAAAATCCAGTCTTTCCCTTCAAATTAGTGAGTTGAATAATGAACTCATTTAACATCTGTCTTGTTACCATGTACTGATAGTTAATGTGTGGTGTACAAGATCTACATCTAGAAGTTGAAAAAAAAATTTCCAGCAATTATCTTCTTTGCTTCATTTTTTTAATATCCTCACTGCCTAGACCAGGGTTCTACCTACTGCCGTGACTTAATAGCTACTTGTTCAAAGAAGAGAATTCAGAGGGGAAAAAAAAATGAGATTACTTTAAAATAAGCAGAGAAGGTCATATAACTTAAATTCTAGAAAAAATTATGTTTGCAAATTTTAGCTAGAATTACACATCTGATTCCACTGCTTTATTCTGTGATTTTTAACATGCATTAAATTTATTTGATTCATCAAAGTACTTATAAAAACTCATGAAGATTAGGTTTTTAAATATTTTTAGATTTGTTTTGTCTTTTTTTAAGCGATTTATTTATTTTAGAGAGAGAGCATATGTGCATGCATAGTGTGCATACAAGCAAGCTGGGGGAGGGGCAGAGGGCTAGGGAGAGAGAGCATCTCAAGCAGACCCTGAGCTGAGTGTGAAGCCTTGACATGGGGCTCAATCTCAGGACACTGAGACCATGACTTACCCTGAAATCTAGAGTCAGATGCTTCACGGACTGAGCCACCCAAGTGTCCTGAGATTTTCAGGTGTTTTTCTTTCTTTTTTTTTTTTTTAATTAAAGAAGATATAAATTTAGATAGTTAGCTAAAATGCTCCTTTATCACACTGGAAAAAAGTTATCATGTATCCTCTATTATAACTTATATCCACATTGGAGAATTATGGGTACATCAAGTATAATAAAAATCAAGATGCTAAAATAAAAAAAGAGGAGAAAAAAATCTGATTCCAAATTAGATTTCTACTTAGTAACTAGAGTTGACACACAACCAAGAGAAAACAGGTGTTTCAGCCCAGCCTGAAAGACATTAGTGGATGGGGCACCTGGGTGGCTCAGTCGGTTAAGTTCTGCCTTCAGCTCAGGTCATGATCCCAGGGTCCTGGGATCGAGCCCCCAAGTCAGGCTATTTGTTTAGTGGGGAGTCTGCTTCTCCCTCTCCCTCTGCTCCTATCCCTACTACTGCTTTCTCTCCCTCTCTCTCTGTCTCTCATTCACTTTCTCTCAAATAAATAAAATCCTAAAAAAAAGAGAGAGAGACATTATTGGATATAACCTCCAGCACAGACCAGTAAGAAATTTTCAAAGAACTCACATTACTTCAAAATAATGCCTTCTACTTAACTGGTGTAATGCCTATTAATACAAAAGAACATGTATCTCTACCATGTCATAATGAGCAAATACTTCAGGGGAGGGCAGTGTTTCAGAAATAGGTCATCTGTGTTAGAAAGAGTTGAGTTTCCCTGCACTTCTTTACTAAACGTAAAAGAATTGTCTCATTACCGAAATAACTAATGCCAAGTGACAAAAATAAAAACTGGTCCAAGTGCCCAGGTCCCAAAAATGCAGCCTTAAGTATGAAAGAAACTTTACAGCAGCCCTAGAAACTCATACTTTGCTGCAACTTTTCTCATAATGCTTCATGTGTATATCATGGTTCTTCTTTGGAGCACACTGGCCAGATTAATATGAAACATGGCTCCTGTAACTCTTTTATCCCTGGTGAAAATTTCCTCCTATTTACTGGACAGACTCCTCTTACAATACTGTAGAGGATGTGACTCTGATCCCTCTTTCTCTAGCTTTTTAAAAAAATTTTTTTTAAATTAAAAGAGTCTGACTGCAGAATGGTTTAAACACTTATTGTTAAAAGTCATCAGAACACAGGCAGGTCTCCTTGTTTTCACCTTCAAATCCTGCCTCCACATGGAGTTGTGCTAGATACATCAGTGTATCTCTCTCTCCTGCTTCCCCTGCTTGTGCACCCACACACTCTCTCTCTCCTCTCTCTCTCTTAAAAAAAAAAAAAAAAATCAGTGTATCTCCCACCACCTCCCTCATCCCCCAAATAACTTAACTGCAGGGGGTAGAAAGTGGATGCAGACAGCAGAATTTTAAGAAACCATCCTTCCCCCATTATTACACTATGGCCAGATTGCCTAGTTTGTGCTGTTGTTGTTGAACATAGTCAACAACATAGTTGGCTTACAATGTTAGTTTCAGGTGCACAACATAGTGATTTGACAATTACACATGTTATGAAATGCTTACCACAGCAAATGTAGTTACCATCTGTCACCATACATAGTTATTACAATATTGTTGACTATATTCCCTATGCTATAATTTTCATCCCTGTGTCTTATTTATTTTCTAACCGGAAGTTTGTACTTCCTAATCTATATCACCTGTTTTCACCTGCTCCGACCTTCCTCCCCTCTGGCAACTACCAATTTGTTCTCTGTAGTTATTTCTGATTTTTTTGTTTCCTTATTTTTTTTTTCCTAGATTCCACATATAAGTGAAATCAGATGGAACTTGTCTTTTTCTGTCTGACTTCTTTCACGTAGAGGTTCCCCAGATTTGAATCTCAGCTTTGCCAGTTTTTAGTTATGTGACTTTGGATGAGTTTCCTAAATGTTCTGTTTCCTCACCTATTAAGTAGGAACAAATAATGACTACCTCTTATGGCTTCTAGGAAGATTAAATGAAGTAATATATGCCAGGTCCTTAGAATAGTTTCCATGGGACAGCAGTTATTTCCAAGGTCCTACCTCACTGTCTTCAAACTACTCTAATACACAGCCTGGGCTGGATCTCTTCTCTCCCTTGACCCTTCCTCTTCTTGTCTTCATTTATTTTTCTCTAGCCAAAAGCTCTTTGACCTTTCCAGAATAAATTATTTTAGCCTCCTCAAGCTTCTCCAGTATTTTTTCTCCCGGACTTTTCTCATTAACCCCATTCTCTTGGAAGGGAGCAGGAGAGAGAAAGATTGTCAAAACTTACTCACTATGATTCTTTTCAAAAATTTCTGTCACAGAACTTTAACAGTATCTATGATTCTTACTCCTAAAAAGGCACTGCTGTATCCATTACACTTAAGATTACAACATCAATGAAAAGAACTCCTGAAAATTTTTAATTAGTTGGAATATTTGGCAGGAAGAAGATACAAATGAGATTATATGTTTCACTGAATCTTAAAAATCTTCCTCAATTTCCTGGACTATGTTATAGTTTAGACTTTAGCATTCAATATTCAGCTTCTCCACTCAAGCAACTTTCTAGAGTCAGTGCCTATGTAAGGGGTCATTCAAAAGTACCAGGACATTTTTAAACAGCCAATGAAATAAACTGTTTATCAATTGTTCATAAGATCACACTTCATTTTAGGTTCCCTGGTAGTTAGCTGGAATTGGTATCAGTTTACTCAGTAACACAAAGGGAAGGCACCAAATTCATTCTGCCTCATTTATAAGCAAAAACAATGCAAAGCATTTTTCTCTTTAAGCTGAAAGTTGGAGGGTAACAGATTAGCCAAGTCAGGGACTGCACTCATTATCACTTGAGCCTAGCTGGTTGGTTACCCTATGGTGCTGATGATCTCTTCATGTAATTTTATCATCCCTTATCTCTCAGAAAAGTTCTCTTAGTTCTACGTCTCCTTTTAAAAAATAACATTTATTATAAACACGAAATGATAAAAGACCTCAACATGAGGCAGGAATCTATCAAAACCCTAGAGGAGAACATAGGCAGTAACTTCTTCAACACTGGCCATAGCAACTTCTTTTAAGACATGTCTCCAAAGGCAAAGGAAACAAAAGTGAAAATGAATTTTTGGAACATTATCAAGATCAAAAGTCTTTGCACAGCAAAGGAAACAGTCAACAAAACAAAGAGTCAACCCACGGTATGGGAGGAGCTATTCACAAGTGACACTACAGACAAAGGGCTAATATACAAGATCTATAAAGAACTCCTCAAACTCAACACACACAAAACAGAAAATCATGTCAAAAAATGGGCAGAAGACATGAACAGACACTTCTCCAAAGAAGACATACAAATGGCTAACAGGCACATGAAAAAATGTTCATCATCATTAGCCATCAGGGAGATTCAAATCAAAACCACATTGAGATACCACCTTACACCAGTTAGAGTGGCCAAAATTAACAAGTCAGGAAACAACAAGTGTTGGAGAGGATGTGGAGAAAGGGGAACCCTCTTACACCATTGGTGGGAATGCAAGTTGGTGCAGCACTTTGGAAAACAGTGTGGAGATTCCTTAAGAAATTAAAAATAGAGCTACCCTATGACCCTGTAATTGCACTACTGGGTATTTACCCAAAGATACAGGTGTAGTGAAAAGAAGGGTCATATGTACCTCAGTGTTCATAGCAGCCAAGTCCACAATTGCCAAACTGTAGAAAGAGCCAGGCCCTTCAACAGACGAATGGATAAAGAACGTATGGTCCATATATATAATGGAATATTATGCAGCCATCAGAAAGGATAAATACCCAACTTTTGTATCAACATGGACGGAACTGGAGGACATTATGCTGAGTGAAATAAGTCAAGCAGAGAAAGTCAAGTATCATATGGTTTCACTCATTTGTGGAGCATAAGGAATAACATGGAGGACATCAGGAGAAGGAAAGAAAAAGTGAACTGGAGTAAATTGGAGGGGGAGATGAAGCATGAGAGACTGTAGACTTTGAGAAACAAACTGAGGGTTTTGGAGGGGAGTGTGTGGGGGGATCAGTGAGCCTGGTGGTGGGTATTAAGGAGGGCACGTATTACATGGAGCACTGGGTGTGATGCACAAACAATGACTCTTGGAACACTGAAAAAATTAAAAAATAAAAAGTAAACCAACAACAAAAAAAACATTTATTGATCACTTCTAGTACGCCAGGAACTATGGTAAACCCTCAGCACACAGGAATGCATCTGTCCTTCAGAACAAGGTAGGTCCTTTCATAACACCCAGTTTGCAGATGAGAAAACTGAAAATGGAAGGGATTAACCAGTTCCATCCTGGCTACTTATCAAGTAAGTGGTGAAGATGGGATTCAAGTCCAGAGCAAGCAGTCTTAGCAACTGTTCCCAAAAAGCCTTACTTATGCCTCTTCATTTCAATTTCAAAAGTTTTTGAGGAAAAAAAGAGTACTTCTGTATGTACTCTATACTTACAAAAGTAAACACTGCCTTGGGGTTGTCTACATAGCTATAAATTTTAAAATAATTCTGGAAGTCATATATTGCAACTTCTTAGTTGCCTTTGTTCTTTGTTAGCCAAGTAACTTTTTTCTTTTCTTTTCTCTTCTTTTTAACGACAGCAGAGTATGTCTATTCTTCTGTTTCTCTTCATTCCTTTTCTCTGAAGAAAATACTCAGAGGAAATAATCATGAACTGAGTGGTACCAGTGTTGGGGGCAGGGGGAGGGAGCAGGTGGGACAAGGTTGAAAATGGGGAGTCAGCAAGGCCTCCCGTCAGTGATGTGACTAAGTCTCCAGTGAAGTTACTGAAGGCTTCTTTGTCCCATGAAATGCTTGGTGTGAGTGAATTTGTGGGGAGACCAGTGAAGAGCCCTGGCTTCCTATCTGGTCATTAGAGGGTGAAGAGGAGATAGCAGGAGGATGCAGGAACATGGAGGCAGGCCTACCAAGGATTCTCAGGAACCCAGCAGGAATCTTAGGGGGAGTGCTGGACAATCACAATCTGGGGCCTGCAGCTGGACCCACTGTCATCGGATCTAGAAGTGAGCTGGCTGATTGGCTGAGAGTGGGGTTATATATTCATGTAATCAAATACAAATCACCCTAGGGGTTCCTGGGTGGTTCAGTCAGTTAAGCATTTGCCTTCATCTCAGGTCAGGATCCCAGGGTTCTGGATCAAGCCCCAAGTCTGGCTGCCTGCTTAGTGGGGGACCATTCTTTTCCCTCTCCCTCTGCCCCTCACCCCTGCTCACGCTCTCTCTCTCTGTCTCAAATAAAACAAAACAAAACAACAAATTCAAATCATCCCTACTAGAGCAGCAAAAAGTTTTAAAAACCGGTAACACCACATGTTGCCAAGGACTTGAAGCAACTGAAACTCATATATTACTGGTAAGAATGCATATGGTGCAGCCACTTTGGGAAAGTCTTTGAAGCTTCTTATAAAATTAAACACCAACTATATGACCTAGCAATTCACCTCCTGTCTATTTACCCAAAGGAATGAAAGCATTATGTCCACACAAAGACCTGTATGCAAACTCTGACAGTGGCTTCTTTCAGAACAGTGGCTTGTTTCATAAAACTGGAAGCAACTCAAATATCTATCAACTGACGAATGAATGATCAAAATGGTATATTCCCACCGGGGAATCAATCCCTTGCCAATAAGAAGGAACAAATGACTGACACATGCAACCACATGGATGAATTTCACAAATGTACAAAGGGGAAGAAGCCAGACACAAGACTACCTACAGCAGGATTCCATTTACATGACATTCTAGAAAAGGCACAAAGAACAGAGACAAAAACAGACTGGTGATTGTCAGGGGTCCGGGTTGAGGGAGGGCGAGGACCTCCACGGCTAGGGGTACACGGAAATATCTGAGGTGACAGAAATGTTTTGTATCTTGATTACAGTGGTGGTTACATGACAGATGCATGCACGTCTGTCAGAACTCATCGCACACACACTTAAAATGGGTGAATTTTCTCGTGTTAAATTATACTTCAACACAGTTGGGGCTGTTGTTGCTTGTTTAATTTAAATCATCCTCTCAGGTCGTCATACACAAACACATATGTGCTGCAGTCACTCTTAACAGGAAGGGAATCCCATGCACTTCGTCCTGGTGATTTTGTTGCACATTCTCACGGGTTCCCCCGGGCCCCAGTTTCTATTTAGAAAGAGACGTTTAATCAGAGCGTGATTCAGCCTGGGCGTCTTGGCTACTACAAGGCTGTTTTGTGGGCCACAATGTTACCATATACTTAACTAACTGGAATCTGAACGCTGTCTTCTCAAGTGCACAGAATCACAGCCTATGGTTTATACTGAGGGCTCTCAGATAAAATACAGGCAGGCTAGTCAAATTTAATTTCAGAGGAGCAAAAATAATTTTTTTTTGCAAAAAATAATTTTTAGCATAACTATGCCCCCAATATTGCATGGGACATGCTTTTTATTTGTTATATCTGGCAAACTCATCATTAATCCATGTATGGCCTTCTCTATTTTAATTATTCATCCACCTAATTAATGAACCAATTAAATTAATCAATCTCATAATCATGTTTTAACTGCAGGTATTTTTAGTGACTTTGACTCTAACTTTCCCCTTAAAAAACCACGTAGCGGCACGCCTGGGTGGCTCAGTCGGTAAGCGTCTGCCTTTGGAGCAGGTCATGATCCCAGGGTCCTGGGATCAAGCACTGCATTGGGCTCCCTGCTCCACAGGGAGTCTGCTTCTCCCTCTCTTACTCCCCCTGCTTGTTGTGTTCCCTCCCTCGCTGTGTCTCTCTCTGTCAAATAAATAAATAAAATCTTAAAAAAAAAAAAAAAACCATGTAGCAACTCCAAGGCACTGAGAATTTATTTTAGACTACTGAGAAGTGACTCGTTTAGCATCCTGTTAGTCAAATTGTGTTCTGCAGACTTGGGGTGTCAGCATCAACTTAGTGTTTGTTAGAAAAGAATCTCAGGTCCCACCTGCAGCTATGGAATTCAGAAACTACATCTGAACAAAATCCCCATGGGATTCATGTGCACATTAATGTTTTAGGTGCACAGGTTTAGAAAGCTGTGTTTTAGGAAAATTCCCAGGACATCTAGTAGGTTGGATTGGAGAGAAACTGGCTCCAAGTAGAGAAGCCTCTTACGAAAATATTTTTAAAGTTCAAGCATTACTACAATATCTAAATTATGGCAGTAGATAAGAAATGAAAAGAACTGAAGTGAGAAAAACTCTCAATGGGAAAAAAATCAATGGGACTTGGAAAAGGACTGGATGGAGGAGAGAAAGGAAAGATGTCAGAATGTGAATATAAGTCAAGTAGAATCATCAAAGAGCTTCTAGTATCTTTTGGAGTGGTTCTGTGGTTCTGGAACCTAGCTGCATGCTGTAATCACCTGGGAGCTTTAAAATACTGATGCCTGAGTCCCAGCTCCAGAGACTCTGATTTAAAGTGAAGCCTGGCATTAAAATTTCTAAATACTTTCCAGGTGATTCTAATGTACACCAAGGTTAAGATCCCCGAGTACGGGTGCTTTCAATCTATTTGTTTTCAGTTAGAGTAGTGATTTTTTCAACCTGGCAACACTTCAGAATTATTTGGAGAGCTTTAAAAATATATCAATATCTATATCCTGCTCTTAGAGATTCACATTTAAATGGTAATATTTTAGAAGTTGCTCAGTTGATTGTAACTGGCAGCCAGAGTTGAGAGCATTTAACTGAAACATATAATTTGATTGATAGTTTATTAACTATTTTTTTTTAAGTAGCTATGAATAAAGAGGGAATTCAGTGCTAACAGAATCCAAACTTCTAGTTAGGTGAAATATAAGCCCAGGCATTTTATTTGCTTGTTATAATTTCACAGTGAAATTTACTTGGAATTAGCCACAATTTTCATGTATTCAAAACCTCATTTTGAATTGCCCCAAATATCAGCTGATAACCATTAAAATTGAATAACCATTTATGAAATGAGCATTATTCAGACACTTCCAATATAATATGAAATAGATTCCAACCACAACCACAGTTATGCATCTTAGGATAAAATAAGGTCCTGGGTGGTGATGGAGTTGAGGAGGTAAGGAAATAAAATGTCTGAAATGTATTTCTAAGTCAACATAAAGTCTCTATCAAGATTCAGTCCTATCTAAATAATAAAAAAAGAAAAAAACAAGCAGAATATTTAAGCACTTTGTAGTTAACTTGTCACTATAGTATTATTTCATAAGTATGCAAAGTAAAACTTTTTTTTCAAAAAGAGAATGTTTCCAAATGACCTTTATAAAATGGAAAATTGGCTTACCTCTTCCCTGTGATTCTTAATTGGCATACAAAGAATACTCTGTGTCTTGTAGCCTGTAATTTGGTCAACTTCTGCATTGAACCGAGGATCCTAGTAAGGAAAAATGAAATTCAATTTAATGACTGATCTGTTCAAAGATTGATTTGATTTTTCCGATTTATAAGATTAGAAAAATCTAACCTTCGACTTACCTTATTGCTCTGAACGACAATTTTCTCATTGGAAAGACATCATATCATGTAAACAAATCATCTTTGACAAAGACAAATTTACGTTTTTTAGTAGCTAGTGTTCGTGAGAAACAAAAAAATACAGACTCAAAAAATGTTCAGAAATAAAGGAAATTCAAAATATTAACCAATTTAGATGGCATTCCTTAGATTCATGGAAAAGTGGCAACTCTCCACCACTATAATACAATTTGCCTATTCCCATCTCACTATCTGATTCTTCCAAAGGAAAGCATCTCTGCTCTGAAATTTTTCCTGTAAAACCTACCACTCCAAAACAACCTGCCTAACACTGACTTTACTTCCCTCATAATGGTTGCTTATATATTCCCTCAGTATTCTGTTCTTCTATCCCAGGTGTTCGTAAGAGTTTTAAATAATTTCATGTATATATGTGCATAAAAAAAGAATTTTAACTATTTTCATGTATATATGTGCATTTAAAAAAAAAAAAACTGCATGGCCTCAATCAGACCGTAAACAACTCCTTAATCTTTGTACTTTTCCCTTTTACAAAGTACGTCATGCATATCCAATAATCACAAAGGACTTCTGAGAGTTGTAAAGGTTCTAATGTGGATTGAAGAAAGAAAGATACAGGCTATTTTCCCTTGAACTTTAGGTTGGAAAGATTAAAGTTAGGCTGTAAATTCCAGGAGGGGTTTTTTTTTTGGTCCCTTACCATATTCCCAATACAACCACAAGAACTCAAAAGCATTTGTTAAATAAATGAAGGAATTCATTAACAAATGATATCATAGTCATCAGATGTGATCATTTTTAGCTTATTATAGTTTAAAACAAAGACTGTAGGTAAGAAGGAAAACATGCTAGAGGAAATGGATAGATACTACTATATGCAATAAGATTAGAATGGAAACAAACATACCAGAACATGAACATTTAAAGGAGTGTTGTTCCCCTCAAAGCAAAAGCCTTGGAAAGTTTACATACTCGACCTAATAATAGCAACACTGCTCTAAAAACTCTGTTTTTGGAATTCCCTTCAGAGAATATGGAATAGCCACACTGGAAAACCCTCATCTTTGAAGGTCATTTACTTATTTTTTTAATTAGTTCAAAGTCACGCAAGGCCAAAGCTGTGAATGAAGTAAATGATTACAGTAGATTCTGTCAACTGGGGTCAGAAACGAGGCCAATTTTCCCAGGAGAGCCACACTTGGCATTAAAGACAATTTCGAAAGGAAAGTTATAAAATGGCAGAAAATCAGTATAAATAGTTTATATTATTAATAAACACCTCTGCATTTTTGCTTTTTTTCTTGCAAACATGCTCAAAGTTATATTGAAATACAGAGAAAATGTTGGCTGAATAAATTTTTAAAAACTGTTCTAAAATAACATACTAAAAAGGCAGACAGGACACTGGTATTAATGAATTAAAGAAGTAAAACAATTATTAACTTATACAGTGGATTATTCTATAAGCTAATAATCAAAACATGAATAAAAATGCATCCTCAGAAATTATTTTGTTAATGAATATTTGAATTACAAACCAATTTATAAAGAAGAGGATTTAACTATCTAATCAAAGCAATAGAGTTTAACAAACTGAAATTAATAGGGCTTTCACAGCTTTGGGGGCATATTGGGAATTTAAAATCAACAGCAGCCCTGGATTCCATTTCATTGAAGGAGTGGGAGTAATGTATGTTTCAAATTCACTTTAGGTGAATTCTGGCATCTCAAAGAATTTTCCTAACAATGCACTCAGTGCAAAGGCAATATAGAAAAATTTTAACCCCTTTAGGTCCAGGAAACACCAAAGAAAAAATGGAGCAGTACTACTACTGTGATTATTCCTTTCACTATTTATGAGAACATGACAGTGTTAAAAAAAAACAGAAAACAAAAAAAAAAACAAAAAACAAAAAAACAACCAGCATAAGCTTTGGAAGTCCACTTGCTAAAATAAAGCAATTGGTACCAGATTTGCCCTCCTACTGAAAACTGTAAGACTAGACCAAATATACAAGGCAACTAAATCACAGACCATGAAAAAGGGAAATAGACAGGACAACCACTCTGGCTTTTTTCCTGGGACCATTTTCCTGCTGGCAAGAAGGCAGGCAGTACCCAAGTGCAGCAAGGCTTCCAAATGGAATTGAAAAGAATTCAGAGCTTCTAAAGTGGCTAATATTTGCAAGGTAAAATAACTAATAAGAAAGCTATGTTGGGGGATTAGAGGGAGAGATAAAAGGAGTGGTAAAAGACTCAGTGACTATTCGCTTCAGACACGTATAGAGAAGACTCTTAGAGAACCAGCTAAAAATTATGTATTGAAGGCTGAAAGCAGAATGGTGATACCAATTAGAGAAAGGTTTTGAGACACTGGAGTTCCAGCTCAGCCATTCCACCTCAAGCATTCAGTTGAGACACAGAAAACCCCATCCTTAGGAGTAAGAAACATTCCCTAGATTTGGAAGGCATTCCCTACGACCGAATTCAAAACTAAAATGGATCCACCCCAACAATAACACCAAGACTGACAGGCCAAAAAGTAATTGCACTGCCTAGAAGAACAAATGTCAGCCCCATTAAAAAAAAAGACAATTATGATCCAAATACCTTGCAAGAAAACATGTACAATGTCCAGCATATAATCAAAACTCACAATATGTGAAGAAAACAGAAAACTGTAACCCACAGTGAGAAGAAAAAGTAATCAAAAGAGAATGACCCCAAGATGATTCAGATGTTGGAATTAAGAGACAAGGACTTTAAACCCAGTATTATAAATGTACTTAAGGACTTAAAGGAAAATGTGGTAATAATGAATAGATGGGAAACTAAAAAACAAAACAAAACAGCTATTTTAAAAAACCCAAATGGAAACTCTAGAGCTGAAAAGTACAATGTCTAAAATGAAAAGTTCATTGATGGTTTAACAGCATATTAGAAACAATGGAAGAAAATGTCAGTGAACCTGAAGGCAGATCAACAGGAAATATTTAATCAGAAAGACCGAGGGGGAAAAATACACCTGTAAAAATTAGCAGAGCCTTGGGTGTTTTCTGGGACAACATCAAGTGGTCTAACATATATATAATTGGAGTGCCAAAGAGAAAAAAGAGAATCGAGTGGAAAAATACTTAAAGACATAGTACAAAATTTCCCCAAAGTTAGTGAAAACCTTAAACTTACTCATATAGTATGAAAATGATACATAGCACGAAACATGTAAGGTGAAAATACAAAGGATAGTTGACTTCTCATGAGAAAAAGGAAGACCAAAAAATGTAGGAAAACTCTTTCAAAATGTTGAAAGAAAACTACCATTAAGTGAGAACTGTCTATCCCGTGAAAATATCCTTCAAGAATACAGGCAAAATAAAGGCACTTTCAGATAAACTAAAACTGGATTTGTCACCACAGGTCTGTACTACAAGAAATGTTAATGGAAATTGTTCAGCCTGAAGGGAAAGCTAACAGAATGTGCACAAAGGAGTAAAGAGCTTGGAACTTGGCTTAAACGTATGTACAAAGATTAAGGAAGCTTGGGTCTTTATTTTTGGAGAAGGAACAACCCAACAGAAAAAGAAGGAATAAAACCAAAGTGCACCTTGAGGTGTTAGATTGAAATTGGAGGTATCAGTAAGAATTCACTGTTATTAACATAGGAAACTGTTATTAATATAGGAAGCAGATATAAAAATAAATAAAATATAGACATGTATATTTATATGTTTTATTCCTAGTCCTGTCTACTGACATACTGGAAGCAACAAACACATACCAGAAGCAATGAATGCATCTAGTACTCACATCTTAGCTTCTATCTTGGTTACCATTCCCTCTAATGAAAGGAACCAGAGTTTCCTGGGAAAAAGGAAGATTCTAGGGCTAAAAGGGGGAAAGTATAAATTGAGCATGGAACATATTGTTAAGCCAGTTAGAACTTTCAGCCAACAAGGAAGCAAGAAAGCCCAGAGTGACAACGACATATCAAAAAGACACAGGAACCTGGCCAATTCAATATAATTTGAGAATCTGAATAAATAAAGATAAAAACAGATCATAACTCATTATACAAAATAAAAGTCCATGAGCCCACAGTGCTACTAATGAGTAAATGAATGAATGAATCAATCAAGAAGGTAAACTCTTCTTCACACGAGAATGCCAACTAAAAAACATAGAAGGTATGATGGAGTTAGAAAATCAGGGATGCTAAAACTGGTAAATGTAGGTTCATGAAGAATAGAATATTTACACAATATCAAAATATCTCATCATAAGATATTTATTGATTACAAAAGGAAAACTGTTAACTTTATAGTGAAGAAACCTAGTGGACACCCCTAACCAAGTTTTCAGAATTAACATCAACAACACTGGGGTAAACTAACTTCACATGCCATACTTCCTATTAACATATGCTGAGAAGACTATGGGTATTTAATAAATTATATATTTAGTCTTTGTCCCAGGTTCCTGGCACAGAGCTCCTAAAACTCTCGTAATTCCCTGAGAAACAGGAAAGTCTTTTGATAGTCATAGCAAGCCCCTTTCAACCATACCTGACTTCATGCTAATAAGATGAGTCATGGGGGGGGGGAACCCCAGGTGGCTTCCAGATGGGGATTGGCTACCAGAAGAACCAAACAACTTATTAGAGGGTTAGAACTTTGAGCCCTACCCCTAACCTCCAAAGAAGGGAGAGGGGGCTGGAGATTGAAATTAATCACCAATGGCCAATGGATTTAATCAATAATGCCTACATAATGAAGCCTTGATTAAAACAAGAACAACAACAACTACTACAACAACAACAACTCAGAACAAAGAGGGTTGGAGGAGTGTCTGGATTGCTAAAGGTATCTATGTGCTGGGATGGTGGTGCATCACTGGAAAGGGCATGGAATTACTGTGTCCCCCCACCTCCCATTCCTTGCCCTAATGCATGTCTTCCATTTAGGTGTTCCTGAATTGTATCCATTATAATAAAACTGTAATTGTAAATATGGTGCTTCCTTAGGCTCCTGGGTAGCTCAGTTGGTTAAGCCTCTGCCTTTGCCTCAGGTCATGATCCCAGCGTCCTGGGACCGAGTCCTACATCCGGCTCCCTGATCAGCAGGGAGTCTGCTTCTCCTTCTGCCTCTCCCCGGCTTGTGTTCACATGCTCACTCACTATCTCTCTCACAAAAATAAATAAATAAATAAATAAATAAATAATAAAAGAAAAGAAAGTAAAATAAAATAAAATAAAATAAAATAAAACAAAACACAGTGCTTCCTTGAGTTCTGTGAGTCATTCAAGCAAATTATTGAACCCAAGTGGGGAAATCACCTAATTTGTAGATGGACATAAATATGTGAGTAGCCAGAGGACCCTGTTTGTGGTTGGTATCTGAACTGAAAACTGGGGACAATCTAGTGGGACTGAGTCTTCAGACTGTGGAGTTTGTGCTAATGGGTAGCAGTACATTGTCAGAAGCAAGTTACTAGATGCTACTAATAGCATCAGAATTGAATTGGATTGTAGGACACCCAGCTGGTGTTGAAGAAGGGGAGAACTGACTATTCTAGAAAATCAAACAAGGACTCAACACTGACATCTGTGGTATTTCTGCCCAAAGTACCTAACTTGAATCTCATCAAAATGCAGTCTACAAAATAGCCTGTACTCTCAAAATATACATCAAGAATGATAAAGAAACACTGAGAAATTATTCCAGATTTAAAGGACACTAAAGAGACATGAAAGCACGTACATTATGTAATTTGGGATTAGATCCTTGATCAGAGGGAAAAAAAGAACTGTAAAGAATATTAGTGGGACTATAGACTAAATTTGACTATGGACTAGTAGGTAATAGCACTGTATCATAAAAACTTCCTGATTTTGAAAAATGTACTATAATTGTATAAATGAATATTGTTAGAAAATAGTCACTGAATTATATTTAGTAAAAATGTTTCCAACTTACTAAGTGGTTCAGAAAAACAGTATGCATAAGGGCAACTGGATGGCTCAGTGGGTTGAGTGACAAACTCTTGATTTTGGCTCAGGTCATGATCTCAGGGTCATGGGATTGAGCCCCTCATTGGGCTCCACAACCAGCATAGAGTCAGCTTGAGATTCTCTCTCTCTCTCTCTCACTCTGCCTCTGCTCCTTCCCCTGCTCATGCTCTGTCTCTTTAAAATAAATAAAATCTTAAAAAAAAGAAAAATAGTATGCATGTATTACTGACATGCATTGTATATAGAGAAAGAAAACGATAAAGCAAATGGGACAAAACATAAACAACTGGAGAATCTGCATAAAGTATATATGTAAGTTTTTTTAAGTCTTACAACTTTTCCTTAAGTTTGAAATTATATAAAAATCAAAATAGCAGAAAACAATACAGTACTCTTCCCGATTTATAGGCTAGTTTTCTTCCACAGAGTGGCATTTTAATACGGTCCCTAAAGATTATTAGAACACTGAACAAAGATATAGCAGTTCCCAAACTATGTTCCCTGGGGCACAATTAGATCATGACAGATTAATAGATTTATCAAGATTAAAACAATTGCTAGTGTTACTTCTTTCTCCTAAAATTCATTTTAGACATCATTTTATTCATAGGAAATTCATTTAGAGAACTCATATTTTTTTTAGTAAAAAAATTTTGACAAAGTGAGACATGCAAAACGAGAGATGATAGAGACTGATTTATCTAGATAAGAAATACAAAAGGAGGAAGGAAGTCATCAGGGTGGGAAGAATAGTAGCTACATGGTAAAGGCTGCATGAATGGCAATGAGACCCTTCCCTAAAACCCTGCAAGTCTTCTCCCTAGTCTTCCATTTCCTATGGAAACAGAACAGGAGCCCACGTTTTGCATCTCAGTTGACTTGGGACAGAGAGAAGTGTTTTGACCATATAAATCCTTTGACAGGAAATCTTGGGGAATCTCAAGGCTTCCGTAGGACGTGAAACTAGGTGTTCAAGGCAATCTGTGATGGTCAGTTTTAAGTGTCAACTTGACTAAGCAAAGGAATACCCAAATAGGTGGTAAAACATTATTTCAGGTACGTGTGTAAGGATGTCTCCAGAAGAGATTAGCATTTGAATCAATAAACTGAGCAAACATCTACACCAAGCAGGTTGGCATCATCCAAATCACTGAGGGCCTGAACAGAACAAAAAGGCAAAGGAAGGACAAATTCACTCTCTGCTTAAGCTACAACATCTATCTTCTTTTGCTCACCTGCCCTCCAATGAGGTTCCTGGCTCTCAGGCTTTTGGACTCAGAGCCACACCAAATTTAACATCACTGGCTGCCCAATTCTTAGACCTTCAGACTCTAAATTACACCTTGAGCTTTCCTGGTTATCCAGCTTGCAAGCAACAGGCAGATCATAGAACTTCCATGCCTCCATAATCAAGCGAGCTAACCTCTATAATAATCCTCTTCATAAAATATGTATGTATATGTATTCATATACATATATATTTACATATTGTTATATCTATATATATTTCTCTAAAGAACCCTAATACACAATCCATTCTAGATACTGGATAGTATCTAGTTTTCACATATAAGGAGAATACCGAACACATTTATACAGTTGTTCTGATCATTATGTGTTAATATCTTATTATCAATAAATGCTGTGCCACATTCAAGAAAGTTACACGAATGATGGGCTGATGCAGGAGGAGATGCTGTGCGATTTAGGCAGCAAACACCCTCTCATTGATATTTGTGGTCTGATTGAGAATCACTGGTTTAAGCTGTGGATCTTGTTTTATACTTTAAATATATGAATGTGTTATCTTATGAGTAATAAAATATTTCAATTCTCAAATTTATATCATTCTGTCATAAAGTTTTAAAAAAATGAATCAAATGTTGACCACTTCTTACAAATGACTTATCTATGAGACTGCTACGTATTTTTAGCTTCAAACTGAACTCGATTATATTTCACGACCACTCATGGTTTTCCAATGCTACACTGCAACTTTTCAAGGGTTCTGTGGTCAAACAGGCTTTAAGAAATACTGCTGTAAGGTGTTATTTTTACAGATGTATGTTTAAAGAGATAGGACTCAGAAGACAGAATGCATTTTCCTATTCTGACTTCTCAAGAAACCATGAGACACAATTCTTATTATTCGAATTATGGGTGAGGCTGAATAATGAATTATCCACTAGCCAACTCACTTCCACTGTCAACACAGATGCAAACTGTATGTCACAGGTCAGCTCCACACCTTAAGAATGAAATTCCTGGAACACGAATGACTTTTGCTAAGGCCCCTGTAAACATGGACGAAGGCTGCCGAGGGTGAAGCGGCACCATGAAGAATCCACAGGCTAAGAGGCTTCATCCTGGAAGCACTGCAAATCAAGGACATGGGCCTCTTTCTGACAGTAGCACAAGAATTAAGTCATTACTAACCGAAACAAAAATTACACTGTCCAAACTTTGAAAATGGTAAGCATATTCAGCCAAAATGCACATAAGTGAAGAAATTCTCAGAGTTGCAGAAACTTAGAACCACACAGACAAATGAAGGCTTTCTCAGCAAAGCTGAAGCATATTTATGGTCCTACTGTACTTGGGACTATAGTGCCATTGAAAAGCGGAAACCCAGCTGTCACCTAGGACAGGAAGGGAATTCTGCAAATTTGGCAGCAATCCTTCAGCTGTGTCCTTAATACCCCTGTTGTAGTCCGCTACGGTGTGGCGTTACTACAGAGCTCACAGAAGTCATGGAGATAGCTCCATGAAGAATCAAAATGGAATAGACTGCTCGTATACAGGGGATTCTGAAAAGTATCTTCATGATTTCACCCACCTAAACTATCATATCTCAGTATTCCTCCCTAGTGACCATATTTATTCTCCCACATCTAAACCCTCAGTCATCCTCGACTCCTCCCTCCTTCCCCCTCATTTCCATCTGCTAATGGCTGCCAACTCTGGCAGATTCCACTTCTTCACTGGAAATCCATTCCCTTCTTTCGCTCCTTAAGGCCAGTGCCCCGGTTCAGGTCCTCATTTCCTCACACCATTAAGTAATTTATCCTCCTAGTATCCAGTATTTTTCACTTTATGAGCACTGTACAATTCATCTTGCTAAATCAGTCTGAATCATACCAATGCCCCTTTGAAACCATCTTCAATTATTCCTCATGGCTCTGGACCACACACATACCCCTCAGCCTGGCATTCAATGCTCCAGTAATCTGCAGGCTCTGCCCCCATAGCTCCTCAATGTCAATACCGACTGTTGCCCACACATGTCCATACAAGGACCACACGGTGCACCTGCCCTGTTGCTTCTTTCAACTTCTCTCTACATCTGGACCTCACCATGTACACAAACCAATCTATTCAAATCTTATCTATTTTCCAGGATTGATATCAAGTACTGCTTCCTCAAAAAAACATTTCTCAATTCCCCAAGTAATGTTATCTCCTGCTTCCCTGAACCTACCACATTTTCCTTGGCATCTGTTATGATCTGCTTTCTATGCTACTTATCTATCCTACCTCCTATATAATTTTCATTCAGGCAATATTTATTAAGACTTGACTATGTGCCCGGCAATTTATTAAGCATCAGGAATACAGGTGTGAATAAAACAATAATGACTGCTTAAATTACACAGAGGAGTTGCAAGCTGGGATTACCACAGAACATATATACATTTATTTATTTATTTATTTATTTGACAGAGAGAGAAATCACAAGTAGGCAGAGAGGCAGGCAGAGAGAGAGGGGGAAGCAGGCTCCCTGCTGAGCAGGGAGCCCAATGCAGAACTCCATCCCAGGACCCTGGGATCATGACCTGAGGCAAAGGCAGAGGCTTAACCCACTGAGCCACCGAGGCACCCCACCATGGAACATTTAGAGTGCATCACATAGTAGTTGGCTAGATCAATTATTCTATCAAGGTGCTAGAAAACACCTGATAAACAAAATGTCATTTAGTAAGATGCCTTGTTTAAAAAACACAATTCTACTAATAAAAAGATCATTTTAAATGGGAAATCAGAAGAATTATATAGTGTAATCTTTAAGTCCATAATTAAAGACAAAAGTGGAATACCCAGGGGCACCTGGGTGGCTCAGTGGGTTGAGGCCTCTGCCTTTGGCTCGGGTTGTGGTCCTGGGGTCCTGGGATTGAGCCCCATATCAGGCTCTCTGCTTGGCGGGGAGCCTGCTTTCCCCTCTCTCTCTGCCTGCCTCTGCCTACTTGTGATCTCTGTCTGTCAAATAAATAAATAAAATCTTTCAAAAAAAAAAAAAGTGGAATACCCAGTACTTCCACTGAAATATTTTAGAGAAACAATTTCTATTTTTTGAAGACATAAATCTATTTAACAAACAACTGAAAAAAGGATGAAAAGAAAGACAATCAGATTTTTGTGTCAATGGGACTTCAAATAAATGAACATTATTAATCTGAATGAACAAATGAATGGAAAAAGACTACTGGTTTAGTTTTTTGAGTTTTTGGACCTAGCATTTTAGAATCTCAGTGAAATCCTCGGAGTTCATGTGCAGATAATAGATAAGGATATGGATAGTCAGTAGGCAAAAAAGAAGAGAAGACAACTGTGAGATGAGCTATGTTAAATTGTCATGAAGGAGAAAAACAAGATAAGATTTCTCTATGGCCCATATCCTTGACTGAAGCACCAGTAAAGAAACTCATTTAAAAGATGGAAAAGTTCTGGGGCACCTGGGTGGTTCAGTCGGTTAAGGATCAGACTCGTGGTTTGGGCTCAGGTCATGATCTCAGGCTTACGGGACTGAACCCTGAGTGGAACTCAGTGCTCAGCACGGGGTCAGCTTGAGATTCTTTGTTTCTCCCTCTCCTTCCCCCTACTCATGCTCTCTCTCTTTCAAATAAGTAAATAAAATCTTTCCAAAAATAAATAAAAGATGAGAAAGTTCTTACCACACTTCCCAGTTTTAAGTAAGTATGCAAATTTCTACATGCAGTGATCCTATTCCATCTGACTTTGAAATACCCACCCTCCCCACCATTCAGGGCAGGTGTCCAATGTTCCACCTTGTCCCACACCCTCTCCTCCTCACACCACTCCCCCATCTCAATGATTCCCTATTTACCTCATAAGCATCTTTGATGTTCAAGGGCTCACCAAATGCTGCCACATGCCCCACAATGCCTTTGTTCCATTCTAAGCGGATACAGTTATTTGAAGCTTCTTCCAGTGTTGAACCTTCGGCAACATCAAACAGACGGCTGATAAGAAACTTGTCATTGGAGCTGTCCTCACAGACCAGAAACAGGGAATAGCGATCAGCGGAGATAAGTCCATGAATATGCAAGAAAATTTTGTGACATAAGGCTGTGACATCCAAATGACTAGAAATATCTTTCACTAATTCCAAGAGTCTTGAGCACTGGTCCCCTTCATCATTATCAAACCTTCGGGGGGTTAGAGGCATCTGTTCCTTCTTTTCTGAGTCAGCGAGGAAGCTCACAGTGCCCTCAGAATCCTTGACAACAATGGGTCTAAGAGGCCGATCAAATTCAGAGGCAGAGATTTTCCTGGTTGGTGTTCCAGGCGCACTGCTGTCTGCACGAGGACTCGGCTGCGAGAGGCAAGAACAAGATTCCGTGTGGCTTCTGATGCCTTCCTTGCACACGGGGATTGTGTGGACTCTCTCAGCGAACCAGGCATTGACCATTTCTCTGCAGGACAGAATGCAGACTTAGTAAACGTTTAAGAAAGAAAGGGGCTATCCCTGAAAGCTGCTAAAAATTCTCTCATAGCAAACTGATTAGATAATTCAGTTTTTCATAGAAAATAAAAACAAGGCAGTTTATTTAAGACAGTTTTATTTTGAAAAACTATAAAGAACAATTGCTTCAATAAACATTTTAGTAAAGTCTGATGCCTATACACATAGATTTTTAGATATCTGATTTACAGTGCATAAAGCAGCAAGTCTTTTTCTCTCAAAAGCGGTTTACATTAGCATAAAAGACACTAAATTTGACAAGTCTTAGGAAAATATAAATATAAAAAATAACTCGCTGTCGAAAACATACAACTTGTTCTGAAGCTAAACGTCTGAAAATTTAAAACAAATATTTATCTAAATTTGGCTAGCTAATAATATGCTTAATTTTAGATAGTTTTATCTATATTGCTATATAGAGATTAGATTTAGAAGGGGGAAAATATAAACAATTTGATCTGGTATGTAGAAAGATTATAGACTTCTGTAAATATTATTCTAATAATGCTTGTTCTACAATGGTAACAATTATCTCTTCTTCCAGATTATCTACTCCTGTATAAAGGAGAAAATTAGAAAGCAAGTAATACCTAATTTTAAAAATTTTGTTCAAGAAAATTTAAATCATTTGTCTTAAATATACCTCTCTGTTAAAGAAATCCACTTGAGCTAAAGGCTTCGTGGTAGGCGATTTTTTTTTTAAACAATCATCAGATCATATACATCAAAAGGACTGTTCAGTTCAAATGATTCCCCTTGAAAAAAATGTAATCTTATACCAGTTGACAGTGACATTACTTTAGACATTTTTGGGGCTCTTCTTTTGAAACTAACTTTCAAGAAAATTTATAAGGTAAATAAGGATATTAGTTTCCTCTAAAAGTTACATCTTGTTTTTCACTAAGCCCTCCTCTCAAAACTAACAAATAAAACCAAAACCAAAACCAAAACCAAAACAAACAAACAAACAAAAACCACAAAAAACACCACACAAAAAAACCCTAGAGTAACAGCTAACTTAATATCTCTTACGCAGATTTGACTTTTCCCAAGACTCAAATTCACATTCAAAAGACAAAAACTAGCTATCACTGATGATATTTAGAAGAATTTGCCCATAATAAAAGCAAAACAATCCCCACTCTACAATGACATATTGATTATTTTCACTAAAAGGCCAGGACAAAAAGTTGGACAATGCACTATTTTGAAGAGTGTTGGTATACGGACACTCTTCAATCGTTTTGGCTGTAGTAATCTGGAAAAAGGAAAATAACATATTAGTTTTACACAATAGAATGATAAAACTACATTTATAGCAAAATGTTTTGTGATTTCAACGTTAAAGGACTATTTTTAACGTTTACCTACAAATCTATACTATGACTAAGATGCACGTTTAAGAGACTCAAGTTTGTTTTCTTCTATCTTGTATATATGATGCATGCAGTCTTGCAACAATTTATTTTAAAATGCATTGTTCATTCAATATTATGCTTTATTTACATGCGTGTATATATTATATAGGATTCCTTTATTTGAGGGCCTTAGGTCCAGATCCACACAATCTTCTGATACTGAATGATGTAAAATAAAATTCCTTCTCTACCTTAAGAGACTTTTCCAGAAAAAAAAAAATTGTTACCACCTTGCTGGAGGTAAACAGGCAATTTCTAACAAATTTTCAAATGCATTTATCCTTTGTTCCAGAGATTTTATCCATGTGGCCAAAGAAGTTCCAGACTATTTATTGTAGCACCCGTTTGTTATAGCAAAGATAACAAGCTACCTGGACCAGCACTGGAAGGCTGTTTAAATACATAATGATACATTTATACAATGGAATAATACTAGGGCAGTCCTGAAAAATCATTGTATGCGCTGCTGTGAATAATCTCCACAATTTATTAAGTGAAAAAAGAAGAATACAGAGGGAAAAAGAAGAGGCTGACTTATTTCTTAATCTCTACTAAGTTTTCCATTTTTGAGATACTCTCTTGATTATTTTGTTTTGAACAACACTGTATTATTTGGTAAATATCTATTACTCTGAAATAGTACCAGTATAGAAAGGAATGGGTTAAAAAAATAACAGATATTATCAGAATGACCTCAGAATTTCAAGTGTTGGATACAGTTGTAAAAACCTTTCAAAGATCCCTTTAAGAAGAAACACTTACATAACTCCCCAAAATTGCAGTAGCAGTGCCAAAGACATTGATGTCAAAAAAGCATGTGAAGCTGTCAAGAATGTACAGGAAGTTTCTGACTAAAATTGTTTTGTAAAATATAGATAGGAAAAAAGCTCTGTGTCTAAATTAACATATTTTATGTGATTTAAACATATATACATGTAACTTAAATTGTTAAATCAATATAAAAGAGGCGTTTGAGTTATTTCAGCTACCATTATAAAATTAAGTCCAATTTATTTCTTATCTTCTTATTGGAAAATGGTGATCAACTTTTTTTCTAATTTTTTAAATTTTTTTAAAGATTTTATTTATTTATTTGACAGACAGAGATCACAAGTAGGCAGAGAGGCAGGCAGAGAGAGAGGGAGGAGGAAGCAGGCTCTCTGCTGAGCAGAGAGCCCGATGCGGGACTCGATCCCAGGACCCTGAGATCATGACCTGAGCCAAAGGCAGAGGCTTTAACCCACTGAGCCACCCAGGCGCCCCCAACTTTTTTTTAAATCAAAATATCTACATGACAGATTCATGCAGCTATCTAAACAGACAACTTAAAAAGGCAAAAACAAAATTCCTAATGCCCTACCCATCATCTTACTCCAATCTCACTCTCTGCCAGTTTTCCTCCTATTAATAAAGGGCACCATCACCTCCCTAGTTACTCAAATCAACATACAGGAATTACTCTAAATTTCTTTTGCCTTCAAATCTCATGTCCAAGTCAAGTCACGTCAATGTGACTCCCCAAACCTTATATCCCAATCTGTTCATTTCTATCTCTTGCATTAAGTCCTGGTCCAAGTCCACTGTGGCCACAAGCCCCCACTGGTCACTCTATGTTATACTAGCCCCCGTTCAACCCATTCTCCCCACAGCAGCCAGAGTAATCTTTGAACAAAATATATCTTAACATCGTCAGTTATCCTACTTGGCTTCTCAGTGAATAGAGAACAAAACCCAAAATCTTTTAATCCCCTACCACAGTTCCACTTGGCCAGGCTGGCCTCCCTGGTCCTCCTCAAGCACCCAAGCTCTAACTGTCCCCAGTGCAGAATGTTCTCCCCTCACCTACGTCTGGCTGATCATAGCTTCTACGTTCTCCACTCAGACAATTCTTCCCTGGTCATGCCCCCTAGAGTGGCCTCTGACACATCAGGTTCTCACCTCCCAGCGCCTAAATGCTTCTTACTGGATATTTTTCTTATTGATTAATCTGTTGTTTTATTGTCTGTCCCCTCCAACCAGATGGAAATTTCATCAGAGCTACTTGTCTGTTTTAGAAAATGCCTGTCTCATAGTCTGTCTACAATAAATAATTCTTGAGTAAAGTGAATGGCTCAAAAGTAAGGCTCCTAAATTAACTACACCAAAAGGGACAACAGTCTTTGAATATATGAATGCTGGTATATTTGTTACAAGAAACAACACCGTGGTTTAACTGTTAAGATTCTTTACTTCTTGGATGTAAGTCTCATAACTGACTATGGTTAATTTATTCTCATATAACCTGCAGGACCTACTATATGTCTTAAATGGAGCCAGTGCTTAAAAATTCTTTATATTTTTTATTACTGTATCTGCCTCACAAGTGTTTTTGTTTCTAGCTATTTTCTTGGTGAGGGAATTTAAGATCTTGTACATTCACTCATTCAATCAACAATTTTTATTAACCACTAGTCATGGGGAATGGGGTTTCTCATGACCACATTATTGATTATCTGAGTCCCTGTAGTTATATGCTTATGCAGGAAAACATACGTTATCATAATATCAAAACAATCACTTAGGAACCAACCCACAAATAAAATTAAATCATTTCTCACACCTCTCTCTCATCACACATCCCTTAAAGTTTTGTAGTGTATGACCCAGGTGGCCATATGAAGTGGGCCTTTCCTCTTAAGACTATTAATCCTCTTCCGATAATTTTTTAAGTCTCTATACAAATACAAATAATCTGCAAATCAAAATTAAAATTCTTGTATAAAATACAGAATTTCTAGAAGTAGATCAATGGTGGAGAACCATTACAACACATTATTTTTTTTACAATTACATTACATGACAATTACAATATTACACAATGCCACTAACAATCAAGGGCTATGCCCAATTAAAGACCAGCTAACAAATACAAAAATAATCAACAAGGAAAATGACATAAGTTACTTGAAAAGAGAATTTTATTTAAATAATTATATTCAAGACTAAGAAATATCCTTGAAAAATCTGAAGAAACCTTCAAAATATTAATTTGAAAAACTATTTCTTAAAAAAAAAGAATCTCTCACCCTGTTATAAAAGTCAAACATGGAGAAGTTAATTGATTATGTAATAGTTTTGTTAAAAATTGTTTATTCTAAAATTTAGCATGAAATATTCATTAAATATAAATTTTATTAAATCTAGGACAAGGTTAATTTACTTTCATAATCTGTGGGTCCGTTTTCAAGATAAAGTTGCAATCAATCCTTTCTACTGATTTTTCCCCCATTTTAATTGGATTCATGCTTAAATATCGTTTTTCTTACAGAATGAATTATTCTCCTAAGGTAAAGATCTGAGTGTGTCAGGCACTATGCTGCACACCAGAGAGTACTAAATTCCCCAGGCAAACCATTCAGTCACCACACCTCCAAAATTGAAGTTTATGTTGTGTTTGGGAGTTAATTTATATATATAAATTTTGCCAACATATGAAGTTAAGTGTAAATGGATACAAATGAACAAAGATGGAAAAGACGACTGTGAACATGTCAGATATAAGGGTAAAAAGTACCAGATGGGATTCAAGAAACCTAGATGCTCTTCTGACTGGGCAAATCACTCCTGTGGCTAGGATAGGTTTTCTATTTTCACTTCTCTTCCTTAATTTTGTGGGATTTTGAAAAGTACTTATATGAACGATACTGGGAGAAAAAGGGGGGCACCATTTTATTTAAACCTGGTAAGGCAGGCATTAACAACCCTGTTTTCTAAATTATGAAGCTAAAATAAATGGCTGAACCAAAGACCTCTATTTAATAGCAAAATCAGGAGTCAAATCCAGGTCTCCTTTTCCAAGTCTTACGGCCTGTAAGAATATAAATGTTCCCAGGACATCAATGCTTATCCCAAAGGAGGCACTCTGTAACTTCTGGCTGCATCCAGGAGAGTCAAACTCAAATTCAAGCATACAAGGCATAGAGAGAATAAGATCACTTAAAATAACACATTCTCTAACTTAATTTTTTGCACTCAGATCATAAAAAGATGGCACATTAAGCCATTGAGGTAAAAAAAAAAATGTCTCAAAGGACTCGGAAAATAAAGATTCTTAAGGACTGTGTCCTGAAAAAATCCCAGGTCTGTTTCTCTAAAATCAGGTCGTGTTTTATAAATCTAAAACAATGCACTAAAAAAAAAAATGTATAATGAATGTGTTCAAGAGAACAGTGATTCTTAAGGTTGCTAGATTTAGCAAAGAAAAATACAGAACACCCAGTTAAAATTGAATTTCAGATAAACAATGAATAATTTTTAGTCTAAGTGGTATCTGAAATTCAAATTTAAGTGGGTATCCTGTATTTCCTCTGACCACACCACTCATTCTATATTCCTTTCCCCAACTGAAATGTTGGCAGATAGACAACAAAGAAAAGGTAGGTTCTATACAGCATACTAATGAGTTCCAGGCTATCAAAGCACTAACACTAATTTTATTATGAAAAGAGCACAAAGGACTACCACACTGTGATCCTGTGTATAATAACTGAACTTTTGGAAAGCTTATAGATTAATGATTTGTGGTATAAAATTTCTCTTTAAACCAAGTTCTTTCATTTTACTCTCAAAACCACACCGTGTATTTAATAGAGAAAAAACAAATTATAATTGACTCATAAAGGAGAGGCTGACTAATTGCTAAGAATCTTTGGGATTACAAAGCATCAAGGGGCTAAATTTTGGGGAATCCGAAATTCTAATCTAATCTAAGGATTTCCTACAAATGAATTGTATGGCCAGAAGCAAATAATTTTCCTCCTCTGAGTTTCAACTTCATCTTCTATAAAAACAGGGAAAATACCACCTCTACTGACATCTTGATGAAGTGCAAGGTGCTGTCTTCAGCAGGGTATAAAATCAAGAATACCAAACAGGCCATCATAAGGTAATGCTAGTTCCAGTTATAAGACTACACAGAAGTGAGCCTGAACCATTTACAACTTTCTCTGGATTTCCAGTCTTTCAGCTGTAAACAAGGGCAGCTGTATTAACAGGCCATGAAGACACCCCCCACCCCCCAACAAAGGCTTCCTTTCTCTACAGGCCAGTGGGTGATCATTAAGTCAGTCAACTCAATAACTTTTTTTCCCCCTCCACTTCCTCTTTTTTAAATGGGAGAAGGACCTCCTTACTCCTTCACTCACCCTGCAGGGCTGACACAGGAATCAAATTAGAAAACACTTGTAAAAGCATTTCAAAATCTCCATATATTTAAGATTTTGCTATTTCCTGTACACTAAGCCCTCATTCCAATGGAGATACAAGGCAGGGGTAGGAAGCGGTGGCTCTTCCTTTCTTCATAAAGTTCTAAGAATCAGAGAAACAATGAGGGGGAAAAAGGTGCTCCTGGTGTACAAATCCAGAGGCTGAGTGGGCTAACAGGTCTGGAAGCAGGCTGGCTACGGGCAACCTGATGACTCAAAGCCCTTGGCCAAAGCAGATACTACAGAATGCCATTCCTTTTTTTTTTTTTTTTTTTTTTTTAAGATTTTATTTATTTATTTGACAGACAGATCACAAGTAGTCAGAGAGGCAGGCAGAGAGAGAGGAGGAAGCAGGCTCCCCGCTGAGCAGAGAGCCTGATGTGGGGCTCGATCCCAGGACCCTGGGATCCTGACCTGAGCCGAAAGCAGAGGCTTTAACCCATTGAGCCACCCAGGCACCCCCAGAATGCCATTCTTAATAGAATCCCATGAAGTTCCCCCTCTTCCAAAAAAATAAAGAGTCCTATCATGACTCCATACAAGTTGCAGCCTAACTATCGGAGTAAAAAGTAGGAAAGAGACACAGTTCTGCAAGGTATTCTGATCCGATGTACAAGCACTTAGGGGCTCTGCTTTCGTGGATAAGCATGTCCTTGCTAACTGCCCAGCAAAGCTGGCAGCAATTAAAAGCAGGGCGGCCCTCTTTAAGTCTTTCAGTTGATTTCACTTTACAAGGCTGTTAAGGAAAGCTAACAGGCCCTAGATACTTGAAATAAAGCCACGGTCAAGGGAAATGCTGTGAAAATCGGTGCCAAAAATTTACATTCAGTGACAAGATCCTGATGTTTAACATCCCAGCCAAATCACTCCTTCTCTCCATACCAAATTCCACTCACTTATATCCTTCCTTATTTTATGATACAAAGAATTTCTTACCTCATAAATGAGTGGTATTCACTTTAAATGGGTAAATTAAATTTTGTTTTGTGTGTGTTTGTTTTTAACTTTTACAGCATGTCTTAAAATAAAAAGAGAAACCCTGGAGGGTACCAGAATCAATGTTGGGAGTTATTCCTCTCAGTTAACACAATGTGAGTATCATCTGTGGTTTCAAACTTGTATATACCTTAGATGCTGCTCAGGCTCACAACGGGACCCTTTCCCACACTGAGCAAGTAAAGAGCCCAAAATATTGATACTAATTTGATGACAGGAAATAAAGCTAAACGGCAGTTATCAAAAACTTGCCATGACTTGTCACAAATGTGACCTGAATTTTACATTTCAAATCTTTTTAAATATTAGTAAGTCCAATCAGAAGTTTATTTTCTTAATATTCTACTTTAAGGAAGACTCTTGCAGTCCAAACTGCTCATGCAATGGCAATTTGATTTAAAAATCAGTGTCATGAAGAGTAATGTTTAACACATTTTGATTTCACTGAGGTTCTTTATTAACACTACCAGCACTGCACCCTTTAAAATGGTGTTACAAAGTAGGTGGAACGCCCTACAAAACCAAATGAGTTCATGCACTCAAAAGGCCAGGAAGCCAGGTTCTAGCAGCTGCTGCAGGAAAAGGCTGAGCTGGATATTTCTAGTTGGACATTTTGAATCTTTAGTAATACACAGAGGGATGACCAAGTTCGTTCATTCGTGAATGATAAAAAAGATAAAAAAAACTCAGGGTGGTGGGAAAGCTTAGAAGATGGATTGTCATTTTTTACAGTGGTTATAACAGAGTTTATTTCCTCAAAATTATAAATGTGGCAGAACCTTGTGTGTTTATATTTTTTTAAGTTGATGAAAAGTGTATCATTCTTAAAATGGTAACATCAACTAACTTAATGATTTAATTTAATGGTTCAAACCTAGCCATACCTTTTTATGGATATTAAAATAGACTTAAATTTGTTTCTTGAGTACACTTCATCTTCTTTCTAAAAATATTACAAGTTGATTAGTAAACCTCACTGAAAATATGAAAGGTAACTGTAAGGCGCATACGCTGTTAACAATCAAAGCTTTTCCTCCTTTTCCAATTTCTCATTTTTACTCAAGATTATTAAAAACCTATCACAGGAACGAAAACTACAATTTACAGTTTGCGTTCTAGAAATTTTCCACTAATCTAGACATGGAACAGCTTCCTCAAAATGCATTCTATCTAAAAATATTAAATAGGAAATGCACAACTTACTGACAGGACAGAGGGATGTAAACTCTTGCAGAGTATTTCAAATATGATTAGCAAAAGACACACACACACACACACGCGCGCGCGCGCGCGCGTACGCACACAGGTATCTGAGTCCATAAGGACTCTATGCAGCAATAACTTAACTTTCTACCAACATTGAAGTGCTCACTCATCTTACAAAATGAATCTTAAAAAAAACAGAAACGCCTTAAAATATGTATTTAATATTCCAGATGTCCTGAAAGGGGAAAATGATTAAAATACTTTGCCTAGGTTTTATATAACATTTCTTGGCATCTGGAAAACTAAGGAAAAAAGAAGAAAAATTTACAAAGCAAAGTAAAATTGTGATATTACACCGTAACTCTAAGTTAAAAACACAATTAAATGAAACCTAATTGTCGAGCAATAAGTTTAATATGCTTGGTACTTTTGCCTAAAATAATGTATCAAAGGATAAAAATTCTTTGAAAATATACTGTACTTAGGGTATTTGTGTTCTAATACTAAAAATATAATTGTGATGGCCTAGTACCTAAATATTCAGCCATTCTATTTTAAAATGTCATTTGAGAGTTCCCACTTTTTATACTCTAAAATTATATATGGAAACTAAACCCACTTGGGCAAAGTCTCCAGGCACATTATTTAGTAATGCGCATGCACATTAAATGGCCCTAGGAGAAACCTGAACCTTTTCCTGCATTAGAGTCCACATGACATTAAATCTATGAGCCTTTGCTTTGCTTCCCTTACCGCTGACACTAAACTCCAGTAGAGCCTGGTGGGTAAGGGCCCTACGTGGGGCAGACTTGGGCTTCAACCCCAGAGCTACTTCTTTCTAACAGTAAAACCTTAGGTACATTATTAACTCTTTCCATAAATGAATGGAGATAATGACAAACCTTCCTCAGGTTCTTAAGAAAACTAAAGTAGGGGTGTCTCGTTGGCTCAGTCAAGCAGCTGACTCTTAATTTCGGCTCAGGTCATGATCTCAGGGATCCACTGAGCCCTGTGCTGGGCTCCATGCTCAGCCAGGAATCTGTTAGAGGATTCTCTCTCACCCTCCCCCCCCCGCCCCCGGCTCACACATGCACACACACATACACTCTCTCTTTCTCTCTAATATATAAATCTTTGTAAAAAATTAAAGGAAACAATGCATATAAAGTGATAGCACAGAGTCTGGGACACACAAACTCTATGTCTAATACAATATTTAATATATGATAGTTATTATTTTTAAGTTAATCAAACATTATTAAATGGAGTGTATCTTCAAAACCAATTTTTTGTAAAAATAAAAATAATTTATTCAGTGGCCTTGTACAGAATAACTAGATGTTAGCCACTGCTTCTTAAGCTCCTAGTTTGAAAACACTAATGTCTCTACAGAAACACATATGAAAAACATAGTTGGTTTAATGATAGTATTTTCTCAAATTAGAACTGAAAAAACATTAAGACTCCCTAGACTAATAACTACACTTACATATGACATAATTTTCTGAATAATATATAAAAATAAAGAGCTAAACATTTTATTTTTTTTATAATTTTTAAAAATTTTTTATAAACATATAATATATTATTAGCCCCAGGGGTACAGGTCTGTGAATCAAGAGCTGAACATTTAGCTGAGAAAAATAAATGCAAGAACATAACTTGTTTTTCCATTATCACTTAAAAATTAATTTTTTGCAAAAATAAATTAGAGATTTAAAGATTATATTTTCAAAATATCAAAAATAAAATAAGACTGACAACAAATGTGAGAAAATATATACCTAACTACCTGTAACGAAAACCACAGCAATATTTCATAATAACCATAATTCTAAACTGGAGAATGGCTTTAATACTAGACAAAATAATACTTTAACACTCTGCTACAGATTTGGGAACTGAAGTTGGTCCATTTTAGTTCCTATCCTAAGGGGCTCATGAGGAAATTCTCTAACTAGGCTGAAGCCTGGGCTTCATTGAAAGGCTATGCAGCAAGTCCTTGAGCAGCAACATTTGGGAAGATTTGCAGGGTGTCTCAGATAAAACAGTAAAAAGTTGCGGGCCCTGAGTAATGCACAGAACACAATACATTCCCATGTTTTTAAGTTTACTTAAAACATCATCCTTTTTTCTTTCTTGCCAATGCTTTTTTTCTTAAGTTGTGTGAATTAATCACTTTAAAACCAGGATTAGGAAAAGTGTACTAATTTCCTGTCTAGAAAGGGATGGTTAAAAACTCATATGGAAATCTGCCAAAATTATCCATAGGAAAAGCACAAAAATTGCTTTTAGGTCCTAATTTTATAGTTTTAGTTATACTGCTTACATAATTTGACCTGGATCCAATACTTTCATATTTGGAAAGTAGTTAAAGAAGAAAACTACTTAATCTGAAAATCTGATAATCTGTTCTCCTTGTGAGAATCAAGAATGCTCAGAGAGGGGGTGCCCCAAGTGGCTCAGTCCAACAGTTGCCTTTGGCTGAGGCTGAGGTCAAGATCCTAGGGTCCTGGGATCAACCCAGTGTTGGGCTCCCTGCTCAGTGGGGAGTCAGATTCTCTTTCTCCCTCTCTCTCTGCAACTCCCCCTGCTTGTGTGCTCTCTCTCTCACTCTCTCAAATTACATTTAAAAAAAAAAAAAAGAATGGAAAGAGATTTTTAAATTCACTAATGAATTTCTCTTCCTTGATTCCCTACTCCCTCCCACTTGAAAGCCCAGGGTTATTGATTTGGGCCAAACTGGGCTGTGGACAACACAGGGAAGTCTGGACTCTCATTCAAATTCCCTTTCCAGTACCCCACACAATCATAAATGGTTCTATTCAAATCATTAATTAATTTTCACGTAAAAAATAAGGTCTCTTAAAATCTATGAAATCACTGTTCATTGGTACTAATTCCCACTTATCAGAATAAAAGAATGACTTAAAATATATGATTATATTTAAAGTGCTAATGATTCTCAAGGTAAAACAGTAAACTACTGAAATTCACTCTAAAAAAGAGAAGGAAATATGCATTATCTCCTTTAAATTTCTTAAGAAGCCTATGAAATAAATGCTATTTCCATTTTACAGAGAAGGCAGACAAAGCACCTAAGGTCATACCTTTTTAAAGAGATAGTTCTACAGTTGAAGCTAAGATTTTTCCCACCTAGGGCCCTTACCCACCATCAGTAGAAATCAATATTAAACAGTTCAGAACAATATTAAACAGTTCAAAATGCTATGTTTTTAGTATTAGAACATAAGCAATATGTATGTAGTAATATGCTCTTGGAGGCACTTGCAAATGTGGAGCATAATGATGGGGGTGCTCTGGCATTTAATGTCTGGGTCGCAGAGATGTTAAACATCCTGCAGTGCGTTGAACAGCCTCTCACAAAAACACAAAAAGGTCACCACTGAATGCTAATAGCATCCCCCCAACTTTTATTTTTGGGGGCCAGGGGAGGGGCAGAGGGAGAGAGAGAGAGAGAGAGAGTCTTTTTTTTTTTTTTTTAAAGATTTTATTTATTTATTTGACAGACAGAGATCACCAAGTGGGCAGAGAGGCAGGCAGAGAGAGAGGAGGAAGCAGGCTCCCCGCTGAGCAGAGAGCCCAAGACCCTGAGATCATGACCGGAGCCGAAGGCAGTGGCTTTAACCCACTGAGCCACCCAGGCGCCTGAGAGAGAGAATTTTAAGCAGGCTCCATACCCAGGATCAAGCCAGATGCGGGGCTCAATCTCACAACCCTGAGATCACAAACTGAGCCAAAATCAAGAGCTAGACACTTAACTAACTGGGTCACCCAGGCACCCCCAATAATATCCCTTTTGAAAAGCACTGGCTTAGATGAAAAAAAGATGACTATACTATAATAGGCTATTAAATGAACCTGGGAAGATTTGGAGCACGTCCAAGTGATACTCTTGAATAATCTCTACGCTGAGCTTATAGTGATTACTTCTCCTGGATCTGGCATGGAAAGGAAATGAATGCTCTGCCTGAAGTTATTCAGTATTTCCAAGTTCACTTTAGTTATGAAAACATCTGAGAAGTTAACTGGGACCAAATATAAATAAAATACAGAATTGCATCTTATGGTTTTACACTCAAATTTGACCAAGAGTTGAATGAAACATGTTCTGTAATTTTCCATGCATTCACAGTCACATGTGTGAAAAATATTCCTTAAAGGAAAACCTACTTATAGCTGAAAGGAAGCATAATAACTAACAGACACCAATGCTGTAAAAACATAATCCGATTCATTTTATAGCTGAGATAAGGGAAGATTGCACTGGATTGGCATTTTTCAATCTGAGGTATGTGAAGACCTGAGAGTCCCAAACAAGTATGTCTTGAATATCTGTAATTTTTCTATGAAAAGGTCTTAATTTTGCATTTTCACACTGATGATAATTAAAACAAAACAAAACAAAAAGGTGAAAGACGTATACTTGAAAAGACCGGGAAGACCACCTTAAAATCAAGCACTGTCCTGCAATTCTAACAGGTTTATACTTGTGTTTACAATCACACTACAGCTCCGTGGTTCTAGTATAAAAGAGAAAATAAAAAAGAGACAAATTTAATACATGCAAATATGCTTTCAAATCAAGTACAAACCATAAGCTGATATGCTGTGCTATGGGAATAAAAGCTCGGTGACTGAGCAGACCCAGCAGGAGAAGTGAATCATCAGGGCAACTGTAGCAAAGGTGAGCTGACCTCACCAGACCCTTTACTGGGCAGTCAGGGCCATCTTCACTCTGCAATGTTGATTTAATAAATGCTGTCAATTAGCATCTGGCTGGAGATGTACCACTTTTATTCACAGTTAACTTATAAATTTATTTTGGTATTATAATTGGGAAAATGCTGTACTTATGATTAAATTATACCTACTCTTAAGAGTTCCACATTTAACTAACATTAAATAAAAGGAAGTCCAACACTAGGTGTGGTAGATATCTGGAACTTCTGGGTGTGTCTGTATCACTTTCTTTTGGGAATTCCCTGTCCCCTAAAGGCATTTCATCTTACAGGTTACCTGCCACATCAAAGTACTTGGATAACCCTATTCTTCTGGACACAGTGATTGGTCCAGAGCAGGCACATGACCCAAGCAAGGCCAGTGTAATTTTGAAAGAACTGACATAAATAACAAGGTATTTCTCTAACATGAGAATTTTAAGACCCACAGAAAGTTGCCCTGAAAATAGCTTCCAGCATATAATGAAAGCATACAGAATAAAGCCAACACAACACAGGGCCCCCAAAATGAATGGATGTATGAATGGATGGATAGATGGAAAGAAGGAAGGAAGGAAGAATGGATGGATGGATGGACTGAAGAAAGGCCAGATAAAAAGATATAAAGACAAGCAGAATCTTGACAATATTTGATCAGCTGAATTTCACAATCAAAACAATCTCCAGGTACTTAATTATGTAAGTAAATTTTGTATGAATTGAAGTAGTTACGACCAAACACTTTCTAACTAATATACTAGAGATGAATAAGAATGACTTTTTTTAACAAAGGAACATTATTTAAGTAGAAACACTGGATTGCATGATCCCTCTAATTCAAAAACCCTCTGTGTGTGTGTGTGCTTTAATTATTTCATCAGCTTAAAAGATTAGGATCTCTTCTTACAACTTTGGCATATGTATTCAACAAAGAGTAGAAATAATGACTGCTATTTTTTATAGTTATCACTAGGGATATGATACTAGAGAGGGGATCTTTCTTCTCCCAAATTTATATTTAATAAAATTATTCAGAGAAGATAATTTGCAAAAGGTTGATTTTAAAATTGACAATCAAGGGAAAAGTCTTGAAGAATACAGAAGCTAAAGCAATGGCACAAAACACTTGAAAAAGCATTTTGAGTACAAATTACAAACCAGAGAAATAATAAATAGATATCCTTAACAGCTTTTTAGTTTTAAGAATACTTATCAAAATTAAAGATTTTATTTATCTGAGAGAAAGAGAGCATGCACGTGTGCTCCCGCACAAGCAGGGGGAGGGGCAGAGGGAGAAGCAGACTCCCCACAGAACAGGGAGCCAGAGACAGGGCTCAAACCCAGGACCTGGTGGTCATGTCCTGAGCCAAAGGCAGACGCTTAACTGACTGAGCCACCCAGGTATCCCTAGCAAAATGATTCTTAAGAACTTAACACTCAGTTTGCTTTACCTGCCTTAAACATTTGGTTAGCAATAAGTATAAATTCCTACCAGTTAAAGAAAATGAATAAAGCATTTATATCACAAAAAATACATACATATAATTCAAATTAAATGGGAATACCAAGTCAATAAATAAGATTACAGGGCTAAATATCAAATGAATGACTCATGTTGGAAATACTTTCTTCAATTTTTATTCCTCAGTATGTAGCTCACAGGGACTTTTTACTGAACACCTGATATAACAGATATCTCCAAGACCACATCAATCAGCTGTAAACATTGGTCAAACTGAATCTACATCTGTCCAGCTAAACTAATTTCAGAGGAAGTCCTGCAAAGTCAGTAGCTAGCCTGCATCCTAAATTCAGAAATTCAAGAAATTATCTTAAATTCATTTTTCAACCTTCCACGATCAATCAACTCAGTGATTTATTCATTTGCCCTGCAGTCCTTACCAAAGGCTTTCATCGTAGAAAGGGCCTGTGATCCTACAACCAGCTCAGAGAACAAAGAACAAATCTAACTCAACATAACTGTTACAGATTTAATAAATTATTAGGTTGAAAAATGTTTGGGGGATAAACTAATAAACACCAAACAGTTCTGTGTAGCCTTTTCAATTACAGAAGAAATCTTTCCTGAGCATTATTAAAATGCATTAGGAAGTTCAAGCAAAGTTCTAAGTTAATTTGTGTTTCAAATCTAAAGGAAGGGGAGTATCTTAGACATTCTTTGTAATCAGATAAGGACGAAGGTACAGACTTTACCTATAAAACCTAAAAACCAATTTCAGATATCTTAAATATCTAAATATTTAGGTGGAATTACTTCAAAGGAAAATTTTATTGCACAACATATTCAAAATGCTAAAAATTGTACACCTTGAGGTGTTGGAAACATGATCTTATGAAAATATTGGTGATTTCTACAGATCTGAAAAAAAAGCTACTGAATTGTACTATATGCCTACTTAAGTTTTTGTTAGCTAAGCAAATAGATTTATTTTGAGATATCCATCTATGACTAATTGTCATTGCATTAATTCTACCACATTGTTAGGACTCATGACCTTGCACTGCAGACTTTAAAGTGGATCTGATTTTGAAACCTTGAGAACACTATAGATAGAAGGGCAATGAAAAATATCATTTTAGGGGTTCCTATAACTTCTTCTAGGAGGAAAGAACTTGATACACATGAGTACTTTCAGGGCACTAAAAAGCAGCTTAAAGTCGGCCAAATGAACCCTGCTTATAAACCATATGAAAAGAAAAGGTCATTACTGCATCAGAATTACCATCATAAAAATATTATAAATAATATTAAAGTCAGACTGAGTCAATAACCACAGGGTTTTATTATCTTCAATGCTAGTGACAGCTTAATAAAATATGCTTAGCAAATCATTTGTCTGAAAATT
This sequence comes from Martes martes, assembly GCF_963455335.1. Classification (NCBI taxonomy): domain Eukaryota; kingdom Metazoa; phylum Chordata; class Mammalia; order Carnivora; family Mustelidae; genus Martes; species Martes martes. The sequence goes on from NC_137889.1 coordinate 117,779,425, forward strand.
AAAAATTATATTCCTATACAATTACAGAAACAGTATTTCTAAAAAGTGGATGGCAATATTTATTTTATATCCATCATCTGATTAGTATAAATATCTTGCAAATAAAAATGTTACAGTTTCTAGAGATAAGAAAAAATGATGAAAAAAAAAGAAAGAAAAAAGAAAGTAAGAAAGAGAAGAGAAAAGAAAAAAAAATCCCAAATACAGGACCCCAGAATGTCAACTAATTCAGCACAGTTCTGCAGTGTCAAATAAAAAGTCTATCATAGAAAGCTACATGGAAGTGTAAAACTTCTGTTTCTGGACTTTGATCCAAGCAGTAATAAAAACTTGTCCTCACTTAGTAACTCCTATTTCCATTATATGCCAAATATTCTCAAGCTCTTGCCTAGTACAAAACAAAGCAATAAAAAGTCAATCACGTTACCCCTACAATACTAAATGATCTAAAACATCACCCACAATGGCAGAAATGATTAGTTAACTAATGAAAGGTAACATTATTTTAATATGCTGTCAAAAACAACGACAGCTGTTAAAGTGGCATTAGCACCAAGAAGCCTTCATTTGCAAATGCATGAAGATTAGAGCCCTTAATTAACAAAGAATCTCAGGGGGGAAGAACTGCAAAGTTGTCTAGAATTGAGGGTGGGAGTTTCCATATGTTGTAGTTTACTAGTCTCAAATTAATTTTTATGCCAATAGATTGTTATGAATTGTTCAACTGACACTCAAATTCACATAAACAGGCTGTGATTACTAAAAAGCATCTATGCCCCAAGCTTGTAGCTTTTAACTAGGTGCTTAACTCTGTATTTGAAGACAGTTATAGGAAACAACGTAATATAGCAGCAGAACTTCTTTCAAGGTCAATGAAAATTCACGGGTATTTAAATGAGAATTTAGGAATGCCAGAAACCTTCATTCTGTTCAATGACAACTACTGAGTACAGATCATTCAGTCCAGGGATAGGATAAAAAAGCATGCATGAATGTCCAAAGACAACAATTAAATCGAATAAAGTAGAAATAGTTCCATTAACATACCTGTTTACAAGCACAGATGGCCAATCTAAGTGACTCCAAATTTTTTTTAAATTTTAAAACATGTTAAATGTTTCTACAGAACTATCTTGTTTCATGGGGTCCTGGATCACATACAGTACTCATTTTACACTTACAAAGTGTAACAAAGGGGAAAAAGCAAAGTAACAGCTTCCAGTTAAAAAAAAAAAAAAAAAAAAAAAAAAAAAAGACCCTACCTGTAAAGTTAGAATGTCTGCAATAAGTTTTTACCACAACCATATGAATCACACTGGGTTTAGAAGTTTGGAATTTTTATAACCAACTACTGTCTAATCTCTCAAACTTAAATCTCCAGTTAATGCCACCAAATATAAGCCCAAACAAGAACCACTGACTATATTGGTTATATTCGTTAAACTGACAACTTTCAGCACTTTATATCTCCTAGTGAGGGCCTGTACTACTCTTAAATATCTTACACTTTCGTTTTCAACTTATACTCAACATAAACTCTTACAAATATATAAAAATGTACACGTACACACATACATGTCATATTATCAACATCAACTATAATATAAAAACCATAGCCAAAAAAGTCTTTATATGGAGTTTCAGATGATCTAAATTTTACAGTGAACAGTGTAACTTTGAGAAATGAGGATTTTAATCGAATGCTACTTGGCAGAAAAAGTAAGGTGAAAAGAAAATTAAATTTAACCCTTTCCATTTAACTTCCAGTAAAATGTTACTTTCAAAGTACCAGCAGGCTTTGAGTGAAGTGTTCTTATGTATGACTACTTAAAAACGATCACCAAACTATCCCAAGTTTCCGTCTCTAAAGGGAGAGGGGGAAAAAAGAAGAGGACACTGATGCTGATTTATAAGACAAATCACTTTTTTCTTTCAACTACTAATAACCTGCCTACAGAACTCCTCCAAAGAACACCCTGACACACTGAAAAATATCAGCCCGGCTCTCCTGCCCCCTCCCCATTCAGTAAGGGCAGAAAAGTGGAAGTGGGCAAGGGTGAAAGGAAACTAGGGACAGATGGCCTCGGGTAGCAGGTGACCTTTGAAAACTGGGGGCCCACAACAATCAATATTTCCAGATCTAGATGGCCTTAGTGCCTCACCCCAAACTCGCAGGAAAGTGTCCTTTGAAAAGAAATCATTTTCTTATCAGGGTTTATCCTCTGGTTGCTCCAGATTTGGGATTTGGCAGGAAGACTACCAAAGCGGGGTAAGAGGACTTTGAAAGGAGGGCGGAGTAATTAAACGGAAGAGATAAGACTTGCCCTAAGCTGTCGCCTCAGTCCAAAACCCCAAAAAGTGATGAAATCGACACAAACTCGTTAGGAGAAACAGCCTTAAAAAGAGCCCCTTCACAGATCCCCAAGTAATTCACCGTAAAAGAATAAAGGAAGACAAAAATATCAGACAGTCCATTCTCAGTGAAGCATCCCCCCGCTGCTGTGCCCCGGGCTCCACCACCCAGCACCCAGCTCCGTGACCCCAAGGGAAAGTGGGAAGTGGGGGTGGGGGCGATGCTGAAGGGACTACCTTGTTTTGTCTCCAAAGGGCAACATAGCAAACATGGGAAGTTCGAAGTGCAGACCATGCGGCCTCCGCAGATTCTGGACTCCAGGAGGCGCCGGGGGGCGACGACGTGCCCAGGTGAGGTGCTGACTCGAAGCCTGCTCCCTTACGGACCCCGCCACCGCGCCGCCGCCGGCTGCCGCCCGCTCGCCCCGCGCTGCGCCGCCCCCTGGCGGGGAGCGCCCGGCACAGCGGAAACCGAGCGCCGGCGGGTGGGAGCCCAGCGCCCTGCCCTGGCCGGCCGCTCCACCATCACCGCCTTGAGTGCGCTTTCCGGGCGGCCAAGGCAGCCAGCGTCAGCTGCCCGACGGCCCTTGCCTGGACAAGGCGGCAGCGGCGGCGGGTTCGGAACCGTTCCCCAAAGAGGCACTTCCAGGAGTCGGCCTGAGTCCGCGTGAGGAATCTTGCCCGCGCCAGCGGCTTCTCACCAACTCCTCAGGCTTCGGGAGATCCGCCCGCCTCGCACTCTCTGCTCCAGCTCCTCCTTCCTCGGCTTCAGCCTCAATTCCTCCCCAACTCCATAGCGAGCGTTTCCCACGCGCGCCCCAACTGCCCCCCGGGCAGCCACTTCCCAAAGGACAGGCGCCCTCCTCCCCGCCCTCCGCAGCGGCCGCCCCGGCGCTTGGCTCCGGACCAGGAAGAGCCGACCTCTGGGGTCGGCTGGGGCCGCGCGGGACCCGTCCGTCCCCCGCTGTCCGCTCCCGCCGCGCCTCCCCAGCGACCTTTGTGTGCGCGCGGCGAACCCCTCTGCGGAGCCCTTTCAGCAGCGCCGCCTTGGGAGCAAGAAAGAGTGGAAGGAAGGGCCCCGGCCAAGCAAGGGACTGGAGGGGGGCAAAAGGCGATAGCACTTACTCTGGGAAGATTCCGGCATGTTGCTGCCTTTGGGCTCCTCGCGGTCTCGCCCCTACCCCGGCTTCCCCGCCCCGCCAAGGGCCGGAGCGAGGGGGGACAGGGGAGGAGCGGAGCCGCTGGGACCGAGTTGGAAATGGTGCTTCCGGAGCTGCAGGGAAGGGGCTCAAAAACTGTTTTGGTTTCGCTAAGGATATTTAGGGGGACCAGGAGGGCTAGAGAAGGGCTGCGGGAAGGCCCGTGAGCGCGGACGTATGTAAATAATCATGCTCTCAGGGAATACCAGGGCAGCCGGGGTATGTGTATGGGGCTGGGGGTGGGGGGACGTCCGCATGTACATTTCTGTATTTGAACTTTGTGAGCAAGTTAGATCGAATCCCACGCTTGGGCTTTTCGACTGTACTGGCCATGAAGTCGAGGTCTTTACACCCTAACAGCACCAAAGACCTACTTCAAAAGCAAAGGGCCTGGGAACAGAGGTTGCTTAATGGTAAAGGAAGAGGAATATTCAGTAAGGGAGAGAGATGCGCCCCCAGGTCACTCTCAGCGCCCCGGATGGGTCTTCCAGGGGTCCTCTTCTTACCTGGTGGCTTTCCTAACAAAGTAAGAGAAGGTAAAGTCCCAGTGATCATCCAGCCACGCTTCCACGCAATCCTGGTCCCGCTGCTGCTGCGACCCCCGGGAGCCGGGGCTGGCCCGCTCCATGATCCGCGCCCAGCGTCTCTGTAGCTGGTTTGTGCTGTTTTCCACCCCAGCTGGGGTCCCTCCCTCGGAGCAGCAGGACTCTGCCCCGAGACCCTCCCCCTCCTCCTTGCTCCAGTCCGGCTGGCTTTCAGCGAAGCAGCTCCCGCACTTCGCCAGCCTGTCGCCGCTCCCCGCCTCTCCTGGTCCTCACCGCTCCCAGGTGTGGCGGGTGGGGCAGGCGCAGCAGCCGCGCGTCCTCCCTCGGGTCCCGCGGAGACTGGTCTCGCAGTCTGTCGGGTCCCCAGATTCTAAGGCGGCGGCGGAGGCAACTGGCTAGCTCTCCGGAAGCTAAGTGGCCACGGCTGGAAGGAGGCCACGCCGCCGCTGGGGTGCGCTGTGTGCTGAGCGGGTTCCAGGGGAGCGCGCAGAGGTGACTGTGGGTGTGTTCGCAGAGAGCCCCACAGTAAGAAAAGGAGAGTCGCGATGTGTGCGCCCATCCCAAGTGCTGAAAGCTGGAGTTAGGGGAACTTTCCACCACAAGTAAGAGGTGCTGGTATTCTGGCAACTTTTCCTCAGGCCTGAGTGAACAATGACCATCGCGCCTCGCTTTCCTCCAACCCAGGGCTTGGGTCTGGAAGGTGCAGGGATAGACCTTCTCCAAGCCTAGCCAGCGCAGGGCAAGGTGAGGGGAGAGTGTGTGCCGCAGATTTGCAGGCCATGGTGGGTAACTTCCAACAAAGACATTCCCGTACTTAATATGTTAGTAATACCGATAGTAATAATTATAAACTACGTGTCTTTGCATCAAACATACCCTTTTCATGACTGGAACAAGACTTTCCGGGACAAGGAAAAGGAAAACTGAAAGAATCGTGATGGCTTGTGTATGAAGCACCTCTGTACAATTAGGTTAACTTGAGAGCACAGGTGCTACCCGGGTACAGTGCGGAGCGGGCTGGTTAGCCCAAGTTTAATTATATTTATATTTAAATGGAATTAATACACACACCCCACAAAAAAGTATCCGTTTCAAAGGGCTCAGCCTTTCTACTCTGTTTTGTCCTATCCCAATCATGTTTTACAAAAAAAGAATTGGTGTCTTCCTTTTGCTTTGTTCTCATCTCCATCTCCTTGTCCCTCAATTTGCAGTTTTAATATGATAATTTGCAATGACCTAATTTGGGGACAAAATTAGATCCGAAGTTGTATGTTTCACAACCTGTGAATGACACCATTAGCGGTGATATACCCATAATGATTTAGCTGACATACTTTTAACAAAGTCCTTTCAAAATATTCTTGGCAAGAATGTAAGACATTACTCATAGAATGAGTATTACTACATAGAAATACATAATTAAATTGATAATATAAGAACTTTAAAAAATGTCTTCCAATCTCCCAATGCAATTGTTTATCCTTCCCGCATTAAGTAACTGTCCTTCTATAATTGAAGTTTTTCTGAAACTTTACCGATGTATGCAAGTAAACAGAAACCAACAAAAAGTAAGCAAAGCAGTAGAATGTGAAATAACGTGTGATAAATTATATCAGATTTTAACGTGCAAGTTGTCTCTAATTTGATACTGTGATCCTGATGTGTGACTACAGTGCTCCTGAACTAGAGACTTTGTCCTCAGTGCTCAGTTTTTCCCTGTGGAAATCCATGTATTTCTCCTAACAGAGGGTCAGTTACAATTTAAAACTAATTTCCTACAAAAATGGAGTGAATTTTTGGCTTGAATCGTTTGCTTCTGTTGGCTGCTGTTAAATAAACAAGCACTACCTGTCCATTTTTCTCTTAGACTGAAAGGGTCAAATTATCAGAAACCAGAAAGTTTTTTGAAAAGTTACTGCAAGAAAAACAATCCGAAGATTCTGCCATTAATGAGTCTGAATTCTGTGTGGTATATATGGTAGTTTGGGGTTTCCTGTGAAGGGCTGTTATTTGAAGTGAGCATATCACAAGAGATTGGGGGATGAGTTATTTCAAACTGTTCTAGTCTCCAGAAATCTCAGATAAAATTTGTAACAAACCTCTGTAACTTTAAAGTTCTTAAAGGTGACTTCACCCTGACCTCTTGTTTCCCAGCTCCGTTTTATTTTTTATCCCTATTTGCTAGATTGCTTAATGTTTTAACTTACTGGTATAGATTGCACTAAGCACCTCCAATCTTGTTTTAGAATGAGTTGAAGACTGAGTAAATAATAAACATTACCAGGAAATAACTTTAAAAATGATGTTAATGGTGTTTACACAAACAAATGTGCAATAGAGGCCTAACAGAAAGGCCTCCAATTCCCACTGTACTAGAATAACACCCAAACTCTCTAATGTAGTTTACAAAGTTCTGCATGATTTGACTTTTACCTAGCTCTACTGTTGAGGTTTTGATCATACAACTAGAAAAAAATAAATCTGTGATGATCAAATTCCTTTCCCCAAAAAAGGAATGTGAATTATAAAAGTCATGAAACTTCCCTGCCTCGCTTTTTAAAATTCAAATACCATATATATTTTTATTCAAATACCAATATATTCTGTCCCCCTTGCAACCTTACAGTATATTCTAGTCTTCAGAAAATTAATATATTTGCACTTATAATGAGATCCAATTTTCACACTATTGAAGGGAGAAGACTAGAAGATACATTGTGGTGTTGAATGGAACTGGAGGTTAAAAATAAAGTGTGTGTGTGTGTGTGTGTGTGTTATATCATGTGGAGAAATCCCACATGATGAGGAAATTCAGGCAGTTTCTAAGAGCTGTGGGATCCTCCAGCTGACAGCCTACAAAGGAGTTCCAGTCAGTAAGAAAATGAATCCCTCAGTCTTACAAATATAAGGAACTAAATTCTGCAAACAACCTGTGTGAGCACAGAAGTGGATATTTCCCCATTTGGCCCCGAGATGTGACCACAATTCCCAATATATAGATTTGCAGCCTTGTAAGATGCTAAGACATTTTCATAATTGACATCCTAATAATAATGAGTCCTATAATCCATGAACATAGTATATTTATCCACTTATTCCAGTCTTTTAAGATTTTTCCCAGTATTTTTAGTATATTTGCCTTACACGTATTTTGTTGAATATAGTTCTGTATCTACTTCAGCTCTGTCTCTGAGAAGTACTAGAAGCAATGACATTTCGATAGCAATGAGTACACTTATTACCCAGATTTTGGTTTCTAAATACCATTCTTCACTTTAAAAGAAATCAGAACTCTTTGGAGAAAAAAATCCAGATCTAGGACACAAAAAGCATAAGATATGCCTGGAAAATCTTGTTTAGCTAGAAAATTAGAAAGGTTTAAGATGATAGCAATAAATCAGAAGGGCAGAGGATGTATCTTCAGAGAGCTTTCAATGGACAAATCTAGAGCAATTGGAATATCAAAATACACAGTAATAGTAACAAATTTTAACAACTGACTAAAACAAGAAACTGTAATTTCACTCTGATATAAATAAATCACTAGATAAGTAAGTAAATAGGAAAGAAGAGAATGTCCCTTACAGTAGAATGCTAACTAATAAATACAAAAGGAGTTATGTAGTAAGAGAATAATTGATGGTTGCTAAAACTAATCAGGGAGAGTTTGATGATGAATGGGTTTTTACATAGTTTTAAAGTATCTCCTTGTAAGTTTTTTATTAGTTATATGGGGAAATAGTATCTTTACAATGGAGAGAACTTATGGATACCTTTCTAAGCAAGTGATCTTTAATATTACTTATACTGGGACAAACCAAGCATACACACCTTTTAATAGGATATTCTGAGAAGGACACAATATCACTTTTATGTTATTCCTGAATCTAAATCTAAACATGAGGATCAGATTGAGGGATTTCCAAACAAACACACCCAGTTTGAGAGTGAGGACCTAGTTATTTACTACTTTCTAACAATATTACCACAATATTAATGGCTTGAAGCAATGCACATTTGTTATCTCCCAGTTTTTGTGAATAAGGAGTCTAGGCTCCACTCAACTGTGTTTTCTGGGGCGCCTGGGTGGCTCAGTGGGTTAAGCCTCTGCCTTTGGCTCAAGCCATGATCTCAGGATCCTGGGGTCGATCCTAGCATCTGGCTCTCTGCTCAGCAGGGAACCCACTTCCCTCTCTCTCTCTGCCTGCCTCTCTGCCTACATGTGGTCTCTCTCTCTCTCTTTCAAATAAATAAAGTCTTTTAAAAATGATAAACTGTGTTTCTGCTCAGGGGAGGTCTCACAAGGCAATCAGGGCTCAGCCAGAACTGCAAGCTCATCTGAGGGTCGGTGAGAGAAAGATCTGCTTCCAGGTGCACTCAGTCTGTTGTTAGAATCCAGTTCTTTGTGGTTGTAGAACTGAGGGATTCTTTTTCTTGCTGAGTTCTGGCTGGAGACCCTAACAGGCTGTTGGCTGGGAGCCGCCCTTTACCTCAAGAAGCACCTTTGTTTCTCTGCCTTCGTTATCCTAACATGACTGCCTGCTTCCTCAGAACCAGCAAGGGAGAGAGACCCCAGTGAGATGGGACTATAATCTTATGTACATAACCACACATTCACATATGACATACATCCCATCACCTTTGCCATATTCTGTTTGTTGGGAACAAGTCAAGGTTCTGCCTTCACATGAGGGGAGGGGAATCACAACAGGGTATGAACACCAGAATGATCCATGGAGGCCACATCAGGAATCCTTCTAGGATAACACTGTGTCATAAAGCATAGTGAGTACGATGTAGCATGTGTCCAGTAGATATTTGTGGGGGCAATTTGAAAAAAAAAAAAAAAGTTTTCTTAGATTACTTTGGCAGTATCTTTGTGTAGTGTATGTAAATACATTAGTAATTGATCTTTGAGGAAGGGTTATGTCTTTTCGTGGTCTTGGAAGTCTTATCACACTTGACAAAATCACCTTTTACTTTCAGCAGCCCTGGGCTCATGTGAAAGTTTTCTGAGGACAGTGTTGGAGTACACGCTTTAAGCTGTTGCACGGCTGGGATCAGCCCAGTATCTTAAATGCGTGAATTTAAATTAGATCATAATTTTTCACTTCAAAGACCGAGCCAGCTTATGAATAATGAAACTGTGTAATGGTGCAATTATTCCGATCAGTACGTAGCATTTTCTTTCCCAAATCAAACATAGGGTTTTCTACTCAAGTCTCTTGTGGCAGCCCGGAATTCAGTTTGACATACAAAGGCTGATCCATGTGAAAAGACAGTACATAGAAGATGGTGAACAGCTGTTTTTTGTATCAGTGAAGGTCACACATAGAGGAAATGGACTTCCATGAAAACAGGAGGGATTTTGGACAGATACTAGACACACTTTCCTGACAGAGGGATGCGATACAGATGGATTTATGATGAAAAACAACTGTGGAATTTTTCCCTAGAGACTTTTACAAATGGGGTGGACAACCATCTGTTGATAATGCTTTGAAGTCCTGTATCAGAGACAGATTGACCTCAAGGGCTCTTCAGGTTCCTCACTGCCCTTTCACCTGCATACAGAGAGTATGTTAAACAGAGCGATTATGTGGTTTTCATTGATAAATAATATTAACCGCTCATAGAAACATAACATATATCATAAATACTCAGACCCGGAACATATCTATCCTCTTCTCATCCGCTTTCCTATTAAAAGAGAGATTCCATTCTCTGGAGAAAATATCCTGCACTAGTCAGAATGACTAAAAATAAAATAATTAGTTTAGAAAGAAATAGCAAGGACTGAAACACTTTTAAGTCAACTACATCAGGTGTGACACACTTAACTAAAAACCAGTTTAAAAGTAGGTCGTTTAAAATAGACTCTTTAAATGTTGGAGGAACAAAAGTGTGTATTTTTAAAAGAAAATCTAGAGAAACAGAAATTTATTGATCTTGAATTTCTAGTCTAGAGAATCACTTGTCTTTTTTAAAAAATATAAATTACAGGTAAAAAATTTTCAGTTGATGTGGACAGTCTCATTTTAGAAATCTCATGTCTTTTTGTAGACACCATGGTGGAGCCTGCCTCTTCCCAAGTTTCTAAGGAAAAGTGTGGTTTAATTATTGAGCAAGAGAAAAAGAAGGAACCTCATGAATGGTGATAATTTTAATCTTTTGGGTAAACTTTGAACTGATTTTTTTTAAACCTATGTTTTATAATTTAATAAAAATCAATTTAGCAAAACTCAAGCAGCCTTCAAAATTAGCAAAATTTTTCACTCAAATTTGATCCATGCCTTGAAAAGGTTGCATTTTTTTTTAAAGATTTTATTTATTTATTTGACAGACAGAGATCACAAGTAGGCAGAGAGGCAGGCAGAGAGAGAGAGGAGGAGAAAGTTGCATTTTTTAAATAAACAAAGGCTGTATGGAAATCTAGATTAAAATAGAAGTTCATTCTTTACAGATACAGTCACAGTGATTCCATTTTCCCATTTTTTTTCTTATAGGGAAATTAACAATATATTGAAAGGGAATAACTTGCAGCCATTCAAATCTAGAAGCTCCATGGTAAAATTTTCTAGCGATACTCACAGAAAATGTTGTCTTTACATAATTGCAGTCCCAAGACACTTAATCAATAAATCAATAGAAAAAAGGAATTACATCCATAGAACAGACCCCAATGCCTTCAAGTTCATTTGTTTTCATTCTTCTCTGCCAATGAAATCACTGAGTGCATCAATTAGAAGCTTCCCATAAACTATTCCAGCATGAGAGTCCTGCATAATCTCTTATTTTAGGGCTAGGAATCTGAAAAATGTTTCAATAATGTTTTAAAACTCTAGAATTTATCAATGCCAGTGATTTTCTCTTTGCAGTAGCTACCTTGGAAGGCTATATATTTTTATAAACTGTGTTGCCATTGCTGAAAACATTTTGGTAAATTTCACTTCGGAATGTTTTCAGAGTCTGAATTAGTTTTCTTGTGTCTCTTCACTAGTGACAATATTTTGGTTTGTTTATTTTATGATGAGAGGGAATTTGTTTCTTTGTATATTTTAAACAGCCAAAAGTCACTCCTCCTATGGTCTGATGGGAAATACATTTTTTTTTTTTGTAAAATAAGATATGATTATAAAGTAATGGGACTGATTTTTGTTCTCTAGATTGGAAGTTTGTATCATCTGTTATATTTGCAGCTGCAAGACCATAGGGAATTTATGTAACAACTTCATGCCTCAGTTTCTTTATCTACAACACAAGTAAGAGCAGCCCACATAGAGTTGTTGTGACTATTAAGTGATATAATAAATATATGACACTAATTGGAGTGCCCAGTGCATAGAGCTCAATAATTCTTTTTTTTTTTTTTTTAAGATTCATTTATTTATTTTAGAGAGAGAGAAAGAGAGAGCCGGGGGAGGGGCAGACGGAGATAGAGAAAGAGAATCTCAAGCAGACTCCTCATTGAGTGGGGAGCCTTACGCAGGGCTTGATCCCATGACCCTGAGGTAATGACTCGAACTGAAATCAAGAATCAGACACTTAACCGACTGAGCCACCCAGGCACACGAAGCTCTTCTTACTAATTCCTACACCAGGCACTCTGAGCTCTTACTAATAATTCTTATTGAGAGAATAACTATATAATGGGGATTCTAGCTTCATTTTCCCATCAAACTCCTTCCTCCAAATACAGCATGTTATTCGAAACTTACTGCAAATCTATCCTCTGAAATCAGTTTCCCCTCTTTTGTGTTACTAATTCATTTTGTAATTCTCTCTTTTCAGCCAGTCATGGAGTCCTGATATGAATGCTTTACTAGTCTTTGCTGAAGACGATATTAACTATTTGATTTCCCAGATAAATAAAAAAGTAAAGAGGATGTAGGATATGATTTTTAAGGCCTTGCCTGAAACTCTACCATTTCCTGCCCTCTACCCACAATTTTTTTTTTTTAAAGCAAACTTCATGATGGACGAGGACAGGCACAGGTCTAATGTTGCTAGACTCTTGAGGTATAAATGTACTGAACCACAAGCCTCAACATACTAGCACATAAGGACTGGCATGTTGCCGGTTTCCCTAGGGTAAGAATCGCTTTCAATGAGGGGATTCCAACCAGAGGTTGATGTACCAGGAACGGGAGGTATATTCTGGAAATGAAATTCTAGTCCAACTGAAAACTCCATGTGAACACTGATTAAAATTGCAATTGTAAAAGGTACCATGGTGGGAGGTACAAATGAAGGTAATGGAGGGCTTACACCATTCTCTGTGTCCTCAGGGTCATTCCTATGTTCTCAAGAACATACTCCTACATAACTCTGGCACAATGCTCGAAAGCCCTAAAGTAAGCAGTGAGCATTAGGAAAGTCATTGGACATACTGAATATCTTCTCTTTGTCCCCCCAGGTCCTACTCTGTTCCTGGGAAGCTGATCTATAAACATTACATCAGCAAAGTCTTTTGACCTCTGGCTAGTGGTTGCCTTGTTTAACGGGGAACATCAGTAAGAAATGATGAGGTAGGAGGAGAATGAGCTCAGAATTTTTATTAGCCCAATATGATGGACTAAACATGGTGGCAAATTTTTTGCTACTTCTCCCACTGAAATGTAAAATCTGATTCTCCTCTCCCCTTTCATTGGGACTGGCCTAATGATTGGCTTAAACAACTGAGTGCAGGGCAGTGACATTTTGGGACTTCTGAGGCTAGGTCATTATAAGAAATCTTGTACCTCCCATCTGCTCAGGTCTCTTGGAGCATTCATTCTTGGAGATCTGATATATAGTGTAAGAAATATGACAACCCAGGGGCACCTGGGTGGTTCAGTCAGTTAAGCATCTGCCATCTGCTCAGGTCATGATCCCAGGGTCCTGGAATTGAGCCCCACATTAGGCTCCTTCTTCAGTAAGGGAGTCTGATTCTTCCCCATCCCCTGCTCACACTCTCTGTCTCACTCACTCTTTCAAATAAATAAATAAAATCTTGAAAAAAAAATCTGACAAGATTGCCCTGCTGGAGTGGGCTGTAGGGAGAGACCCCATGGAAAGAGAGAACAATGCCAGCCATTGCCCAGCTGTTCCAACTTTTCCAGGCAGATATGTGAGTTAAGACACCAACTTGGAGGACATTGCAACCCCAACAGATCCAGTGTGTAAAGAATCAGGAAACCCAGCCAATAGCAGAACTAAGACCCCAAGCATCTGACCCCTACTGATCTGTTCCAGACATTTCCAGCTGTTCAAGCAACCCTGAATGAGGCTGAGGCTCCAGGCATTATATCTCTGCTATGAGCTGCCAGGATTTCTGCCCCACAAAATGGTGAGCATAATACATAATTAGAGTTTTACACTCTTAAGTTTGGGGGTCTGCATTGTTATGGAGCCATAAATAAGCAGACACCTGGTAACCTCCCAGCTGTGTCATCACTGGTTGGCCATGTTCCTCTGCCAGAGTGTCTTCAAGGCAGCCCTCTCCATATAGCTACTCATGCTTTCTAGCCTATCAGAGATATTGGCTCCCTGCTATCCCTAGCTCTACTAGCTTTTGTTTGTGACTTTCTTAAATCTTGCTCACCTTTTAAAAATAGCCCCTTAATTAAACTACCTGAATTACCCAGTTTAAGGACATTGTCTGTTTCCTGTTGGAATCTCAGCTCATGTGCCAGACCTGTTACACATGTCTCAGGAGCAGGGGAGAAAGCTACAGACTATGGAAAGAGGTTCAGGATTATTCTTCAGATAGCCACAGAAAAATCTGCCTAGCGAAACAGTACGTTTATATACTTATATGAAGTAATTAGTGTGCTCTTTTAATGAAATACTTTAGAAAAGATTAAGTTTTGAAGGCCATCCTTAAGGTTTTCTGGATTCAGTAAGTCTTACCCTTTTGCTTTGTTTGTGAGGGAAGCCATTATTCTCTAGCACACTGCATTATTTTCTTTAACAAGCATTTATATATTACACTTTCTATATTCCAGGCACTCTTCTTCTTCTTCTTTTTTTTTTTTTAAGATTTTATTTATTTGAGAGAGAGAGAGCGTGCGTGCAGGAGCAGTGGGGAGGGGAAACAGACTCCCCGCTGAGCAGGGAGCCCTTCTTGGGGCTCCATCCCAGCTCCCTGAGATCATGGCCTGAACCAAAGGCAGACGCTTCACCAAAGAGCCACCCATATGCCCCTCCAGACACTCTTCAAAGACCTTTACAAATAATGACTTATTTAATCACCCTAATAACACTATCAGCCCTGTGTTATTATCACCATTTTACAGAGGAAGAAACCAGGGGGTGTTGAAGTTACGTAATGGGCCCAAGGACTCACAGCTAGTAAGTGGCTGAACTAGCACTAGAAACCACAATGTTCAGCTGTAGTGTGTGTACTCTTTACCCCTGTTTCACACTGTTAAGTCTTGCCAGGAAAGACTTAGAAAACAGGAGAAATGAGTTGCCCCAGGAGTGACTCATTTCTGTGTGACTGTGCTCAGTGATTGCTGGGGCCTCCTCTTCTCACAGACATCAGAGGTGATGGAGAGTGAGAAAGATAAACAGACTGGGAGCTCCTGAGAGCACAAACACTAGAGAGGACAAGTGGGGTAGTTATGAGTTGCTGTGTAACAAATTGTGTCAAAATGCGGTGTGTTAGAGCAACAATAGATTGTTGTGTCTTATGGTTTCTGTGGGTCCGGGATTCAGAGAAGGTCCAGCAGCATCTCTAAACTGCCATATCTGGAATCTCAGGTGGAAGACATGGAGGCTGGGGTTGGAATCATCTGAAGACTCATTCAGTCTCGTGTAGGCCTGGCCGAGTCTGCAACCTAGAAAACCGTTCACCCTCCATCTGGTTCCAGGCGTGCTGAGAGGAAATGCCTCCCCCCCTCCCCCCACCACCAAATGACATATGGTTTCATGTGTGGGAAGTACAATTTTGGAAAACCTAGCTTAAATGATTTTTTGTTTCATCCAGGCTTTCTGAAGAAAGCAGAGGTCAAGCTCAAACCTGGTAAAAGAATTATTATACAAGTATGAAGAGTGTTTAAAGAAATAAAAAGTAAGGGAAGGTGTAGAACCCCAGGACTCAACAGCAGAGAGCCATTGTCTCTCCCAGGACTCAACAGCAGAGAACCATTGTCTCTCCTAGGACCAGAATCCTGAGGGGAGCTATTTGTAAAGTTGTCTGACAAGAGCTGTGGCCTTTAGGAAGGAATGCAGATAACCATGGATGAGTTGGTAGAGTAGAAAGAGGGTGAATAAATACTCCTGTCTCATTGTCCTCCTGCCCTCTGATCTTCTAGTTATCTAAACCAAGTGGATGCCATATGGCCAGACCAGTTCATACAGGCCAGCTCCCCAGGACCACAGAGTAGAGTGATGGTGAGAAAGGTAGAGAATGGGCCTGGACAGAAGATACCCAACACATTAAAATATGACTGCTGGTAGGTGGTGGGGAGTGAAGAGTATTTTTTGGGGGGGGTCACCAGACTTCAGGTGAATGCTACTGTAATTTGTAATATCGTCATTATCAGACTTTATATTATGGCATATCATATGAAATTGCCATTTTTAAGGTTAAAACATTGGAAAAATTGGCAATTTCATATAGTTCAACTTAATATTCTGGGTACTTTCCAGTCAAGTTGCAAATGAATAAATACTCACATTAGATAATGGAAAATGTTGCTTCTCATTGTTCTATGGTTGACTATTTTCTGACTTAGGACTGTCTAAAATATTTAAGTGGGCTAGGTACTCTGGTTAGACTTCATCAAGCATTTTTCTTTTGGTTGTTCAGGGGTGAGCCAAGATAAAAATACAAAGTCAGCAAAGCTTTTGAGGTAGGCATGTTTCTTACTATAGCTCATGGCAGTCTCAGTCTTAAGTAGTTTAACCTACCTACCAGTTTGCCCTTCAAAAGGTGGACAGTCTTGAATCCAAGCAGAGAATTATAAAGGATGTCCTGATACCTGAGTTTCAGGGAGGCCCAGCAGCAAATAGAAGAAACTTGGGATAGATCATGGGAATGACAAGTTTTGAGTTTCATGTTCAAAGCATGCTGTTGACCATACTGCCCCCTAATCACACCTTATTTAGTAACTTACTGGATAAAGAAACTCTGGGGAGAAGTGAGTGAAGTTTAAAGGGATATACTGAGCTCTCCACTAATAAGTTTTGTTTTTACTGACTGGATTAATTGGAACGAAATAAGAGATATGCATCAATTTTTATTCTCTAGGTTTGTGGAGCAGATCACACTGGATATACACCTTTGTGTTCTGTTGGAAAAATAAAGAGGAAAAAAGTTTCTAGGTTCCTCCTTATGTATTTTTTGGAATCTGAAACTAAACTACACCAATTTCTATATTCCTTTTTTTCCCTCCAGTTTCTGTATTCTTTTTTGTTGCTCTTCATTAAAAACAAATCAAACAAATAATCTTGCAATTCTATAAAATTAAAGGAAATGCATTTATATGCCTCACCTTCTTATAACATCAGCTTCTTTAATTGGGAGATTCCATCAATGGGCATTTTCCAGAAGTTGCTGAACCTTTATGGATGGTCTACTTTATAGCACACATTATGATTTTACATAGCTTATCTTATTTAAACTCCCCACAATTCAGTGACATAGATCTTATTTCTATTTTATAAATGAGGAAATATGTTCATAGGGTTCAGGAGTTTCTTCCAGGTTATTATAATAGTTGGATCTCTAACCATTTTATTGCTTCCATAAGTGTTAATTAAGATCTTACGTAAACCAAGTAGCAAGTGAAGGATGAATGTTAGTAGGACGCTTGAATGCATTTAGTCTAGTGACAAAAGCAAGACATAAACATAAGTTGTAATATAACAGTTTACATATCTCTTATTTTGTATCAGTTAATCACTCCAAACAAATCTTATCAAAAGCTAGCCCAGTATATCCCACATAAACTTTACCTCCTTCACCAATTCCCTAAACTATACATATGCCAATAGCTAATGATGGATGGATAAGGAGCCCCTAGCACAGTGCTTTAAACTGGGAGAAGGGCTCATTAAAGTTTGGTTGAATGAAGGTTAGCAAAAACATAGTCTGAAATGCACAGTAACACATGGGAGAGGCAAAGAAAACGTTTGATACCATTTCCAAAGTTACAGTCTGATTTTAAAAACAGTAGCTACGGAATGACCAACCTGGTATATAACTCCTTTTGGCCAAAAGGTTGAAAACACACCATGTATTTGAAAGACAGCATTGAAAAAAAAAAAAAGATAGTCTCCCGATGATGATTCCCAAACTACAAAATAAACATTCTTTACCTATGGAAGAGTAGTGCCCTCTCAGAGTTTTTACTTGGTTTTGATTTTTGGAGGGGCTATATTTTATATAGGGTCACCCATCACCATTTGAAATAGACATTTCTGCTGCCCATAAGCATTCATTTCTCTCTTCTTTCCAATAGTACCTGGACTTCTCAAGCATCTTCCCCTTCCTTACACCTCCCATGGGCCTCAGGAGAACCTGAGCTCACTACTCCTTCCAGGGTGGTTTTGTTACATCTTAGGTGAATGCCATCCCTAGAAAAAGCCACGGGTGCCAGAGATGACCTGTGATCTAATTAATATGAGGAGAGGTTCTCAAGGGGCATCAAAGAATGACCCATCATCACAATGACAGAGATTCTCAGAGTGACGCTTCTCTAGACATTACCATCATTCTTTGGTCACGGTTTTGCTACAGTGCTAGTACTCTGAAGAGGAAGCTTCTGTTTAGAGTGGGAAGAGACCTCTAGCGCTGCAGGATTGTCCCCCTGGAAGGTTTCACCTCCTTCTCTTGTAGTCAACTGCGCCCATAAATCTCTGATTGCTTAACTAGTTTCAGTTGGGTTTTCCATCATTTACAGCTGAAAGTATGCCAATGTATAAACCATCAACATTTTATTCTCATCAACAGTTCTTCTATCAGTACATTCTGGCTTTGAGTCAGTAAAAGAAGTAAAAAAGACAGTCCTTCTCATGGGATCAATGTGATGAGACTGTTGCAAACCCAGAAGTCTATACTTAGAGGTCCACAGAGCCATATACACACCCCCTAAAGACCCCATTAGTTAAAAAACTTGCCAACTCAAATATGCCCATTCATCTGAAGTCATCAAGTTTTAGTTCCCTGACACTGTACATTGTGTGTTTTGTGAAATTATATGTTTCCTGTGATAGCAAGAAACCCAAGTAATAATTTACCTGGCAAAGGACAGTGAAGAGTGAAGATGAGTATGTAATTTAGGTATGGAGTGCTATAAAACTCTTGCATATTTTTAACATCACGCAAAATGATTTGAATTAAAAAAAAAACCCTTACAGAATTTAAAAATCCAACAAATTAAGAAAATGCCATAAATTACTTTTTAGGCACATTTAAAGAGAATCACTAGAATCAGAGCCATTGCAATTTGTTTCAAGCACTAAGAACATTTGAGACTTGAGTAGATGATAATAGTATACATGATTTTTAAAATCCATTCTGAATTTAAATTATCACAGAACTATCAATATAGGGTTTCAAATTGAGACTACCTCAAACAATTAATCTAAAATAATGTGTCCATCTGGCTTAAAGACCTAGAAGGAAAGAATAATTAGCAACTTATGAATTATCATTTTAGTTACATTCAGATTTCAAAAGTATGCTTGTGACTTGAATAAATATGCTCTTGAGTATAAAATAAGGCCCAAATTTACTTTAAAATCTTAAATGGTTTTATTTGTTAAGTGATTATTTTGGCCTATAATCAAATTATAAACTTAAAAAAAAAAACGGCATTTCTTTTCTTGTAAAGAAAGATTATTTTTTAAGTTTGCTTGTTTTCCTTCCCAACTAGTATTTATGGCACATTTATTTGGAGTAAAGGGGTTAAAACAAACCCAACTCTTATGTAAGCTAGAGGACCTACATTTGGAGTCTCAGAGAGATTTCTTCTTTATATTTCGCATTTGTTTGTATTTAGGTACTATGCAAAAAAACAGTAATTCTATTTTTTTAAATTGAACAAGTAGCAGGATATCTGCTTTGTTGCTCAAAATGTGTTTGCATAAAATCACAGTATTGTCCACAACTGATCATATAGTAATTATTTTCCAACTGGAAAATGAACAAATAGTTGAGACGGTATCCCAATTGCTTTATTTACAGTAAGGAAAACCTAATCACTAACTATATAAAAAAATCTAGTTGCAAAACAAGTTGCAAAACAGAGATAGTGATCAGGGTTATCATCTCAAACATTCACTGAGTGTTACGTTTAGAAAATAATATTTCCTAATGCCTTTGGAAAACTTTCTCACCTTGCCTGCTCAAGCCTCTTTCCAATATCCAATAAAAACCTGACTTTAGTAAGTAAGTGTATCCCTTATGATATTTTTTTTCTATAAAAACTTATGGATTTAGAGTTTATAAAACTATTTTTGCTTTGTTTTGTAGTTGTTGCTTTAGGTCCCAAACAGGCAATGTTCTAGAAGGGGATATAAGTCATGAATAGAAGAATAATTCAACTATTCATAGGCTCTAGAAAGCTCCTCACTGTTTCTTCAAGGTTTATTCATCTATTCATGTATTCAATGATAAAGGATTTTTGAATGCCCCCTAAGTAAAATAAATTGTAATTCCTCAAAAGTGTTCTCTGCAAGTATACTGTTACTGGGAGGACAGCTATTAGGCCATTCATTTTCTGTTTATTTTGCAAGGAAATGTACCCCTCTGAGCTTGTTTGATTTGGATATGTATTCCTAAAGTAAATATTACTATTGATGGCTTCCTGTTTAATGTTAAGCTGGTCAAGTGACCCTAGAAATCTTCCGGTTGTGTTAAAATTTCTTGTACCTAGATTCCAATGTAATTGCTTTCATATTATTTGGTACGTAAGAACCAAGGACCTCCTGTATCCAAACTTTTATACCATTTTATTCTTACAGTTCCTGAGACAAATTACTTGACAAAAATAACAGTATTATTTTAAAGTAATGATGCTATTTAGACCAACATTTAATGTATGTCACATTAAGTTTTAGACAGAAATTAAATTATCTATGCTGGCTTCCTGGTTCTTGGGAAGTCATTTATTACTCTTTTTTCTTATCTGCAAAATTAAATTAAATTAAATTCCACCCAATCTATCAATGTTCCTCCATCTGGACCCAGATCCTCTGCTCTTCCTGTAGTAACTCGGCTCCTATCCTTTCACTTCTGTGTCAAATACAGTTCCTCCTTCACTTCCATGAAGCTCTGTGGACCCTTTCTCTCTTCTGCATCATCCTTTCTTCTGCAGTAAATTATTCACATCAGCATAAAAGCATGTTGTAATATCTTTTATCTTACTTTTATTTTAAAAAAGCCCTCTCTTGACTCCACATCCCACTATAGTTTCGTTCATTTCTCTGCTCCCTTTTGTGGTGCTCCATCCCTGATTCTGTTTTCTTCATTTTCTCCTTCTCTATTTGGATTTTCACCCAAACCCAACTCTTTTTCTCCTCCACATCACTGTCTCTTGAACCCATTGCAGTTATGCTTTATCCCATATCCATTCCAAAAAAGAGTGCTTGTTAGGGTCACAAATGACCTCTATGGTATAACCAGTATAAAATGCTTAGTCTCATCCAACTTGGCTTATCAGCAGCATTTGGCATTTCTCACTGACTGCTTGCTTGTCTCTCTTAGTTGCTGGATTTTCCTCCTCTTCCCAACTAGGATCAGTCTTCAGCCCCCATTTTATTCTTATTCATGTCTTCAGCAATTTCTTTTTTGAGCTGAAAACTTTCAAAATTTTATGCCCATCAATGCAGAACAAGACTGACTTTATTTCTAATTGTGACATAAAACTGGAAAATGGCATCCCTCTTTCTTGATTCCATGTTTATCCTCTCATTCTTGGGATCAAACATGAAGGTCATTTGTCCATTCATCTGACAAATACTTATTGAGTGATATGTGCCAGACCGTATTCTGGTTTATCCATAATCTAGGCTTCTAATGGTTTCTGGTCTTTGCCTTCTTCTTTTTCTTTTTCCCTATCATTTCTTCTTGTTCAACTTTATCTGCTTCCAATACTTCAGATATGTGCTAAGGACCCTCCTCCTGATTCATATACCCACTACCTCCAAATACTTTCTCCCCAAAGCTGCAAACCCAAAATTCTATGCACTAGATGTCTATACCTAGAACAGACACTTCAAATTCAAAAATACAGTTTAAACGCAACTGTGTTATGAAAGCAAACAACACAAATGCTGAAGCCCTTCCTGTCTAAGCCAGACATGAATCATTCTCAATTCTTCCTCTTCTTTTAGCTTACTGGGCCTTTCTATGTATCTCTGTAATGGTCTGCTTAGCTCTATTCCTACTAATAGTGCTTCATCACTTGACATGCCACAAGCATTTTTTCTGTGAGGATCTCTCCATTTCCATTCTTGTATTCCTCCATCTCTGGTCCACTTTGCTGCCAGCATCATTTACCTGAATTGAAATCTGAACATTTCACTGCTCCGAAATAACATCTATGATGGTTCTCCATTTCCTACAGAAAAAAGCTCACGGTATGATTCCTTCTAAGAATAAAACATGTGAACTTCATCAGCTCTTCTTGATGTCAAAGACTTGACATTTCTGGCCCAAAAGAATGACTTGTAGGTCTATGAGGTGGACATGGTTTTTCTGACCTTTTGTCTCTGAATACGTTTCCACACCCTCGGTACCTGTTGAATGTGTATCTTCCATCTAGACTCAGCTCAGCTTGGGGTGCCTGGATGGCACAGTTAGCATCAGACTCTTGGTTTCTGCTCAAGTCATGATCTCAGGGTCATGAAATTGAGCCCCACATTGAGCCCCACATAGGGCTTATGCTCAGTGTGGAGTCTGCTTGGGATTCTTTCCCTCTTTCTCTCCCCCTTCTTTTAGTCCTCCCCTCTGCTCACGTACTCTCTCTCTCTCTCTCCCTCTCAAATAAATAAATAAATAACAGATCAACCTATAATATCTTTGAAGGCCCTTAAGCCCTGACACTCCCCATAATTAGGTCTTCTCTCCTCTGTGTTATTATACCTTGTATATACATCTTTTTTTTCTATGTATTTCATATAGTGTAATTATTTACCTGTATGTCTGTCCACTTCAATGTACAGGGAAAACTATGCAGGTAGAGACCATGTATTATTAATCCTATAATTTCAGTTTTTTAATTTTTATTTCATCTTTTGTAAAGAACAGGGAACAGCTGATATGCACTATCATATAATGAATATTTTTAAACTGCAGAAGTTTAGATTATATGACAAAACTTTTTTCTAAAACATAACTATTTTCCTAATATGAGTTTCTCACTTACACACTTATTTTTTTAGTATTGAACTATAACCCACATCATAAAATTCACCCTTTTAAAGTGTACAATTCAGTGGTTTTTAATATATTTACAAAGTTGTATAACCACCACTACTGTCTGACTCCAGGACATTTCCAATTCCATTTTCAGTATCTCCAAAAAAAATTCTGACCCCCTTTAGAAGTTATTCCTCACCCCCACCCTCTCTCCAGATCAATTAATCTGTTTTCCACCTCTAGTGGTTTGCTTATTCTGGACATTTAGTATGAATGAAATTATGTAATATGTGGCTTCTTACGTCTGGCTTTTTTCATGTAGCATCATATTTTTAAGTTTCGTCCATCTTGTAGCATGTTTTATTATTCTTTATGACTGAATAATATTCCATTGTATAGATATACCATGTTTTGTTTATCCATTCTTCAATTAATGGATATTTCAAAAAGTTTTCCATTTTTTTGGCTATTATGAATAATGCTTCTGTGAACATTCATGTACAAATTTTTGTGGAGGTGGACATATGTTTTCAATTCTTTTAGGTAAATGTTAGGGATGGAATTACTGGGTCATATAATTCTATGTTCTTTGGGGAACTGCTCAACTGTCTCAAAGTGACTGCACTATTTCATGTTCCCATGAACTATGTATAAGAGTTTCAATTTCTCTACAGCCTTGCCAACACTTGCCATTGTTCATCTCTTTGATTATAGTCCTCTTGGTGGGAATGAACTGGTATGTCATTGCAGTTATACAGGGTTTGTTATCATCCTCCCATAAAAGGATTATAAAAATTTCCATTTTATTTAAAACCTATAATGGGGTGCCTGGGTTGCTCAGTGGGTTGAGCCTCTGCCTTCAGCTCAGGTCATGATCTCAGGATCCTGGGTTCAAGCCCTGCATCGGGCTCTCTGCTCAGTGGGGAGCCTGCTTCCCCTACCTCTCTCTGCCTGCCTCTCTGTCTACTTAAATAAATAAAACCTCTCAAAAAAAAACCTATAAGCAAATATTTCACTTTATATTACTCTGAAATAAATGGGAGGTAGGGTTCTCAGAGGATGGAGCTATTCTTTTTTCTTATCTAAAATATTTCATAGGACTTCACATATGTTAAATTATTTCTTATTATTCCTAAAATACTTCCAAGATTCTCCTGCTTCCCCCCTCCCTTTTTTGTGGGGAGGCACTATAAGACCTCTGAATGCTGTTAATTAAGATTTGACTCATGTTGATTTTGAGGGAAAAATACTTTCTACCTTCTATCTATCCTACATTTAAGCATTATATGACAGTTTAAGGCTCGGGAAAAAAGATAACACATTTATTTGTCTCCCTTGTGACTTTAGACTTTTTTTTTTCTTATTTTTCTTCTTTTCTGATAACTAGCAATTACTTTGTTTTTGAATGCATTTAACCTACCCAGATTAGTATTGTTTGAAATTTTTATAAACACACTATAGATTCCTTTCTGCTGCACAACATGGGGATAGATATTCAGCATAGATAGTGCGTTTTAGAAGTCGGGTAATTTGTTTAAACATGCGGTAGTATGGAGTGACATTTGTTATAGTGGCTGTTTGTACCTTTACAGACACATTCCTTTGGCTGAGTCTTACGAATGAGGTGACTGTGATTGTGGCCAGCACTCCAGTCTCTAGTTGAAGAAAGGATTATTCCAGCTTTTGCAAAAAAATGGTGACAATGATTTGCTCAGATGGATTCCCAAGCTGATAAGATATGGCCAGATGATACAGGACATTTTCTGCAGTGTTAGAGCTTTTGAGAGACTTCTGTTGACATGTCCCAAATATATTCTCATAGGGTTGTTGCTCTGTTTTTTCCATGCTCAAAAGAACATTCATCCAATAAT
This sequence comes from Martes martes, assembly GCF_963455335.1. NCBI lineage: Eukaryota > Metazoa > Chordata > Mammalia > Carnivora > Mustelidae > Martes > Martes martes. The sequence continues at coordinate 117,803,744 of NC_137889.1, forward strand.
CTTGTGTTCATGCACTTTAAGTATTTCTCACTTTTGCTCAGAGGCTTTAGGTTAGTCATTGACTAAATGCTTTCTTCATTCAGTCACAATTTATTCACCATGGATCCTCAGTAGGATGCCTGTGATTTTCATTATTATTATTATTATCACTAAAAAGACTTCTCTGACTTTTCCTTAAGCGTCTGTGTATTTATGTAGCCGTGTATAACCTAATTGACCCATTCCATATAATCTTACCTTAAATAGCTCAGATCAAATATTTTAACTTCACTCTCATGTGAGTGCATAGTTGAACATTTAGCTTAAATAGTATCACTCACCTTCACAAATAGGCACAACTAAACATTGATCACCATATAATTCACCTTACCAATTATGCATATTTATTTTATTTTGAAGCAGAAGTCAAAATTAATAAGCATTCATATTTCTGTGTTACTATACAGTGATTTTTAAAAGGAAGGAAAGCAAATCATGCAGAATAATTTGTAACTGATAAATGTTTGAAAGTTACACTACCTTAAATATATCTCATCAATGATGAGTGACTATGTCTCATTTTTACCTACTAATTTATTTTGAATATAAAATATTTTATTTTGAGGGACACCTGGGTGGCTCAGTGGGTTAAGCCTCTGCATTCGGCTCAGGTCATGGTGTCAGGATCCTGGGATTGAGCCCCGAATCAGGCTCTCTGCTCAGCAGAGAGCCCGTTTCCCGCTCCTCTCTCTGCCTGCCTCTCTGCCTACTTGGGATCTCTCTCTCTCAAATAAATAAATAAAAATTTTAAAAAACATTTTGCTTTGCTTTCAATTTCCTTGTTACGCTGACTTTTCCTAAGAAGGGGATTAATATTTTTCATTGATTCTTAAGATTGATATTGGTAAGCATCTAACTTTCCTGTTCAAGTATATCTTTCTCACCAGCAAAATTTTTTGTTCTTATTGTTTGTACCTCTAATAAAATTACACTTAATTTATACCACTGGGAATTCTGAAGATGGACCATAAAAAAACTGCCCTCTCTCCCTTCCCCCAAGAATATAATGCTTATCCAACTAAAAATTTGAGACAAATTAAAGAGCAGGAATGGGCAAAGCCATGTGTTTTAGCAACCGGAATTAAAAGAAGCTGAAGCCCAGAACATATCCCATTTATCATGAAGTCTACATGGTGAGGAAATTTACCACTGCTATGATTAGTATGTACACCTGCAAAGTCTGGGACTTACAGGGATGTCTGTAAATGGAAAATATATGAAGAGTTTCCAGTTATGCAGCATTTGTTTCAATCTGAATGTGTAATTTATCATATACCCACAGTGTATAAACTTCAACAGAGTGTAGCATTGGGCTTGGACAACATAGTTTTATGGTTCCAGATGTTTTAAAATTTTTCAAATTCACTTTGAACTAAGTGATACATCCATCTTTTTTAGAATTGTTTTTCTTTTATTGCCAATTGTATCCATTTTATCTAAGGATGAAGAAGCATTTTGACCCCCAAATAATGAATTCTTATTGGCTTCTAAGCTAGTAGGCCCTATTCTATATCATATTATCATATTACTTTCAACAACTTTAAAAGTCAAGGATTTAACGTTCCTCTCTTCCATTTTGTTGACTTCATTGGTCAAATTCCTTATTAGAATGATTTTAGAATCCTAATTTTAGTAGCAATGCACTGTAGAATGGAGACTGGATGTTGCAGACTAGATGCCTGGCTGTGTTATTGGTCAAGTTACAGATCCATGTAAAGCCTCAGTTTTCCTATATAGAAAATGGGTAATAATAAAATAGGAGAGCCTCCTTACCTGTGCAGAACTCATACTGGAAGAAAAATCCATTTAAAATGAATATGCTTCAAATACCATAAATTTTATAGCAAATTATAAGAAGTTTGTGAATTCATCTTTAAACAATCAAGCTAAACTATCTAATAATGAATTCATTTTAATTCATTGTTAAACATTGCAAAGATAAGCTATTTTTAGCATAAAGAGAGAATGAAGCAGGTATTAATTTTTGGCATAATTTTGGAGGGGTAAAGTTATACAATAGCATGATAGACAATCTTCACTTCAGACTTGGCTTTTAAAGTGGGATCAAGATTTTTTGATATTTAAATTCTTCTTTTTTGAAAAACATAACCTGCCAACAGTTTGTTGATTTTCTTTTTCAGTTGTTAGCTGCTCTAAATTCTGCCAAGTCCTCATTTGTTCACGTCTTTGCTTGTAATTTGAATAGTGCTCCAACATATTTTTTATCAACTTATGAAATATATATCTTTTCCAAAATCTACAAGCACGATTTGTTGTTGGTTTTTACAGTGTTTCTGGATGTTTGACTCAATTAACAAGAAACTGAGGGACAAAAACTTTGGCTCTTGTACTGGGATGCCGGTATTAAATGGAAGGGATGTTTGAGTGCAATTCATTCTGTAAGTGGTCAATTTACTAGTGAATATTTTGTGTTACAGTGACTTTTACTTTCTCTTAATATTTGAACTCAAAAAATGAATACTGATATAAGGGCGACATAACACATCTAATTATATTATTAAGAAATGTAAATGCAGGGATATATGGACGATACTCAGCACAGTGCCTGGTATATATTAATCAAACAATACCTATTAGTGACTGTTACTCTTCTGATTATTTTATAATCATTTTGTAACAAAGATAATTGATTATATACAGTAAGTCTTTGGGATACCCATTTAACAGAATGAACTTAGCCGTCTAGCAATAACCCAACTGTTGAGGTCAACAGACCACTACTATGATTGGGGCCGCCTATTCCATTTATTTAACTCATCAGAGTTTATTTCCACAAACCAACTGACAAAAAATACTTTTTAGAGACTTTGCAGCCCAATCCATTTACGCTGGTTTTTCTCTTCAAAGGGAGGACACAGAAAGTGTAGATAGAGAGTTTTGTCTTGTAAGTCAGAAGTTGAGAAGGAGCATGGATTTTGGCTGAATTAGTGGCAGAGTGAGAGATAAGACAGTCATGTCAGCCGCAATTTCCTTTAGACACTTTGTGTCCTTCCTTTCGTTCTTCCTTAGGTTTGTCTGCAGTCCTCTTTGAATTAAGATAGAAATCAAAAGTAAAAGGATCTAATCTTTATGATTTTTGTTTGAGACTGAGGAGAAAACAGACAAAAACTGGGATATGTGGGAAGATAAATAACTCTTGTCGAGAGCACGCAGTGCCAAGTTCCCAAGACATGCAGTCAGAATGACCTTAGCAAAGGAATTGAACCTTATATGAGATGGTTGCCATTTCTTCACTTGGACTCCCCCACCTCCAACCATTCTATCCTTCCTTCCATTCCTAAATTTATTTTTTGAATGTGGGTTATCACATTAGTAGGTACTTGAACTATCTGTTCCAGTGCTTCTTAAAATTGAAGTGCATGAAGATTCCCTGGAGATTTTGCTAAAATGCAGGTTCTGACTCTGTAGGTCTGGGGAAGGGCCCAAGTCTGTTTCTAACAGTTCCTAGGTGATATTGCTGCTGGTCCAGGGCCAAGGACCATGCTCTGAGGAGCAAGAATGTAGTATATTCCCAGGAATGTTTGGTTAGATGAAATGAAAGGCCTTACTGATGATTAAAGAGATTAAATGTGAAGTTTTCCCTTTATCAATATTGCTTTGTCATATATCAGTAAATTAAGTTGGTCTTTCTAGCACTATTTGGGCTTACAAAGGCATGTTGGTTACTCTATTTTTGGCCCTTCAAGGACATTTCAAAATGATGATGCCCTTTCTTCTTGGGTGTCAGCATTAAGCTATCTCTTCTAATTTTGCTTTGACAACGTTGTGAAAGTAGACAGTCTCTTGTTTTCCAAGTTACCTCATGATCTCTTGCTTTCTCCTCCTCAGTGAAGCCTCTAAGTTTATTCCAGTTAGAGTGTAAATAACAAGTAATGATAATGTAAGGCAGGTGGGAAGGCAGTATGAAGTTCCTACTAAGTGACGTAAGCTGTCATAAGTATTGGAGACATAACGATGAACAAGATATGTATGGTATTTAATTGCCTCCCCCCTTTACATGCACAGTGAATTAAGTAAGGGCAGCAGTAACAGCTGATATGGGGCAGCCCTGAGAGGTAAGTCCAGTTCTTTTTGTCTCCAAAGCCCCTGCTGAAGCTACAGAACTATTCTGAATAGAAAGTTGCCTACTCCCTTGCCTCAGTATATGACTGGAGGTTTTGTACTTTGTAGCATCCAAAAATGTCACTCTATTTTTTTCTTTTATCCTTTCAGAGGAAAGCAGCTGACCCTACAATGACAGGTGCCTATCTGTTTTGTAAATAAGGATCCCATCTTCAAACCCAAGTAATCTGGACTTATATTGGATTTTAATACTGCTTTGCAACAAAATAGATGTTCTCATTTTAATGCCATTTCCTTCTTTCTATCTCTTGTCCTAGATAATTGACTACAATTGTTATTTTTTTCAAAAAGACAAAGGAAACTCCTACCATGCATGGAAATCAATTCGAAGTGATGTTGAGATCTAAATGTGAAACATGAAACAATAAAATTACAGGTAACCCAGGAGAATGTCTTCATGAACTTGGACGAGGGCAAGTCTTCTTAAGCAGGATACAGAAAACATTAACCATAAGGGGACATATCGTTAAATCATACTATTTTAACACTTTTGTTGTTAAAAATATATTAAGGAAGTAAAAAGGCAAGCCACAGAATAGAAGATATTTATAATATATAAACCAACAGAGGACTCAGAATTAGAATACACATAAAAAAAAATTCCAATAAATCATAAGTAAAAAATAGAAAGCCTATTAGAAAAGGTTGCGAGACTTACAAGGGTACTTCACCCAAAAGCACATCCAAATTGCCAGTAACATGAAAATGTTCTCAATCGCATTTGTTGCCAAGAAGTACAATTAAAAGCACAAAAAGAGATCACTCTATACTCTGTAGAAAATCTAAAATGAAAAAGATAATACAAACTCAAGGAATGCTTAGAGCAACCGGAACTCTTATACACTGTTAACAGGAATGTTAATTAGTACAGCAACTTCAGACAACCTTTTGGCAATAAATATGAAAACTGAGCAAATGCACAGCCAACGAGTAAGGAATCCCATTCCTAAGTATATATGTAACAGATACATGGCCAAGAGAAAATCATGTTTATGAATATGCATATTTCTAAGCATCATAATAGTCAAAACTGGGAACACTTCAAATATTTATAAACATAAAATGGATAAATAAATTGTGTTTTATTCATTCAATGGCATACTGGTCAGCAGGGAACAGCAATAAACAATTGCTACTCACAACAATGCGGGTGAGCTCTCATAAACACAATGTCCAGCAAAAGAAGTCAGACACAAGGAAGAACACATTGCATGGTTCTGTTTAAATCAAGGTCAAAAACAGGCAGATCTGATATCTAGTGTGAGAAGTCAGGACAGACACTTTTGAGTGGAGGGATAAGCAACTGGCAGGGGCATGAGGATGACTTCCAGAGTCCTGGAAATGTACTATTTCTTGACCTGGGTGCTGGTTATCTGTGTGTGTTCACTTTATGAAAATGCACTGAGATGTATATTTATGTATATGCAGGCTAGTGAATACACCTTAATATGCATGTGCTATTTTTTCAATAAGAAGTAAAACATTTGAAGGAGTAAAATTATCTAGTCTCTGTGTTGTTAATGTCGTTTGTTACTAGTTTTTCTCCCTCTATAGCAAAGAAGAATTTTTTTTTCCTAATTTCACTCCTTCACCTTGCGTAACTGAAATCTGTTTTTTAAACAAATTTCACAACACTTGTAACGTACATCTTTATTACTGCTGTTTTGTCCACAGGTTTTGCTTTTTTTACATCAAATTAATTCTGCATTATTATCTTTCCTGGAGTTCTGACCCAACCCTGCTTTTTGTCACTTTTCCATTTGCCTTTTATATTTCAGTAGGGTTCTGGTAATAATTCCATTTGATCTTAAGACAAAAGCACTATCAAACATTAAACAAAGTGCAGCTGCCATGGCCTGATGTGTGACCTCATCCCTTCTAACATTTAAGGAAACAACAGCTAGCCCTCTAAGAATGATGGGACATTTTTTTTCCTGAGGATGTGAGGCTTATGATGAAGTAGGTGCTCTTTAAAAAAGAGCACAGAAGACGAGAGTATAGGGCATCTGGGTGGCTTAGTGGGTTAGACCTCTGCCTTCGGCTTGGGTCATGATCTCAGGGTCCTGGGATGGAGCCCCACATCAGGCTCTCTGCTCAGCGGGGAACCTGTTCTCCCTCTCTCTCTGCCTGTCTCTCTGCTTACTTGTGATCTCTCTCTCTGTCAAATAAATAAATAAAATCTTAAAAAAAAAAAAAAGAAGATGACAGTATAGAGGGAGTTTATCCTGTCAGAAGGGGAAAACCACTGTATCACCATGGTGTGCTGGGGGCTGCTTCACACACTGTCCACCACCATCACCCACCGCAGCCCACAGAGCACATGGTGGCAGTGGTCTGGAAAAGACGTGGGTTTCATGGTCATCAGGTAGGAATTCAAACCCTAGATCTTACTAACAATGTATGCTTGAGCATGCATTCAGCCTCTCCACTTATCAACTTCTCTATGAAAATTGGAGTATAAAAAGCCTACATCACAAAGCTGTTGAAAGGAAATTCAATTACATGGATGTATAAAGTCTCTGACATAATATTTAACACATCTAGATGTTCAGAAAATGAACTATTTTCTCTTCTATATCCTCTGTAGTTGAGTCTGGTTCTTGGTTTGTCTTTCGCTTTCTTTTTTTTTCTTTTGTTCATTTTCTTTGTTTCTTAAATTCCATATATGAGTGAAGTCATATGGTATTTGTCTTTCTCTGACTTATTTTGCTTAGCATAATACTCTCTAGCTCCATCCATGTCATTTCAAATGGTAAGATTTTATTCTTTTTAATGGCTGAGTAATATTCATATATATCCTATTATATAAAATATATATATAGGGTAGTCCATATGCAGGATAGTTTATATATAAATAAAATACATACACTTATCACGATAAGCACTGAGTGTATATGTGTATACACACACACACACACACACACACACACATCTTCTTTATCCATTCATCTGTTGATGAACACTTGGGCTGCTTCCATAATTTGGCTATTGTAGATAATGCTGCTATAAACATTGGAGTGCATGCATCCCTTTAAATTAGCATTTTTGTGTTCTTTGGATAAACACCTAGTAGTGTGATTACTGGATCACAGGGTAGTTCTATTTTTGACTTGTTGAGGAACCTCCATAGTGTCTTCCAGAGTGGCTGCACCAGTTTGCATTCCCACCCACAGTGCAAGAGGTTTCCCTTTTCTCTACATCCTCACCAGCACTTGTTTCTTGTGTTGTTGATTTCAGCCATTCTGACAGGTGTGAGGTGATGTCTCATTATGGTTTTGATTTCCATTTCCCTGATAATGAGTGATGTTGAGCAACTTTTCATCATCTGTATCTTCTTGGGAAAAGTGTGAGCTTATGTCTTCTGCCCATTTTTAATTGGATTATTTTGGGGTGTGTGTGCAATTTTATTTGAATCTTCAGTTCACAGCAATCCAGTTTGGGACATGATAGGCTGTGGGATTTTTATTTTACAAATACAGATTAGATCCACATATCTTTTCATATATACTTTTTTTCCCTTTTGAATATTTCAGATGAACTCTATACCTAAAGGTGATTAAAAAATGATGATATTGTTAATAAAATCCTCTAATGGAAAGAAAATATTTGATCTACTATCTATCTTAAAGGTAAAGAGAGGAATATATAAAAGAGAAGTCATTTTGTATTTCTAATCCCTATTTTAAATTCTCACAAATTTGGACAAATTTCAGTTGAACACATGGATATAATTATAGTTTTTAAAAGCAATGCACATTTGGCTACTTTTGATTATAACCAGTTGAATCTGGCTTAAAAAACATGTTACCTAAGAAAGTTGTAAATGAAATAGCTGGAGAGAACATTAGTATTGAGCAGTCTCCTTATTTTATATCTGAAAAATGTGGGGAAGCAAAATATTTTGCCTAAGGTGGCCATTGAAAGTTAGGAGTCAATGAATCATTCCTTCTCTTCTCTGAGTTCTAAGTGGTAGAAGGTGGACACAAATACTGGAAAAAAGAAAAGAAAAGAAAAAAAAATCAGAGTCAGTGTATTAATGGCTGGTAACGCTGGATTAGAAACCCAGCTGGGAATGAGGTTAGAATGGCAGTGTTCTGTAACTGTGCCTCAAAATCAAGACCGTGGAGCTCTCTGCAAAGCTGACTCCACATACACCTGCCAGCCCCACAGAGACCCTCAGGTCTGCCTGGCAAACTCAGACACTGCAGAGTGTGGTTTAAGGGAGAAAGATGAGCCCTGGTGACTTCTGCGCACTACTCTTCTCAGATACACCCTTCAATTCCCCTGAAGGCAGCATACCCTGCTTTTAAAATGCTAGAAAATATTTGAGGTGCTCGGCTGGCTCAGTCTGTTGAGTATCTGACTCTAGACTTCAGCTCAGACCATGATCTCAGGGTTGTGGGATCAAAGCCCACATTGGACTCCGCCCTGAGCATGGAACCTGCTTGAGATTCTCCCTCCACTCTTCTCTGGCACCACCCCCTCCTGCTCATGGGCGCACACATGCATACTCTCTCTCTTCCTCTCAAAAATAGAAAAAAATGCCAGAAAATATTTATTTTAAACACTATTTGCTCTGTAATCTTATGCAGAGTATTAACTTGTTTAGCCTACTTTTTTTTAACTACTTGTGTCATATTGGGGAAAATGTCCACCTACACCTTGTCCAAATTATTGTAATTCCAGATTATTATTATTACTTCTTTTGTTGTTATCACTTTCTATATTGTTTGGCAGATTTATTCCTTAGCATCAAACAACTAGTATAATACCTCACAAATGAAAGTCCCTAGAGGATTATACAGAACAACACACCTTCCGCTAATTCAAATTTATGTGGGGTGAGTTCTCCCAATTCTTGAGGCATTATTTCATAGTTTCCAATTGTAAAACAGCTCCATAAAATTGCAAAGCCCAAAGAGATAGAAAGGAAAAAAATAAGTCATCTAAGAGCTAAGGACTATTTACTACATGGCTGTCAATATAAAAATTAGGTAAAAGAGTAAGTTTCTGGTATGAACAGCAGTTTATTCCTTAAAGTTAAGAACCTTGTAGTGAAATATAAGTGGAAAACTATAACTACTACTTTATTAAGTCATCTCATTAGCAAATCAGTTTGATATTAGTGCTAGAGTAAGCATGGACAGGTTTGGAGGACATATTCTATTATATCCCCATCATGGCATAAAGAGTCTGAAGCAATTAAGCTGTTATTGGGAAAAGGACAATTTTTTTTTTTTAAAGGAACTTGGTACCTAACACAACTGTATCTAGCAGTGTTGATGTGAATGAAACATACAGTGAAGAGTCCAGCAAATAATTCACAGATGTGGTCTTTATAATTTGCTAAATCCTTCATGTGTCTGGGAAACTCCAGGAACTAAAACAACTGAAAAGGCTGGGAGGGTTGACATTAAAAGTCACGGCATCACATGTCTCTATGTGGACTCAACACCTCTCAAGAAAAGTACGTGTTAGTTTTAATTCATTTCTTGGTCATGCTTTACCAAGCCTCTGTCATTGCATCCCTTTCTTGCTCCTTTCTTCTTGTTTTCCTCCACCAAATAAAGTCTTGTTTTTGAGTACAGTAAATTAACCTTCAATCTCTGTGATTGTCTATCACAAATTAAAGTTGTGGAAGATATTTTTGCCTTATTTTAACCATAAAATATAAGTTAAAAAGGACATTCTTGTTCTTGTAGTGAAAATGAAGTATGTGGCTCTACCTTTAGCTGAGTGGGTGGCTTTTGTTACAATGGTACCTCTTCCCATTTCTGTTCACAGGAAGTGTAACCGACACAGGTTGTGAGGAGGTACCCTCCATCTGCCTTTGATCACTCAGACTTATATCTCTGTATTCTCTTGAAAATAGGTAATTACTTCCTACGGCTATAAATGCTGTCTTTCGTTGAAAGAAGAAAAACAGCTTAGGGCCTGGATATGGCTTGGTTTCTTTGGGTCATGATTATTCTCCTATCACGATGACACTGCCCTCATCGTAGCACTCCTATATCCCACAGATTTGAGTGAGCCTGTTCAGAATATAGAATATCTTTTCAAAGTCTTAGTTGCTCTTTAGTTTGTAAAGTGAAGTTGATGGTTCATCTGTTCCAATAGTTCTTAACCCAGGGGGCAAGAAGAGAATCACCTGCAGGGTTTTTAGAGAATATACATGATGATTTTCGAGTGGGGCCCATATGTCAGAATATGTTTTTAACCTCCCACATTCCCTTCCTAAGATGCTGCTGCTGAGCCTTTAGGATTGGTAATCACAGACCTAGTCACACACCTGTTTTCTGCTGTCTCAAGAACTAATGCTATATTATAGTATAATAGACCCTATAGCCAGCCTGCCTGGCTTCGAATCCTGGCTGCTGCTTTTCACTGGGATGCCTTTAGGCAAGATGCTTAGCCACTCTGATCCTGTTTCCTCATGTGGAAAATGGGGATGGTATTAACAGAACATACATCATACATACAAAATAACCAGACTAGCGTAGTATGTTAATAAATATTTAATTCTACTTTCAGGGTTTTTATGTTTCAAAATTGCCCCCAAATGTTAGGGTAAGCCTTATTTATCTGTATATAATTTATGCATTTTTTAAAGATTTATTTATTTATTTGAGAGAGTGTGTGTGTGTGTGCACGTGAGTGGGTGGAGGGGCAGAAGGATAGAGAATCTTAAGCAGACTCCCTGCTGAGCTTGGAGCCCAACACAAGGCTCCATCCCAGGAACCTGAGACCATGACCTGAGCCGAAATGAAGAGCCAGATGCTTAAGCGACGGAGCCACTCAGGCACCCCATGATTTATGCATTTTAAGTGGTTAACAAGTCGGTGTTCTAAGCAACACGTTGGGATATTTTTACTGTTCTTTTGTTTCATCATCCCCATAATTACCCAGTGTGTGCTCAAGAAAGCCCAGCGGATTATACAATTTCATTAAAATTTGATTATTTATACTCTCATTTTTTTCCAAAAGAGTTTTGAGCAGGTACCTTACAAAATATATGTATAATAAAACAAGTTATAAGAGATAAATACTAAAATCAGAGCAAAGGATAAACAAGGGCAGGAAGATAAATTAGTCTTTTGAGTTTGGCTCTCAAGAAGGTACCCTATAAGGTCCTGTACTCTTCCAGCCCAGGCCCACATCACTCATTCAGGGCTAAATTCATACCAAAGTGATATTTTATGTTATCTGTGCAATAGCTTTCCTGTTAACACAGGAATAGAAAAATGACTTTTATTATTGTTGTTTTCATAAGAGGAAAGTTAAGTTTCTAAAAATGAAGCAAGTTATTCCAGATACTTTTATGGGTTAGTGAAAATGAAATACCAATATTCAGATGTTATTTGTTTTACCTAAAAATAGCTTAATTTATATAATGTTACAAGATAAAATATAAATGCTTTAAAAATACCTGCTGGGCATTACCACCCCGTAAAGACAACTGTTTACATTCAACTGTCCAAAGATATGAGTCTACGGTGTGTGCCAGATATGGCATGTTTTTCCATTTCTATGATCCACTTTTATCGAAGCACACAACTGCTTGTGGTTAGCTCTCAAGTCTATAAAAGGAGACTAATAAGAAGTTAAGCAGTTTGGCCTAGCATTCACCCCCTATCTCCTCCTAACATCCTTCCCCTGTGTTGTCAAGCAGCTGCCACAAGTACACCCTACAGCCCGATCTGTAGGGCGTCCATCCCAGCCTGCAGGCAGATGGGCTGGTGTGCATTCCCTCAGCTTCCGGAGAATATGCCACGTTCTTGTGGACCACTCCACGAGGACAGGAGAAAGACAACTGTCAAATCTGAATTTGTTAGAAACAGGCTTGGTGCTCCAACACTTACTGCCTCTAAGCTTGATTGTGACAGCTTTTTCTTCTCTGTGTCAGAGGAGGCAGGTTTGAGATGGAGCACATTAGTCACTGATGACCTTAAACTTCTTAGGATTGTTTTGTTTTGTGAATCTATTCCAAGACTAAAAATTTCCAAGCATCTTAAAGGTTGCAGAGCCCCCTGGGACTTCCCAGGAAAAGCCACCTGTAGTATGTATGTAAAATATCCCCTCCCGTGTAGCTAACACATCTTAATCTTGCTGAAAATAATAGGTTGGCAGGGAAAGTGGAACTAGGAGGTGAATGCCTCCTAATTAATCTAATTTTAGTTTTGGTCTTAAGTTCGGTGGTGTCTTCTTATATTTCAGACTGATAATTTTTATCTTCATATTCTTACCAATCTATTCTGAAGAGTGAAGAATGTTAGAGTGTAGAAACTCCATCTGTGTTTTTATTCAGAACATGGAAAATTACAGCTTTTTTTTTTTTTTAAAGTAGGCTCCAATGCAGGGCTTGAACTCATTACTCTGAGATCAAGAACTGATCAAAGCTCAAGAGTTGGATGCCAACTGAGCCACCCAGGTGCTCAAACAAATACAGCTTTTAATTTCTTTCTTTGGCTGCAATATTACTGGTGGATTGTACTTAAAAATGTAATTATCCTTCTTTATACTCTGCTCACTGCCTTATAGGATAGCTGTTATTACCAGAAGCATATTTATTCATTCATTGGTTACTATCGAGTGTTTATTAAGGACATGGTCCTGGGGTAGATATTGTGGAGAATATAGAGAATAACCCAGAAAACTAAGGTGGTAGTAAAAAAACAAACAAACATATATTTTCATGTCTGATCTGGGTTTGAATCTCAGCTCCATCACTAATTTGCTGCGAAAATTCTCAATTCTTTTCCTTTATCTGTATGTTTATCCTTAGGCTAGTTCCACACCATCTTGATTACTGTAGCTTTGTAGTATTGAAGTAGGGAAGCGTGTTTTCTAGTTTTGTTCTTTTTCAAGATTGTTTTTGCTATTTGGGGATCCCTTGAATCTCCATATGAATTTTAGGATCACCTTGTCAATTTCAAATAAAAATGTCAACTGGCATTTTGATTGGGATTGTGTTGAATCTATAGATTAATGTGGGGAGTATTTCCATCTTAACAGCATTGATTCTTTCCATTCGAACATATCTTTCCATTTATTTAGGTTTTCATCGACTTAAATTTTAATGATGTTCTGTAGTTTTCAGTGTACTTACATTGCACTTCTTTTGTTAGATTTATTCCTTAGTATTTCATTCTTTTTGATTCTATTATCAATGGAATTGTGGTCTTAGGTTCATTTCTGGTTTACTCATTTTTAGTGTATAGTAATATAAACTGATTTTTGTATACTGGTTTTATATCCTGCAACAGTGCTGAACTCATGTTATTAGCTCTAATAGTATGTGTGTGTTTGGCAAAAAAATCATGTAACCTGCAAATGGAAATGGTTTTACTTCTTCCTTTCCAATCTGAATGCTTCTATTTTTTTTCTTGTTTAACTGCCCTGGCTAGTATCTGCGGTTTAGTGTTCTGTAGAAATAGTGAGATTGAACATTCTTTTCTGATTCCTGATCATAGGGGGAAATTTTTCAGTTTTTCACCATTGATGACATAAGCTGGCTTTTGTTTTTTTGTTTTTTTTTTGGTAGATGTCATTATCAGGTTGAATGTCATTATCATTGGTTTGTGTGTGTGTGTGTGTGTGTGTGTGTGCGCTTAAGATTTTATTTATGTATTTGAGAGAGAGAGAGAGAGAGCACGCGCATGAGCAGGGGGCAGCGAGAGGGAAAGGGAGAAGCAGACTCCCTGCTGAGCAGGGAGCCCAATGTGGGACTTGTTCCCAGGACGCTGAGATCATAACTTTGAGCTGAAGGCAGACTCTTCTCTGACTGAGCCACCCAGGTGCCCCTGATTGAATGTTTTTGTCATGAAAGAATTTTGAAATCTGGAATTTGTCATGAGACTTTTATCTTTTATTTAGTTAATATACTATATTACATTGTAGTGTAATATGCAACATAGTATATTACAATGCTTGACTTTCATATATTAAGCCTGTATTCATATATTAAACCTGTATTTCTGGGTTAAAACCCATTTGGTTATTATTATTTTTAAACCACTGGTCTAGAACAGTGTTTCCCCAGTGTAAGCAAACATTCCATAGGGATGCTAATAGCTGTTTCATGAAAAAAAGAGGTACATTAAGTAAATTTAGGAAATGCTGGATTAGAATTAAACAGGTATCTGTACAGCAGACTATCTCAGAGACTATAATATATTAACACACTTCAAATCTCCAAGATGGAGGTATGGAGGTATGCTAAGCCATATTTTATAAATTTATCTGGCAAGAGTATTTTGTCCATCAAACATACCTTAAGAAATTTGGTCCCAAGAATTTTGATTAAACTTCTCTATCAGTTAGTAGTGACATAGAAAAGCTTAAAATTTATAAGATCATCAATGTTAAATTATGTTACTATGTAGAAAAATTCAATCAACATACAATAAATATTTATAGAATGTCTATTATGCTCTAGGTATTCTTCTAGGCACTGGAAAGACAGCAATGGGAAAATAGTACAAAAGAAATCTCTGCTTTTATGAAGCTTACATTCTGGAAGAAAGGCAAAAATGAATATCAAAATCATGCAAATTATAAAGTATGTTAGAGAGCATTATATATTACATAAAAAAGAAAAATCAAGTAAGCCCCATGACATCATTAGCAATCATTTCTTGGATTTGAAAACAAAAGCAAAGGCAAAAAAAGCAAAAATAATCAAGTGGGATTATATCAATGAAAAAGTTTCTACACAGCAAAGGAAACCATCAACAAAATGAAAAGGCAATGTACTGAGTGGGAGAAAATATTTACAAATCATGTATCTGATAAGGCATTAATATCCAAAATACCTTAAAAAATTCATACAACATGGGGCGCCTGGGTGGCTCAGTGGGTTAAAGCCTCTGCCTTTGGCTCAGGTCATGATGGGATCGAGCCCTGCATCAGGCTCTCTGCTCAGCAGGGAGCCTGCTTCCTCCTCTCTCTCTGCCTGCCTCTCTGCCTGCTTGTGATCTCTGTCTGTCAAATAAATAAATAAATAAAAGATTCATACAACTCAATAGCAAAACATTAACAATCCAATTGGAAAATAAGCAGAGCATCTGAATAGACATTTTTCCAAAGTAGACATGCAGGTGGCCAGCAGATAGATGAAAAGATGCTCAACATCACTAATCATCATGGAAATGCAAACCAAAACCATGATGCAATATTACATCATACCCGTTAGAATGGTTATTACAAAAAAGACAAGAAATAACATATATAGGTAAGGATGTGGAGAAAAGGGAACCCTTGTACACTCTTGGTGGAAATGTAAGTTAGTATAGTCATTACAGAAAATAGTATGGACTTTCCTCAAAAACTTAAAAATAAAACTTCCATATGACCCAGCATTTCCACTTCTGAATATTTATCTGAAGAAAATGAAAATACTAATTTGAAAAGATGTATGCACCCCCAATGTTCACTGTAGCATTATTTATAATAGCCAAGACATGGAAACAACATAAGTGTTCATCAATGGATGAATAAAGAAAATAGGATATATAGATACAATGGAATGTTATTTAGGCATAAAAAATGAAATCTTGCCATTTGCAATAACATAGATAGGACTTGAGGGCATTTTGGAAAGTGAAATAAGTCAGAGAGAGATGAATACCATACAATATCACTTGTATGTGAAATCTTTAAAACAAACAAATAAAAATGAGCTCATAGATAAAGAGAGCAGATTTGTGGTTGCCAGAAGCAGGGAGTGAGTGGTGGTTGAAATGGATGAAGGTGGTTGTCAAAAGGTACAAATTTCCAGTTATAATGTAAATAAGTCACAGGGATGTAATGTATATCATAGTGACTACAATTAATATAGTATTCCATATTTGACAGTTGCAAAGAAAATGGATTTTAAAAGTACTTATCACAAAAAAAAAAAAGTACTTATCACCAAAAAAATTGTTTTTGGTAACTATGTAGATGAAGGATGTTATCAAGACTTATAGTTTTATTTTTATATTTTATTTAATATATTTAATATATTATTTATATTTATCTATTTTGTTAAATGATATTTGAAATTTAAAAAATGTATTTCATATATTTAAGGCCATATTTTATCTGTATTTTAATTTTTATATTATAATTTTATATTTTAAATATATTATGTATTTCATATTATAAAATATGTTATATTTTTATATATTCATTTCATTATATTATTTATATATTATATATATTTTATTTACTTATATACTGTATATATTTTATTTTACATAGTTTACAATATATGCAAATATCAAATTATCACACTGCACACCTGAAACTAATATAATGCTTTATGTCAATTATACCTCAATTTTAAAAAAAGAAAAAGGGAAATCAGTTTAAGAAGACTTGGAAATTCTGGTGGGGGCACCTGGATGGCTCAGTTGGTTGAGGGCCTGCCTTCGGCTCAGTTCATGCTCTTAAGGTCCTGGGATCCAGTTCTGCATCAGGCTCCTTGCTCAGTGGGGAGTCTGCTTCTCCCTTTACTCCTCTCCCCTCCTCGTGATCTCTCTTTCTTTCAAATAAATAAATAAAATCTTTAAAAGAAAAAAAGAAGACTTGGAAATTCTGGGTAGGAGGACGGGTAACACATTGGAATATTTAATAGGATGCTCAAGGGATAAGTCTTGTTTAGAAGGCAACATTGGAAAGAAAGATAAGAGAATATCTAGTTTGTGCCCAAACAGCAATGAGGTCATTATGGTTGAAGCCAACTGAGTGAGAGAGAGAGTAGTAGGAGCATTTATTATTTCTAAATGTCATAACTGCAATAGCCTCCTAATTTCACTGCTTCTCCTTTTTCCCCTCCCGCCTCCCCCATGGGTTGAGAGTAGATTCTGTGTGTGTGTGTGTGTGCGTGTGTGTGTGTGTAAGAGCATGGAGGTGGTCATGGTGATGATGTCAGGTAGAAGTAGGAGCACTGAAATTATTTAGTGATCTTTCTCAGTATCCCGGCAACAGAGGATGGGGGCTTGACAGGGAAGATTGGGAGAAGCACTTATGTTCTGAGCATTCTGAATATAGAGTCAACAGTATTTCCTGGAAGCTTAGATAAGATGTGCGAGAGAAGGAGAAAAGTAAAAAATGACTCTGAAGTTTTAGTCCTGTGGAAGGGTTCAGATAGAGCTGCATCAGCAGAAAAGGGAAAGGATGTGTGTGGAGCAGGTTTGTAGAGGATAAAGTCAACTTTTCAGTTTGGGGACATGTTACACTTAAGATTTCTATTAGATCTTTTATGCGTGCCAGCTCAGCATAGGAATTAAGACATATGGTCTCTGTTATTGAATTAAGATGCAGCTTTTACCTAATACCAGCAGACACCTGCCTGCCACTATTTTACACTGTGAATCACTAAAGAGATGAGGTAAAAACCAGAATCGAATAGATGCTATTTATAATATCTATTCCTTAATTTGTATCCCCCCCTCCATTTTCCAGAAAATTGACTGCTTTTTAGAATTTGCCTCACTTGTGGACTAAGGAGTTCGTGTTTAAAGATTTTTTTGATCCTGATTTACAAAACCACTCACAAAACAACATACAACAAAACAAAGCAAAACAACAACAAAACTCCTACATGTGTCTTTTACGAGTGAATAACCATTCTCTAGGCTTCTGTTTTTAAAATGCACACCCAAGGCTGACACGTAACTGTGAATTAATTAATGAGTCTACTTTCCTCCTGCAATTGAAGAGATGATGGAGGCAGCTGGGAAAGCTCCAGTGACTGAGGAGAGGAAACTATACAGCCTGCAGGCTGGAGATTATTCAGAAGGGTAAGGCACTGTTGTCTGTCACCCCTGAGATATCTTGGGCTATATTTCCCAGCTTCCTTTGCATGTGACTGCGTTTCAACCAGTGGAATATGAGTGGAAGGCCTGGCCCAGGAAACCTTTCCACCTGATGCTTTTTATTCCTTTCCTTTTTGATTGGCTGTAGGCTAGCATGGCCATATTGGAAACATGTTGAAAAGAATGGAGCCAAAACTGAAAGAAGCCTAGGTCTCTGAATTTCTGCTCAAAGGAGACCATCTGTCAAAAAAGAACTCCCATTTGGACTTAAAATGAGGAGGAGATAAATGTCTACTGTATTTGAGCTCTCATACCTCTGTAAACTAATAGTCTCAAAGCTAATACAAAGAGGCACGCCTGCTTGGTGCAGTCTGTTGAGCGCTTGACTCCTGGTTTTGGCTCAAGTCAAGGTCTCAGGGTCCTGAGATTGAGACCTGCTGAGCCCTGCCAGTCTCTGCTCAGCGGGAATTCTGCTGGGGTGGTGGTTTGTGGGGGCAGGGTTTTCCCTCTCCCTCTGCCTTTCCTCACCCTCCCCCATGAATAAATAAATATTTTTTTTAAAAAAGCTAATACAAAGAGAGAAACAGGGGTTCAAAAGCACACTTGTCTACTGCCCACATTTCTCTATTTAGCTCTCCAGTTTGGAGACAATTACTTCCTTCAAATCTCCTAAAAGCATACAGTTGAGGAATCAACTGGGGAACGGAATCATAAGTGCTTACCTTTGAAGGTAAGGTTTAAACTAAACCCATGGAACATTTCATATACTATACTTCTGACTTAAGCATGGATTCAAAGGTCTAAATCCTGGAGGCTTGAGAAGTTGGCAGCATTACTGAGATGTTCAGGTTTCCCAATTTGATTTGCCTGGCCAGCTAACTCTGTTTACTGAGTGCATGGTGGCATTTAGAAATCTAATTCAATGCTCGACTTGAAAACTTCTGATCATGCTTTTGGATGAAAGCCTTTCACAAATACTGCATGTTTTCTAGGGTAGTATTCACTATAGAAAAGTCTTCTTAGGAGTTTTTTCCATTTTTAATACATCCGTTCTTTGGCTTTATAGGCAGATAGAGTAAAGCCCCTATTTTCAAATCTCATGCACATGTCCTTCAGAGAAAAATGCACTTGTTTCAACATGGGGGACATATTTTGTAATAACTCTATGTCCAAAATATATTTTTCAAAACAAAGTACAAAAATTACAAAAGAGTATGGATTTTCCAATCTTGTACTGAGAAGAAAAAGGTATGTAAATTAACATTCCTTAAGGAAATGAAAATATTTGGAGGTTTTATCTACAAATTTAGGTACCTGGAGCAAAAATCTTCCAGTATGTAAATTCTGGTTTAGTTTTCTGTGAAAACAGATACTGTAATAGTATGTTGACATTGGTAAGCTCCCCCTTGTCAAATACCTCCTCTAAGTAGATGACACAGGGTCCCAAATGTATTTATTTTACCTTGCAATATTCCTTGCAATTTTCTTTTTTTAAAAAAGATTTTATTTATTTATTTGACACAGAGAGAGAGAGAGCAGAGGGAGAGGGGAGAAGCAGATTCCCGGCCTGATTCAGGATTCGATCCCTGGACTCTGGGATTACAATCTGAGCCAAAGGCAGCCACTTAACTGACTAAGCCACCCAGGCGCCCACCCTTGCAATTTTCATGAATCTTTTTATGTAACTCTCACAATGACCCGATGAAGAGATGAATATTATTTTCTACTTTCCCATGAGGAAACTGGAGCATAGGAAACCGAAGAACAATGACTTGTTCAAAGGCATTTCTAGTATGTGGAAGTGCTGGGAATTGAACAGTCCTGTAGTCTGGCTCCATAGCCCATGCTCAATGTATCTGGAAGGGTTAACATATTAAACCTCTTTCATTATGTGAAATCAATCAAATCAATTCATAATTTTTATTAATGATGTTACATGTCAGGTGTTAATACCTAATGCACAAAATTAGAAAAAGAAACTCTTAGTACTTATCTTTATATTAGTCCATATACTTATGGTTGTTTTTATGGTTATATAAGTTATACAGTTAAACCTATAGTATTTATTATGGGAAATATAGTACTTATATTAGTATTTATATTTATATTAGTACATTAGTGTTATCCACTATACACAAAACTAAATCATGCTTTAAACACTGTGAACATTTTAAACTAATTATTACCTAAAAATGTAGCAAAAACCTTAAATATTTGATATAATACACATATATTTATACTATACCATATGCTAATGTATTATACTAAAGAAACAATCATATAATCACTATAAAGTACAATTAAATAAAATATTAAAAATATCCTTATTTTGTATTCACCCAAGAAAGGTTTAGTGTTATTTATGTGAAAAATATGAAATATGAAACACAATAAAGTGATGGTGACATATTTAGAAATAAAAGTGAAGTTTTTTTGGATGTTAAATGGTTTATTGTCCTTGCATATCTTCAAGGAGTCAAATATATTAACATTAAATTCTACTAAGCCAAAAGTATACTTTTATTCTTTCGGGCAAAAATGGGCTTCTTCAGAGTAAGTTTTTTAAAAAAAATAATCTTCAGTGTTAGTCTAGTGTCTGGCATGTAGTTTGACTAAGTGCTTAAGTATATAAATATTAAGGAATTGTATTGGGTAGGGTTCTCCAGAAAAACAGAATCAAGGGGCTATATATGTATATATGTAAGAGGAGATTTATTATAGGAATGGGCTCACACTGTTATGGAGGCCAAGAAGCCCTATGATCTGCAGTTTGCAACCTGAACAGACAGAAAAGCCGGTGGTATAATTCAGTCCGAGTCTGAAGGCCTGAGAAGTAAGGGAGCTGAGGATGTAAGGGCCAAAGTTGCAATGTCCAAAACCCAGAAGCTCTGATGTCTGAGGTCAGGAGAAGAGGGATCTCGCAGCTCAAGAAGAGAGAATGAAAACTTATCCTTCCTTCATCTTTTTGTTCTATTTAGGCCCTCAGTGGGTTGGAAGATGTCCACCTGCAATGGTGAGGGCAGATCTCTTTACTCAGTCTAATTCAAATGCTAACCTCTTTTGGGAATACTGTCACAGACTCACCCAGAAATAGTTTTACCAGCTATCTGGGCATCCCTTAGCCCAGTGAAGTTGACACATAAAATTAACCATCTCCAGAGTGTTTCCATGTTAGGGCTCATTTAGACCTGCTTCACATCAATGAATAATGAAAGCAATTCATCATCTAACAAATCTGCTATTAATTTATAAATGATTTATAAATAGTTTTAATGGTTCTAAATTAGTTTTTGTAGTTTCTGCTCTTATGCAACTTTTTATCTTAATCTGATTATCAGTATTTCTTTATCAGCCATTTCTTCATTTTTTTATAGTTTGAGAAGTCAGTGATAGAGAACCTCTTAAGTGGACCCTGTACTAAGTTTGGAACCTGACGTGGGGCTCAATCCCATAACCCTGAGATCATGACCTGAGCTGAAACCAAGAGTCAGTCAACTGACTAAGCCACCCAGGCATCCCAAGACAGGGAGAATTTTTAATATGAATCAGTTATATTCATAGATAATTAAAATAGATAAAATAGATAATAAAATTCATTGATAATTAAAAAAAACTTCACTTATGCTGGCAATTTCTTATTTTCCATAACCTCTTCCAGCATGCCTCTAATAACATGGATGGCCTAAATTTGTAGTCTTACCTTCCTCTAACTTAAGGTCTGGAGAAGGCACTAGCCATGGAAAAAGCATGCCTAAAAGAAGCAAGTTAGCGGGCACCAGGATGGCTCAGTTGGTTAAGTGTCTGCCTTTGGCTCAGGCCATGATCTCAGAGTCCTGGGATTGAGTTTGCACTGGGCTCCCTCCTCCGTGGGGAGTCATCTTCTCCCTCTCCCTCTGCCTGCCTTTTCTCCTCCTTGTGCTTTCTCTTTCTCTCTCTCTCTGTCAAATAAGCTAATAAAGTCTTTTAAAAAAATGAAGGAAGCAAGTAGAAAAGCAAAAAGAAGCAAGATAATACACAAATTGCACAGTCAGCTTTTATGAGATCAAGAAAGTTGTCTATAATACACCATAGATAAGTCATTTATTCTTACAACCTTTGGTAAGTAAAGATTTCCTTAAAGGAGGTGTAATAGAACTATAGAGTCCTTTGTGACTCATCAGTTGGGTGATTAACCTACAATCAAACAGTACAAATAAAAAAGAAATTAGAAACTGCTAATATAAAAGGACATAGGTAAATTCCAAGCCATCCAATAGCAATTCAACTATTGCAGAGGAGAGAATTTTTCCATGATGCTTCCATACTTACATTGTGGAGATTCCCAGGGCTTCCTTTCTTTTAGCAATCAGTCCCCTTCAGTGGGTTCTTGATGTCTAGGTTTCCAAACACAACCACTAGCTCTCCTCTAGATATTAATCTCTTATTTGAACTTTTCCATCTGAAATTCCTTTCTCAAGCCTAACCAAAAAAAAAAAAAAAAGACTGGTTACATCCAAGTAGGTTTCCAAGGCAATGGTACAATATCAGCTATTTAAATGTTCCAGAAAATTTCCTATTTCCATTACAAATACATTCATTCTTAGCCTCTTGCTGACCCAGTTATGGTAGGTCACTGTAATTAGATCTCTTACAGTTACCATCCTCTCTTTTTCAAGCTGCATTTTTTAACCTGTCTCTTTTTTAAACACAATGTAATAAATATTAGATTTCAAAAATTCACAAAGACAAAAAGAAAAAGGTGTTTGCACATAAGCAGAGAAATAAATCACTGCAGTGTTTAATCTTTGTCTTTTTAAAACAAACTCTAGCTTTGTGAGGAATACTGTAGGAAACAGAAAAGGAAACAATGTCTCCAATGCTTCCAAATGTAGTTGAGACATTATAAATAAGATATTTAGTGATTTAACCAAAATTTTTTATCACCAAGCAATCCTGAGTCTTACGACTTACTTGTTCATACACTGCACTGTGTAAGACGCATCAATTTCATCTTAAGTAGCATTAACAAAGAATATTTACGGGAGTATTTCAGGAAGTCTTAAATCATTTTGGTGGCTTATTTTGAACTGAGCAAAAAATAAACATTAAAACTTATAATATCTAATGGTACCTTCTTAAACTATTGTGTCTAGTCCCCTGCTGGTTATTCTCTTGGCATAAGACATGTGCACGTCATATTGGGCAGATTCTAGAGAACTGTGAGTCTCCTGGAGTTACTTGATTTACGGCACGTTTTTCTCTAATAGTAGGAGGCACACAGTATTTTCAGAGGTAAAACTTACCATGGTGTTAAGCTTGGGAGTATAATTTTTCCAGAAAGTCAAGAAGTTACAGACTTGACTCAACCTTTTTTTAAACAATTTCTTTTCAGCGTAACAGAATTCATTGTTTTTGCAGCACACCCAGTGCTCCATGCAATACGTGCCCTCCTTAATACCCACCACCTGGCTCCCCCTACCTCCCACCCCCCGCACCTTCAAAACCCTCAGGTTATTTTTCAGAGTCCATAGTATCTCATGGTTGACCTCCCCTTCCAATTTCCCTCAACTCCCTTCTCCTTTCCATCTCCCTATGTCCTCCATGTTATTTGTTATGCTCCACAAATAAGTGAAACCATATGATAATTGACTCTCTCTGCTTGACTTATTTCACTCAACATAATCTCTTCCAGTCCCGTCCATGTTGCTACAAAAGTTGCACTACTGGGTATTTACCCCAAGGATACAGATGTAGTGAAAAGAAGGGCCATCTGTACCCCAATGTTTATAGCAGCAATGGCCACGGTCGCCAAACTGTGGAAAGCACCAAGATGCCCTTCAACGGATGATGTGGTCCATATACACTATGGAGTATTATGCCTCCATCAGAAAGGACGAATACCCAACTTTTGTAGCAACATGGATGGGACTGGAAGAGATTATGCTGAGTGAAATAAGTCAAGCAGAGAGAGTCAATTATCATATGGTTTCACTTATTTGTGGAGCATAACAAATAACATGGAGGACAAGGGGAGATGGAGAGGAGAAGGGAGTTGAGGGAAATTGGAAGGGGAGGTGAACCATGAGAGTCTATGGACTCTGAAAAACAACCTGAGGGTTTCGAAGGGGCAGGGGGTGGGAGGTTGGGGGGACCAGGTGGTGGGTACTAGGGAGGGCACGGATTGCATGGAGCACTGGGTGTGGTGAAAAAACAATGAATACTGTTACGCTGAAAAGAAATAAAACATTAAAAAAAAAAAAGTTGGGTATTCATCCTTTCTGATGGAGGCATAATACTCCATAGTGTATATGGACCACATCTTCCTTATCCATTCTTGACTCAACATTTTTACTGAAATGGAGGAATAGATGAGATAATAAAATGACTGCTGATCATCTAAAGCATGTTTATATGAAGAATTTAGGAACTTCCTTGGAAAGACATCAAATTAAAGGAAAGAGGAATTTAGATATGACATATTTATCTAGGTAAAAATACCCTCATTATTGGAGATGAGTTTCAGTTTTGAGTACAGCCATACTGGTCTGGCTCCAATTTGATTCCTGTAGGAATGAGAGATGTGTTCTCTTCACCTCCAGCTTGCACTTTTTTAAATTATAAAAGTATTTATGAGATATGTTGGTGTTGGATTAAAGTGCTTTGTTGCTCCTTCAGTTGAGGCCCATAAAGTTAGTGTTACACATGGTCAAAGGAGCAGACAGAATGGCATTTAATGTAGATAATCATCCAGTTCTTTCTTTTTCATGGTAGGTGACACCGTTTCATAAAATCAGACAGCATTCAAAGCCTTTAGTCTGTGTATTAGGGATACAGTAGGAAGCATGACAGACACAGTCTCATCCATGAGAACAGTTATAGTCTCATGGAAGAGGCAGAGCTCACAAATAAGTACAGCACTATATAATTACAAGAACGTGAGAACTTAAAACAGGAGGCTCTAATCTAATGGGGGTCATGGAGTGAGTCTTAGGGTGAGTCTTAGGTTGACATCTGCAAGATAGGTCAAGTTAATCTGATAAATGGAGAATGCAGAAAGCATTACAAGTACAAAGAAGGCCATGTGCAAAGATCCTGGGAGCAAGAATGAAGTTACTCTGTCTGAGGAAAAGAAAGAAGCCAGTGTGGTTGTTGCAAATAGATTGAAGAGAGTGGGGTTGGGGGGGCGGGTAAGTCTGCAGAAGTAGGCAAGCGTTAAATCACAGAGGGCTTTGTCAGCCTTGGTAAGGTTTTTAATTTTATCATAAGACTAATGGGAAATCATAAAAGCGTTTTGAGTTGGAAGAGACATGATTAGAATTGCCTTACTCCAAGTTTACTCTGGCTCTTTGTCGTTGAATGGTTTACAAAGTGGCCAGAATGGATGAGGGGAGCCTCTTGCAGTAACCAAAATTAAGAGACATTTGTGACTTTGGATTAGTGGGTAGCTCTCAAAGTGTTGTCCAAGGACCCCTAGGGCACCCAGAAATCCTTACACAGGGCCTGCAAGATTAAAAGTTATTTTCATAATAACACTAAGATATTATTTGCCCTTTAAATTGTTTTGACATTTGCACTGACATGCAAAGCAATAATAGGTAAACTGAAAATTTAGCTCCCATGAAAGCTTATAGTTACTGGATTTTTCATCTCAACATATTCTTGATGAAAAACCCCAAGTTTTATTTAAGAATTTCCTTAGTGAAGTAGCACTATTTACTAGTTTTATTAAATCTCAATGCTGACTACACACCTTCTTAATACTGTGTGACAAAATTGTAAACCATGTTGCTGAAGTAGCTCAAGGTGTTTGCTGGCTTCCCATAGCAGAAGTTGTTTTCTCTTTGTAGTAGCAGAGATCAGATGCTCAACGTAGCAGAGGGCTAAAGAGAGACAGTATTTGAGAGTGGACACTCGAAAATCAAGAGAAGACAAGAGATAAAGACAATGGGAGCATCGGTAAGTATGTCCATGTGCATTTAGGAGTCATTCTGCAAAGCTATTCAGTCTCCCAGTTCTGCCTGTTTCATAGTCATAAATAGGCTCTCAGTCTTAAGTTGTCCAGTGGGTACTAACAATTACGTAATTATGGCTACAGTGGGTTCATAATGAATCAGGAGAAGAGGTTGTGTGTATCTTTTCCCAATGCTGCATTCGGGATGTCAGAATATAGCTTGAAATCAAACATGACAATCATATTTATATCACATTAATTCATGAATGCTACAAATCAGACCTCCTTTTTTTTTAAACCTGAAAAGCCAGTTGTTAAACATTTACTGCACATTACTGATCCCAGGAGGTCTCTGAATTCATTCTCTCTCTCTCTCTCTCTCACGTTCCCAAGGCAAATCATTGGCTATCTCTGTTAATCCTCATTTATTTAATAATCTTTGTTTTTTTTAAAAAAATTTGAGATAATAGTTGGCATTGTTAAAATGTAAATGTCTGGCATACAATATGTGCCCACTAAATGTTTATTGAATGTTAATTGAATAAAATGTGGGTCAAGAAAAGGCTAAGATTGTATATCTTAATTGCTACTGATATATTTTATTGTCTGTCCTCCCACAGCACATATTGTGAATATAGTGATTACATCATATTAGAGTTATTTGTTTACATATAAATGCCAAAAATGCAGCCATTGAGACAAGCATTTGAGTTTCTTAGCTCCTTTACATCCAAGAAAATATATTTAGAGAAAGAACTAAAATCTTACTTAATTTCTTATCTTGGTGATACCATATTACTTTAAATATTCCTGGGGTTCACATCCATTTAGGGAAAAAATACCAACTTGAGCATTTTGGGAGATCCTCTGTTCAACCATGTTTTATGATCCTCTGCAAAGCCATCCTTCTTTAGTCAATAACTGAAACAAAAAAAATGAGCTCACTAATAATCAATTCTCAGTCATTCAAGGATTAATGCTATAGTTTGTGGAGTCATTTGTTATCTCCATCTTTACTTTTCTTTTCTTCCTGCCACTGAATCTTTCCATTATTCATGAGAACCTATACTAGTGCATGACTGAGGAAATAAAGGGCTCTGAAATGCAAATCTTTCTTTTACTGTTTGCTAGCAGTTCTCCAAAAAGTGTTGTTGCAGGAGGAGCAGGTCAAACAATTAACTTAGGTAAAATCTGTTTATATTTATAGGTTTCAAATATCCATTTAACATAAAAGCAGATCTGCTTAACTTTATACACTAAGGAGGGCCTAGAAGCACTGCTTCAAGTTGTTGAAAATTTCTAAAAATCTTGTATTTTGTCCATTCCTACAAAGAATGAAAAAAAATTTAAAAATCAGATAATAACTGCTGCTCCTGCAAAAAAGCCTTCAAGTTTCACAATTCAAAAAATGTATCTCCACAGCAGGTACTTTGTCATGATGAGTGCATTTGAGCACGTTCCTTGGAAGATAAACAGTGGAAGATAAACAAAATGTTGGGCTTCGGTTATAGCAGGGCCTTCCAAAAGAAATAGAGTGACTAGTTAATCCTTAGAGTACTGGAATTTGCTGGACTGTTAGCCAAATAAATATTTAGGAGATTGCCTATGCGTTTCAGTGTACATGTCTCAAATCATGTGATTCTCTGTTCTGAGGAAAGAGCAGAAGGAAGACAAATGTAGGACTGATGAAGTTCTAGAACCTAGGTGAGGTTCGGTGGGGTGAGGTTTGGAGCCGATGACCAAGAAAGAATTCTTGAGACATCTTTGGTGCAAAATGGTAGTTTATTAAAGCACGGGGACAGGGCCCGTGGGCAGAAAGAGCTGCTGCCCCAGGGATGTGAGGAGTGGCTGGTTATATACACAGGAGTTGGGTAGGTGAGGACAAAGGGGGTGTTCAGAAGGGCTATCAGGGTAAAGAGACTGTCAGGATATTGAAGGCCTGGTTATTATTAAGCCAAGGCCGTTTTTCCTTTTAATGAGGCACTAGCATGAAGACAATTGGAAGTTTCCTGGTGGAATGTCACATTCTTGCTATCAAGCGTCCTTGTTAGTGAGATTTGGGTTTAGAAGAAATTTAACTTTATTTACTTATCCTTCTACCTCAGCCTTCCTCAGTTTTGTTTATGGAGGGGAGGATGACATTAGGGCTTGAGGAACTGAGTTATGTGCCTCTGAAAATTGTGCTATTGTTAAGATAGCTTCTTTGTTGTAAATCTCTAGGACATTGGTAAACCAAGGGAGACTCCTGTCTTGCAGGATTGTGATCTCTGCAAGTTAACTATTTGTTTTTCTTTTAGGGCAGTCAGGGGTGCCTGAGGAATGTCACACATATTACTGGGGGAGTGGGTGGAGAGGGGGTGCAAGGTGCCAGCTTTCGCTTTGTCCTCAGCCAGCCTCCTGCTCCCTCATCAGGACCACTGATATCAAAACAGAAGGTAAGGATTGTAGAGAATATGTGCATAGGGGTGTTTGTGTGTGTGTGTGAGTGAGCAGGTGAGGGTGAGGCAAAGAGGACAGCTAACTGTGGACACCACCTCCCTGGTGGCACTTGGGGTTAAGCAGCCAGAATCTCTAAGAGATTTTTCCTGATTTTCTCCAAAGCTGTCATGATGGAAAGAAACCTCTGGCCTGGGTGAGGTTTCAGGCAGTCTTACCCCAAATAACTTTTTTTTTTTATTATTAATGATGATGCCAATCTCTCTAGTTTGAAGATTGAAATAAGTTTTATTACAACTCATTAGGTCTTTTTGCCTTGCTGCTAAGAGTGTGTGTGTGTGTGTGTGTGTGTGTGTGTGTGTGCGTGTGTGTTTCAGCAGTCTCTCAGGATACTGGATAAGACCCAGGCACATATAAATGTCCATTTCATTTATCATGCAACATCTCAGAGTGCAAAGACATACTGTTCTGGGCACAGAAGAGAAATCCAGTTCCCTAATTCCTCTCACAAACTGTATCTTGGTAATCGGGCTTTAAATGAATCCACATCAACCACATCCCTCAATTTCTTGTGTCTGCAGCAGCCACACTGCTGGTTGCACTGAAAACTAGGGAAAAGCCCCTGTGTTCACACTGGTTGGCAGTGCATAGCATAGTAGGAGCTCAAGAAGCAAACCAAGACACTGAAGGTGCAATTATCAAGAGACATAAATGCTGTGCAGCTCCCAGAAAAACTGTTTCCTGCCCTGGTGAGGTCACCCTCCGGAGTGATGTCTCGTTTCCCTTCTTATGCCTATCATATGTTAGTCAAAATGATGAAATTCTTTTATTCTTGTATCAGGATGAAAAATTTAAGCTTCATCCTCTTCAAAATGACATAAAAGTAATTTTATTTGGAATCTGGTAGATATTTAATAATCATTCTAAACACTTACAGATGTTAATTACAGAACAGGATTCCCAAATATTTAGTATGAATAATATTTTAAATCAATAAGCAGAAGTCAGCAATTGTGTGACTACTCTCACTAAAGCATTCTGGATAAGAAAGTAAAACTCCATCTAGAATTACATTTTATCAACTGTTATCACAACCAGGTATTAGTTAATTAGTTAATACTAACTAATACTGTAGTGAGTTAATAATAACTAATACTATAATTAGTTAATACAAATAAGAGTTGATGTGTTTTCTCTCTTTCCTGGAGTGTACCTTTAAGTAAGATCCACCTCTGTGCCTCATACCAGCTGACCCATGTGGTCATGCAACCCACGTTCCATACCCAGTAATCCCACGACTTGCCACATGTTCCCATACAATTCCAGTTGCACCTCTTTGTTGCCCCTTGGATCACACTCTCACGGGCAGGCATGTTCCAGAGTGTGGTTCTATTAGTAATACTTGGTTTTCCCAGCTATGATTCCTTGTGTTTCTTAAGGACAATGGTTTGTACCCTCCATTTTCTCTCTGGATTTTGGCTCCTTATTCTTGAATTCCTAACCTAGCTTTAACATGTCAGGATCTAGTCCCTATGCTTTGTGGTATCTGGCCTGTGCCCCAAGTGAGCCCATTTAGTATAATGCTGTTATATATTTAAGAGTGAATTAAGTAAGACTGATTGTAGTTGTGGTATAGGCATTCTTATATGTTAATGAGAAACCACTTTTCTGACATATTTGCTCTGAACCTATATTTATTTCTTCTGGTAAAGTCCTGTACTTACTTATAAGCAAAATGCTGATAAAAGTTACTTGAAATATGAAATTAGTTTTTTTCCTGCATTTTGACCATCCAAAGAATTTATTGATATTTGTAACTATTTGTGATTAAATGATAAATGGTAATGTATGTAAAAGCATTTTAAATAGTATTAAGAGTTCTACAGGTGCTTGTGGGGATATTATATGCACACCCAGTAATCTCAAGATAAATCAATGTTTTAGCTTATTACTAAATGTATACTTGAGTCAGATTTCTGTGGGAAGTAGTTTTTCCACCATATGAAATTTTGTATATTAAAATCTCATTTAGAAAATTATTTTATAAATGCTGCACAAAAAATAGCGTCAAAATGAATTCTAAGAATAAATGTCACTTTCAAATATGCTTACCATTTTCAGTTTTACCAGTGTGCTTAAAATACCTGATTAAATACTGAAGATATGGATGAGGATTTTGTATTTTTAGAATTCTTTTTCCATACCTCATATGAAAACAATTTCTTTTCAAATAATAATGTATTTTAGTGAGAACACAAGGTTAGCCAACTAATACAGTCACATGACAATTATCTTGAAGAATAACATGTAATTTACTTAGCAAAAGAACCTGAATTTTTCTACATTTTAAAAGATAGGAAAATTAGATAAATGTGGGTTTATATGGGATTCATATTATTCCATGGGGAGAAATTTGAATGCTCTTCAAAATATGGATCAACTGATCTCACTAAACATTTTAAAAATTACATAACTTCCTGCCTTGCTTAGGATGTAAGGATCATGTCACTGTCCAGAAATTAAATTTATAACCCATGCAGGCCTGTATTCAATAGATTTAGTCTTTGTTCTACCTAGTATACCCTTAAATGAAAACATTGCTCACTGAAAAAAAGTTGTTCTTAACCATGTATTTTCTAAACCTAAGTGGACAAATATGTTGAAATCAAAGTCACATCACAAAAACTAACCCCAAATAATTTGCTGGAGGGAAGTTCATGTATATTCAGAACTCATGGAACTCTAGCTCTGGCTAAAGACTTTGTAAATAAATCTTGTGCAGAAGAGTGGACTGGGGGTTAGAGGTTATTTAGTATAAATAAGCAAAAACAGAGCTTGTATTTGACGTACCCTATTACAGAAGACTTTCCCTCAAGGTTTTCAAGTATTGGAATTCATAATAGAAAGCCAAATAGTCCTTGGAAGTTTAATGGGTCTCATCAGTTATATGACATTTTAAAACATGTATATTTGGACCATGAGCTAAGGACTATTTGAAAAATCTTTATGATTTGAAAAATCTTTCTAGGGATATGCCTGAAATTTCAATTCTCAAATTTGGGATCTCACTGAACTTTATTACAGGAAAAGATAACTCCAGACTCTGTGCCAAGCAGAGTATAAGGTTTTTCATTTATAACTTTCAGTTTTTTCTAACAATCAACAAGGTAGGCATTCCATCCACAATTTGTAGATGAAGACTCTGTGACTCAGGCTCTAAGAACTAGCTTTGTGCGGAGTTCTCAAACTCATTCATTCATTTATTTATTTATCTTAAGCAAATAAACTAATGCTTCATTCATTGAGAAAGATATATTTATCTACTACAGATTCTACAGATTATAAAGGAAATGGCAGAATTCCCACGTCTGCAAGAACTCCAGGGATGATTGAGTATGTGATGGGTCATTGATGCAAGAAGCTCACTTCAAGAATGGGATGATGGGGCAGGAGTTTAGAATCTAGAAAAGAGGATCAGAGAAAGACCAGAACACAGTACCTCTGGAAAAGGTACTGTCTACATACTTATAGATACAGATTTCGCATTTTCATTTTGAATCTCAAAGAGCTGAGGGACACCGTATTCCTTAAGCTGGCTCCCAAGTAGTTACTCCACACTTAGGAGTCAGACTGTTCTCCAGCTATCATACACATACAGGTCCAGAACACCTGAAAGAGTTCTAGGAATCAGAGAAAATACCACAAACATCTCATTCTCCAGGGTTTTGACCCTCAAATTCCTGTGGAGGAGAACCCGAGAGGCTCCTTAAAATAAATTCAGTTTAATTCAGTTAAAAAGTATTAATTTTCTCACAAGACCATCTGTTTCGCCTCTCTTGATTGTTTTTTTCTCCCTTCTTCTGGGTTAACTTGAAAAACATAATCACTTCCACCTTTGGGAATTCTCCTCCTGTCCCCACCCCTGTTTGAGGCAAAGATGAGATGAATGGTGCTTATATTAAGTTTCTTATTTCAGTTTGCTTAAAGCCTTGACTTATTTGAAGCACTGACTCCCTTCTTTTAATTCCCCAGCCTGAGCAATCTGTTGACAACCTATGACCCAGCAGAAAACAAGATGACAGAGCTGGGGTTAGCAACATACAGTTTGGAGACAAGAGTGATTTTTATCACCTTGGACATAGACTAATAATGCATCATATCCATGTCCATCTGGTTCAATATTTTATTACCAATAGAATATCTGAAGGGTATGGCATCAAGTTTAAAATTTAGGTTCATCCAGCTTCTTTTGGTAATATAAAATCATAATAGTTTAGAGCTAGAGTGGACTTTTGTTTCTTCATTTAGTCCAATGCTCCCAGTTACCTTAGAAAAAAATAAGGATAACTTCTGGCACATGCCAAACAATATATTATATAAAGCTTTTTATATACATATTATCTATACACATATTTTATATTCTCTCAAATTCTTATACTAATTATTGGTGGAGAAATCATTATCCTTAGTTTATAGTTGAAGGCCCTGACATTCAGAAGATTTAGGAAGATTTTAAGATTTCTAAGAGTGGGAGAAGCAGCCATTAAAAAAAAAACAAAAACAAAAACAAACTCTGTACCATAGGAAAAAATTGTCCAGGGAACAAAACTAGATGTGAGGAAGTCAGTTCCAGCTATTCCCCTTAGTTTCAGCAAGTTATCATGTTGGCCAAGACTAGAGACTGTGATGATGCAAAGAAGGGGAGAAAAGAATCAATAGAAATTTAGAGTACAGAACCAATAGAATGTAGTGCTAAATTTGCTGTGGGAGGTGGGAGGAAGAAGACAGACCCCAATCTGACAACCAATTATTGGCTTAAAGAACTGGCTGAATGGTGGGGCCACTTGCAAAATACAAAGCCCTGACAAGAAGATTTAGGAAATGGGGGTGAAGGAGAGAGCAGAGCAAGGGTGCAGGGAGCAAGGAGATCATGAAATGTTGACATGGCACAGGCAACTTCTTCAAGCAGTTTTTAGGATTGGAGATATGAGGATACATTTTCTACCAAATACCCTCTCACCCTTTCTCTTCCCTTTACCCATGTGGCAATCCAAATGGTATTTGGGCTTTGGTTTGAAAATACAGCTGTTGGGGTGCCTGGGTGGCTCAGTGGGTTAAAGCCTCTGCCTTCGGCTCAGGTCATGATCTCAGGGTCCTGGGATGGAGCCCTGAATCAGGCTTTCTGCTCTGCGGGGAGCCCGCTTCCTCCCCTCTCTCTCTGCCTGCCTCTCTGCCTACTTGTGGTCTCTGTCTGTCAAATAAATAAATAAAAATCTAAAAAAAAAAAAGAAAGAAAATACAGCTGTTAATGGCATTTTCTGGGCAACTACAGAGGTTGGTATTTAGTAACTCACTTGATCAAAGACCTTGTGATCCTCTTGGATGTAGCTAGATTTTATGTAAGTTGAGAGAAAAGGGTACTGTCATAGAAGAATTACTAGTATAATAGGGATCTCATCTCAACCTAAACTGGAATTTGAAATTTTGACATGGATTTGATGAAATGTGCAGCCTGAAGCTCACAAGGGCTATTTGGGTAGAGTAGCTTACATAGTAGGAAAGTGTCTCCAAAGAGTAAGGCACCTGGAGACAGATATGGAAAGGGATATGAGTGGGCAGGGTGCTGTCTCTGTAATTAATGGATAACACACAGTGAGCAGACAGGGGCTGCAGGAAAGAATCTTAGGGTTCTGTTTTCACTGGCACAGAATCACCTATCATGTGGCTTAGAAACCTAGGTGATGAAGGAGGAACAGGTTAAGGAAGAGCATCATTTTCTCTTGACACTGTACATATTTTGCTCCATTCTCTGCTTATTTTGCATGGCTTCTGAGAAGTCAGATGTCATTCTTCTCTTTGTTCTCCTGCAAGTAAGGTGTTTTTCTCCCCTCTGGCTTCTTTCAGAGTTTTTTTTTTTATCTTTAATTTTCTGTTATTTCAAGATGATATTGGTGACATATAGGTAGGTTCCTTCCTTCCTTCCTCCCTGCCCCCCTTCCTTTCTTTCTCTCTTCTTTTTCTTTTTCTTTCTTTCTCTCTCTCTCTCTCTCTTCCTGGCATTTATCATCCTTGGTGTTCTAAGCTTCCTGGACCTGTGGTTTGGCATCTGATATTAATTTGGGGGAAATCTTCAGTAATTACTGTAACAATATTTCTGTTTCTCTCTTCCTTCCTTCTTCTTCTGGTATTTCCATCACACATATATTACACCTTTTGTAGTTGTCCCACAGTCCTTGGGTATTCTGTTTTTTTCAGTCTCTGTTCTTTTTGCTTTTTGAAGATTCAATTGTCATATCTTCAAGCTCAGAGATTCTTTCCTAAGCTTTGTCCAGTCGACTAATATGCCCATCAAAGGCATCCTTCATTTTTGTTGTAGTATTTTTTTATCTAAAGCATATTTGGTTCTTTCTTAGGATTTCCATCTCTATCCTTACATTGCCCATCAGTTCTTGCATGTTTCATGCATCAGTTCTTGCATCAGTTTCTATGTTATCCATTAGAGCTCTTAGCATATTAATAGTTGTTTTAATTTCCCTGGCTGATAATTCCAATATTCCTACCATGTTTGGTGGTAATTCTTGCTCTATCTCTTCAAATTGTTTTGTCTTCTGGTATGTCTTGCAAGTTTTTCATGATAGTTGGACATGATAAACCCAATAAAAGCAACTGCTGTAAATAGGCTTTAGTAATGTGGTGCTGAGGTATGGAGGGAAGGAGAAGCATTTTATAGTCCTGAAACTGGGTCTCAGTCTTTGTGAGCCTGTGCTCCTCGGCCATGGAGGAGTACCATTTCATCATGTCTAGGCATAACACAGCTTGGATCTGAGATGGCAAAGGCTGCTCAGGCTTGAGGGTTTGGCCTCTTGGAGAACCAGGTTAGGGGTCAGCACTCTGATCAAGGAGCCAGTGTTAACTACCACTCTTAAGCGGTTCTGCTTGAGAGACCTCAACAAGGGATAAGAAGCAGAAAAATCTGGGAGGAGTTCTTTCCAACCCCATGCTATGCATTTGGGGACTACAGAAATAGGTGGATGAGACCGTGCAATTACACACAGAAGACCATGAGTTTTCAGCCATTGTTGTTATTGTGGTTATTGTAAGCAGAGAGTGGCCAAGCCTGGGGGAAATGTGGATTACAAGCTTGTAATTCTGTAGTTTTTAAGATGTTCTTAAGATGTTCTGAAGAGGAAGTGTGCTTCAGAACCACTGATCGAACTTATAAAAAAGATTCAGGCCCATGACCCATTTTCAGGGTTTCTGATTTAAAAAGCCTAAGGTGACATCTTGGCAACTGCGTAATGAAAAAGCTCCCTAAGTAATTCTTGTGCTTATGCCTGGTTAAGAACCACAGAGAAAAAAAAAAATAGATTTTTGGAGGCATTTCCATTTTTGAATTCATTGTTTCATATCCTCATCTTTTTCTCCTCAGCTTTCCCCATTCCCATTAAAACAGCTTTCTTTCCCTGACGTTGGCTTTCTTTATTCCTCACTAAAGGCTTTTCTGAAGGAGCATTACTGAAAGATCCAGCCAGCCTTAGACTCTTAGATTCTTCATACTTGGACTCAGATGAAGGAAAAATTAAGAATGTAAACATCCTATTTTCTTTCTTAGAAGAAAATGGCTCACAATTTTATTTTGTTTGATCAGCTCAATGTTAAACAATTGTGTGAATATTTTTCTTGAAACATCCTCTCTCTTCCACTACTATTTCCACAGCTCACTCTACTGTTATTTTTGCTTAAAAGTTATCAGTGAAATTTAGACATCAAAGCACTTTCAGCTTCATTTCTCCACTCTGGCTCCACAGGCTACAACCACTGCCCTCCAGAGTTGTAAGCCACAGAAATGATCCCACATCACATATTCTTTCATTCATTTCTGTGTAAGCTAGAAGAGATTATCTTTCTTTTGTAGAATGTATAGCATTGGAAATAAATTAGGCTAGAGACCTAATTCCTGGTTAATGAGTCCTTTATTCCCTAATGTTACCGTTAATTTTTAATCCAATGGAATTCTTGTCTTCCTGAAATAAAGCTAAAATACAGTAACTGTGTAGTAATTATTTTTTTTCAGTGAAAAAATTCCAAATGCCCATTCTCTTAATTGAGCAAATGGTTGTCAGAGTTAACCACAGGCATTAAACATATTTTTCCATTTACTCTCCAGGAATTAAAGAAGAGAAAACTGATCATGCTCCACTTTGAAAGAGCCACAATTAAGCAGTCTTTTTATATTACTTCTCAGAGGAAGGAGCCTGAGATTCTAAAGAGAAGAATGATGCATTAAGTGCTGGGAAAAAAAAGGAGAGTTTTCAGTCTTGGGAATGTAATAACTTGGTGGTCAGCTGAGTGCCCTGAGACTGACTGACCCAATCAGCGGCTGGGAAAAGTAACACAACTGCTCTGCTGGAGGGACATACATTCTAATCAGATATGGTCCACTATCCAGGGAGCTTCTGTTATCACGAGAAAAGGAAGTGCTTTTCCTTTCAACTGAGAAACTGTAGAATGTCTCACTCATCCTGTTTTTTTTTTTTTTTTATTACTGTCTCCTCTTTTTTTTTTATTAGCTTCGTGATAAAATTTCAATTTAAAAATTGATTATATAAATCAGAAGTGCTTCAAATCATCTCTTTAGTATACATAGAGGACATTTATCTCTCTAAAAATTTTTAAAGAAAATTCTAATGTTCACTGCACAGACAATGAAATGAAAACTGAACCTCTTTATTACATTTTGTTCTTTATTCCTTGGCTTATTCGGTTGATTTGGATTTCCTATGCATAAGGTGAAAAGAAACTCTTTTCCCTAAAACTTTGTGTTTTCTTGGGTGACCAGATAATTGATTTGCCCTAACAAGTCTCAGTATTTTACTTGGACATTAGGAAAAAATGTGAGTACCTACCTATTATTATTTCAGAATGGACTTTCAGATAAAACACTAAGAATTTACTCAAACATATTCCTCTGAACTATTTCATCATAAAAACTAACCCCATATGTGATTAAATTAATACTGCTGTTTCAATGAACTCCTTTGACAACAATTGCAAGATGCGATTTGAGGAGTTTTCCAGGCCAATGTTAGGGTTAGCCATACACTTTCTATTCCAAAATATCTGGTATCTTTGTAGTATCCAGAAAATGTAGTGGAGTCAATGGATATGCCCTTGGAAATAAAAGAAAAAAAGAAAGAAAAGAAATGCCTTCTACTTGCCAATGCTTACTAATTTAAAATTCAAAATTTACTTATATTTTTCAGTGGAGGTATCATGTAGTTTAATACATAAAGTGCCATATGAATAGTGGCAACACCAAAGAGAGGCTCAGGGACCAAGAAGTAACTATGTGTAAAATATTGTAGTTTGGAGATGGATAGAAAGAAAAATTAGGCATGGCCCCAGCTTTCAAAGGATATTTTAACCTAGTGAGTATGACAGACTGAAGGGAGTACACAAATCAG
This sequence comes from Martes martes, assembly GCF_963455335.1. Taxonomy (NCBI): domain Eukaryota; kingdom Metazoa; phylum Chordata; class Mammalia; order Carnivora; family Mustelidae; genus Martes; species Martes martes. The sequence continues at coordinate 117,841,555 of NC_137889.1, forward strand.
ATTTAGGGAGGGAACAAGACAGAGATTGTGGGGAAAGTGCTGAAGGTGAGCTGCAAAGGGAAGATTGTATCCCTGTGGTTCTGAGAACAGAAATGCTGTTGTTGGGATGTCTTTTAATCCTTATCCTTGAAGAGGGACCAATGTTCTACCATCTAGGTTAGAGGGAGGATTTGTGAAGAAATTCCACCTGATTCTGGAAACTGATAGTACTCATTAATCTACCCACAGTATCTAGAAGTTTCATGACATCTGTACTTCAGTGGTTCTTAAACTTTGGAACGGCGTGTGTCCCTTAGAAAATGTGAATAAACTATGGTTCGTCCTCACAAGCTGGGGTGAGGGGGAAGAAGAAGATAAACAATTCCAGGGGCTTCTTTCTAAAGTCTTTAGGCAGTCACCTAACCTCTGTGTGTCTCAGTTCCTCAATCTGTAAAATGGGAATGACAATACCTACTCCAAAAAGTAGTTGCAAGAATTAAACAAAATAATTATATGAAGTATCTAGCACAGATCCCAGAGAAAATATTCAAAGAATAACAGCCATTCTTTTGTTCCTTTTTCTTCATTTTTCTTCACTTTCCCTTCTGTAAAATAGGGGTAATGATAATACATAGAACATGAACTTGTTAAAGGTTAAGTAAGTTTAAAGCATTTACAGCAGTACATACATAGATCAGTGATTATATACCTCACACAATCATGATGTTTTAGCTCTTACTACTATTACCACTAGGCCATGGGGATGTTAGTAAGGATGAGCAAGATAAAATGAAAGTTAATTCTCATGCAAAGACTTACTACAGAAAATATTTTTTTCAGGCATTAAATCAGTGTTTTCTTTATTTTTTGTTTCCTAGTCCTAGATGATAACTGGCTGCCTTAACTGTTGGATCAATGGTATTGCTTCAGAATGAAAGTAGGTACAGAACAAAAAGTTCTTTTATTCCTCTTTGAGTCCTCAAGCTCACTTCTTTTAAACCATTGCAAAAGTTTAGTCAGGAAGCCATGCTTTGTTAAAGAACAATAGTATTTTTAAATTCCAAAAATTTATCTTTACAATTGAAAGTCTGGGCTTGATTCATGCAATTCCTACAGTATTGTATATATAAGAAGACAGCACAAAGAGAACTGAGACTGGGGTTTCTGGGTGGCTGAGTGGGTTAAGCCACTGCCTCTGGCTCGGGTCATGATCTTGGGGTCCTGGGATCGAGCCCCAAGTCGGGCTCTCTGCTCAGCAGGAAGCCTGCTTCCCTCTCTCTGCCTGCTTCTCTGACTACTTGTGATCTCATTCTCTGTCAAATAAATAGATGAAGTCTTAAAAAAAAAAAAAAAGAACTGAGACTTTATTGCAAAGGAAGTTTCCTTATGACAGGAAAGAAAGTTTCCTTCACTAAGAAGAATAGGACTTGGAAACTAGAGAAAAAGGAGAGTATAGATATTAGTGACCTTCCCACCTACTTGGGTCCTAATGCCCCAGAGAGAGAGAAGATGGAATGCTGTAAACTCCCTAGCAAAGCCTTATATTCAGCCTTGTATTTGTGCTATGTAGTCACTGGACAGAGAAGCAAAATCTGAGGAAATGTTTGAAGGCTGCCTCAAAGAATTCTGCATACTGGGGCATAATGAGGAAAATGAGCTGATGGTTCTTGGGTCTCCAGTGAGGATCACAGATTTGAGACAATCAACAGAATGGAAACGAGTCACTGTGGGGACGTTAGGATGAGGGAACGTGACAAAATCCAGAGGCATTAACAGTTGTGACATCATGGAACAAGACCAGACCAGTCATACCTCAGAAGGCACTGTTGTGGGCTATCCAGTGATGAGAGAAGGAAAGGAAAATTCCAGAACCATGTGTTCCACATTCAGCATGTGGACCTCCCTATACCTACCATGCTGGCAAAGACCCAGAAGCCAGTTGCAAAGGAAAGAAAGTTAGAGAAGATTCTGTAGAGGGGAGAAACAGTTGTGTCTGATATTTAATTGACTGATTCCTTCTCCCAAATATTCTAAAAATCAAAAGAAGTTGAGTTATTTTTATTTGGCCAATTTTATTTTTTCCTGCTAGTAGGACTGGACTCCAGAGGATTTGTGAGATTAAATGACAAAGGCAGCTAACTTTTTTTTAACAGCTGAATTTACATTGAATTCTACTATAGGTCTACGACACTAAATTACAGGATTTTCTAAAACCAAACTCTGTTTTAAGTTTTGTCAGAATTTGGCCATAAGAGAGAACAAAGACTTATAATTAATCCACCTCCATCCATAAACAACTAGAAAACTGAACAAAGTTCAGGAAATAACTGTTTTAAGAAACTTGATGATAGGCCGTACAGGACAAAAATCTTAGAGGAAAGAGAAACACATGAGGTGAGCTCTACTTTTGTAGAATTTGTGTAATTTCTACTGAAGTACAGGAAGAGGAATGCAAACAAAACTTGGGTATATCAATGAATTGAGGAGACAGAAATCATCATCTGGGAAAGCCAAGGCAATTAGAATTTGTGGGGCAGACTGCCTATAAGAAGAGGAAGCTATGCAGAAGTGCTCCAGGTATTTTCATAGGAGTCCCGTCAAATCTTTGGCTGAATATCAATCTACAAATAAATTACTGGACATGAACAGTTTCAGAGGAAAGAACAATTACCAGCAAGCTATATGCTGAACAATTCCTGGAGCTAGTAAAGGTCTGAGAATCATTCAAGTTCTTATATGCCCAAGTGAAGAGACCTTCATGAATATATGATACATCTAGTAGACAGCCCAGAAAAAACTCACCTTAAAAGTGGGGCTAAATCAGCATTAGAGATATACTAAATTCACCCAAAAAGATACAACAAAATTCAGCATTCAAGAACATAAAACCATGATGTTCCACATCCAACTAAAATCACGGCATATATAAAGAAGCAGAAAAATGTGAGCCATAACTTGGAGCAACGTCAGTCAATAAAACAGACCCAAAATTAAAAAGATAATCAAATTAATCAACAGACAAGAACTTTAGCACAAGTCCAATATACATATTGGATAGTGATTATGAGTGTCCAGAATGAAGCACAGAGGAAAACAAAGGTTGAAAAAAATTAGTCTTTAGTGACCTCTGAGACAATAAAAAATGATTTAACACTTGTGCAATTGGAATTCCAGAAAAGAAAGGAAGGAAAAAAAAATATTTGATGAAATATGGCCAAACTTTTTTCAAATTTGATTAAAAAAGTTATAAACTTTCAAAACCAAAAGACAAAATGAAACCCAAGTCAAATAAACATTAATCAAATCTGTCCAAGTCTTATTGTAATCAAACTGCTGAAAAGGCTTTAAAGAAGGAATCTTAACAGCATCAAGAAAACAAAACAAACAAACAAAGCATCAAGAAAACAAAACAAACAAAACCATCAAGAAAACACAGACACATTGCATGCAGAGAAATAAACATAACAGCAGACTTTTTGTCAGAAATTATGCAAATCAAAGACAACAGGCTTATTTCTCTAAAAGGCTGAAAAAAATGTTCAAACTTATATATTCAACAAAATATCTTCCATAAATGAGGGTAAGGAGAAATTGATAAGCTTATTATATAATTTATAGGGAAATTCAAGTGATCTAGAATTTGCAAGTGATTTTTTTTTTTTTTTTACAAATAATAAAGTTGGAGAATTTACACTATTTGATCTCAAGATTATAAAGTTACAGGACCAAGGCAGTATAGGAATGGCAGATACATAAATGGAACTGAAATGACAATGCAGAAATAAACCAACAATTATATAATCAATTGATTTTCAACAAAGGTGTCAAAAATTCAGGGGGGAAAAGATAGCCTGTTTTTTCAGCAAACTGTGCTAGAATAACTGGATATATGTACACACACAAAAATGGATCTCAGCCTTCTCATGACCCCATCCACAAGAAATCATTCAAACTCTTATACCTAAACATAAGAGCTAAAACTATAAATCTTTTTAAAGAAAATATGGGAGAAAATCTTTATAACCTCTGTTGGGTCGTCGGCCTGGGAATGCAGGAGGAACGATAAAATGGCCGCCAGGCCGCTATCTTCCCCTACTAGGACTTTCCCGCCAGAAGGACATCTGTCAGGACACATCACCCTGAGTAAACAAAAACCTATGCGAGAAGCAGAAACCAGCCACTTTGGGACTTTCCAAACCCCAACCTCTAACCTTACCAAATATGGTTATGAGCCCCCGCCCTGCCCTGGCCTAATAAAAGCTCACTCAACCCCTTCCCGCTGCCTGCTTCCCCCACTCTCCCCTCCTGAGTCGCGGCACCTCAGTCTAGGGTCCCTTTAATAAACCTTGCCTTGCGCCTATCTCTCCTGGTATCGTGTGTATCTCGCCTGTAAAACCTTACAACCTCGAATTAGGCAAGGACTTCTTAGACAAGACACAATCATAAGTCATAAATGAAAATTTTGTTAATTGGACTTCACCAAAACCAAAACTTTGACTTGTCAAAAGACACTATTAAAAATGAAAAGGTAAGCCACAAAATGGGAAAAATATTTGCAAAACATACATTTGAGTAAAGGTGGATCCACACACATAGCCACAAAATATACTGTAAGGACCTATTTAGCCAGAGCGCTTCCATCCATCCATTAAACAATAACCTTGCTGTTTAACCCTTAAACTGTCCCTGCTCCCCTTCCCCCAGGGGACTTACTCAAAAACAAGTCGAGGAAACCAGCCCCAGGTAACAAAGCTCAAATACAAGGGTGGGTCAGGCCAAGTGGAGACATCCGGATCAGTGGGGGGATGCATACTGTCTCCCTAGTTACCAAGGAGTATGGGCCCTGCCCTCTGGGCACCTTTTGGGCGCCAATTCTGACCACAATTTCATTGGCCACCTGTGCGTGGCCAGGCCTGATGTGTGCCCTTAAAAGCTAGTCTGCGAAACAGAGGGAGGTCGCCCTCTCTTGTAAGACGTGCAACCCCAAACGTTCTGTCTGATTCTTGATGCTCACCGCGGAATAAAGCTTTGCTTGACCTTCGCTTTATATCAGTCTCGCTCCTTTAATCACGGACCCATTACTGGGGGACCTAACAATACAAAGAATTTGTTTAACACAATAACAAGAAAAGCAACATTTCAATTAAGGAACGAGTAAAAGAATAAAGATTTGAGTACTTCATAAAAGAAGACCCGTTGTGGCTAACAAGCTCATGAAAAGATACTCAACATCAATCATTAGGAAAATGCAAACTACAATCACCACAAAATACCACTATACATCCATCAGAACGGCTTACCTTGCAAAGGCTGACAAATCCAATTGTCCACAAGGATGCAGAGAAAATCGGAACTCTCGCGTATCTCCCGTAAGATCGTAAAACACTGCAATCACTTTGTGTAACAGTTTGGCAGTTTCTTAAAAAGTTAAACATACACTTTACCAGAGGATCCACGTACCGTGGTGTTTTTTTAACCAAAACATCTGTCGACGTAAATTGTATGCAAATTTGGGCACAGAGAATGAGACAGGAAATGGAAAATTCAGGTATGTGAATTAGCATAGTATTATTTGAAGGATAATTGGGACCCGAGGGAAGAGGAAAGTGTCCCGAAGTCTCTCTTTCCTGGCTCCAAAAATGGTTTCTCTCTCAAATGAGAAGACTTTTCCTACGTTACTGCCTCAACCTCCGTGCAGTTCTGGCACGCAGCAAGCCGGGCTGTGCGGAGTTACCATCCTCTTCCTCTCTCCGCGCCTGCTGGGTTGCATGGCATGGGCTGCTGGCTGAGCCCCCTTCTCCTAGCGCAGGGCGGGTGGGGGTATCAAGTTCTCCAGCCTCTTCCTCCTGTTCTCCTGAGGAGAGATCCCGTTTCCCAGGGCCCTTGTCCCTCGCTGCATGTCAGTGGGTCGCGGAGAACTGGATTGAAGGTTATGACGGGAAAGCCTGGCCGGGAAACTCGCGGGTGCTGAGAGAGCCTTCTCGCCCACTGCGAGAGGGGCTTGGGTTTGGAAGAGCACAGTCCATTTCACGTCTGGAACAGTGGCCTCCACCCAGCAAGCTGATCTGTAGACCTATATGGACGGTTCTAGTTCCTGGCAGGAAGGGGTCTGGCTCAAGGTTGGTTTCTACCGCTCGTCAAAGGCGAGCGGGGTTTGGAGCTGGGCGGCATGAGGACTAAACTCGCATTCCATTCAGGTGTACCGAACAGGGTCCGACAGGCTTGGACCGGATCCGACTGGCACAGGCCAGTTCTGAGGCGCAGCCTGGAGGTGCGCACTAGCAGAGAGGCTCACGGGAGCCGCCGCAGGAGGTCCGCAGAGCTGCAGGCACCTACGCCCACCGGTCGAGGAGCAAGGGCTCCATGAGAGAGACGCCAGTGTTTCCAGCCGGTATCAGAAATTCAGGGGTTGTGGTGGGGGAACCCTGTGAATGGCAGCCTGCTTGAAAATACCCGGCACTGCTGCGGGCTCCTGACCCAGGCCACTGTTCTCGGCCTCCCCTTGCGGCACAACCCAGGACGGCTCCTTCCAGACACCGCCTGGGCTGCAGGGCTCACACAAATCACTGTGCCTGCCACACTCACCGGCTCAGTGCTTCCGGTGGCTGTGGTACGTCTGGCATCGTAGTCTTGCCATCCCCGCATCCCCGGGGTGGGGCGAGAGTGGGGGTGGAATCAGAAGTGCCTTTGGAACCACACAATGAGAGGATTTTAACAAAAATTGGTGATGGGGGTTGGGGGGCGTCTGCCTTGGGCTAGGGTTGTGATCCTGGGGTCCTGGGATCAAGCCCCCAGTCCGGCTCCCTGCCTGGCGGGGAGCTGCTTCTCCCTCACCCTCTGCAGGCTGTCCCTGCTGCTTGTGCTCTCTGTGTCAAATAGATAAATAAAATGTTAAAAAAAAATAAATTGGTGACGGAATGTTTTGGGGAGGATGGATAAGGGTGCAATGATGGGGATTTGTTTTTTGCAGAAGATTTTTAAAAGTTCGGGCTATAAAAATGAATTGAGATAATGCATTCCTATTTAGATGGGATAAATTTATTTTAGTAAATCTATCACATTAAAAAATGTTAATGGTGCTTAGGAGAATAAGAGGGAAAACTGAATTTCTGGCAAAATATCAGCTGGTCATTACTACTGAACTTCACAGAACAACTCTGCCTTCTACTTTATCCTTCATTTCAGTGCCCTCAAATATAATCACAAGTTCAGGGGGTGGACTGCAGCTCTGAGAGTGTCCCTAATGCACCCTCATTCTTTTAAGAGTTTGATCTTTTTCAGGATTTTCGCTTTTGTCATTTAAAGTCACGCATGAGGTGGAAAGGGGCGGTGGGATAGGGGGGAAGGTCACATTGGTGTGGGTAAAACTCTTGCTTGATCCATAAATAAATAAACAAACTATTCATAAATAAATTATTATTTCCTGTTTTGCATTCCATTTTTAGCTTCTAGAAATCTTATCAACAAGTAAGTAGGGCTGTGTTTTTCCTATTGCTTTAGTGATAGATAGCTTCATGGTTGTCCTTTTAGCTCATTCACTGAGCTTAAAGTACCAGAATTAGATAGAATGGAAATAATTTCAGAAAGGAACACAAAGTAATAGAGCATGTCTTGATTTATGTTTCACAAATGTAGATATTTGTTAATATTATTTTTCTATAATGTATTGATATTTGGAATCACAAAAGTAACAGTTTTGTATTCTCTGTTCTAGAAGTCTGCATGAGTGGTTTACAATGTTGGTGAAATATTATCTACAGTACTACAAAATGTCATCTTAAAACCAACTGATGTTGATCAGTGAATTTGCTTCTTCAGTGACCTCCATGGACAGAAGAGGCTGAGGCATGTGAACAGGAGTACTCAAGATTATTGGGATCTCTAAGGTGCTTTGTGAACACGTGAGGCTGCTTATCTAAGATGAGGCTGCTTATCTAAGGCTGCTCTAAGATGGTAGTTCACTTTGGTGGTGGGAAGATTTCAACTTTTCTTCCTTTTAAGAAGATTTAAATAAAGGTACGTGGAACATTGATTAATAGTGTACACAACAAGTCTTAGAATGAGATCTTAGAAATTCCATACCCTGAATTTTGGTTTTGAGTAAAAGTCACATAGACTAAAAGTCACGTTTATTTGAATGGTATCTTGTTATCAAACAATTTGGATTTGCTGTGCAGGTCTTCATGGGATCCTGGATTGCACAGGACTAGAAGGTCCTTTAAGAAATGAACTAGATACTATGCTGGGATTATACTGGAATTAAAAGAAAAAGAAGTTAGCTGTGTAAGATAAGGATCTGATCTTCATTGAGATCTCACCCTCTGTTCCAAAAAGCTAACATGGCAAAAGTAACTGAGTAAAGCACACATATGAGGGAATGCCTTTGCCCTACCTTTCCCTTGTTTTTAGAAAAACCAAAATGATCTTTTGGACTCTAAGGTCTTAACACTTGATATAAATGAAAATATACATAAACCAACATCATTTATCTGTCTGCAACAGCTAAGTACTATTAAATGCCTTTTAGGGAGAAAGAATAAAGATCAGAAGCTTAGCTGTGTCTTTAACTGCTTTCTCAATATCTAGTCTTTCCCTTCCAGGAAAAATCCAGAGCAATGTACTAAATCAAAGCAAGTAATTTGATTGCTTAAGCTAATGGTAACTTGAAAGTTTAGAGAGTTTGACTTATGTGGTTATTGTTTGTATAAATGACGTGTTTTATGAACCATAATGATATGTGACAAAATCTCATAAACACCTAAAGAAGTACTCAAATCACCTTAGATTAGATAGTGGACTTTTAATGAAACTTCTCCACATTTGCCTGTAGATTTCCTGGTTGATTTCTTAGAATCCTGGAAGCTTCTGAGCAACAGTTTTTCCAGGACTCTGACATAGTATTTATATCATTTAAGAATCCAATCAGTAATTTTAACCTTATTCTGGATATACTTCCATTATAAAAAGTTTATGTAAGTACAACACCCCCTCCACACACACGTGCACATGCATACATAGGTCCATACATAAAAGACACTTTCTCTTATAAACTTTTCTGAATTACTTTTGGTCTTTTTTCTTCATTCAAAGAGTCCCCCTTAATATTTCTTGCAGGGCTGGTTTAGTGGTCATAAGCTCCTTTAACTTTTTTTTTTTTTTTCTGCAAAACTTTATCTGTCCTATTCTGAATGACAGCCTTGCTGGACAGAGTATTCTTGGCTGCATATCTTCCCATTCATCACAATCATGGTAATCTCATTCTTCTTGGTTATTCATATCTTAGTAATAGGTATGATGCATTTCTAGTCAACGGGCTATGAAGTGGAATCTTCTGGGGGCTTAGGGAAAAATTTTGTCACAATTAAAAAGAGACACAAAAAGACATATTTTTTACTGGATAGTACCTTGTCTGGTTACGATATAAGACAGTTGACCTAATGATAAGCCTATATCCTAATGCATTATAAAGAAATGGAAAGATTCTTCATTATGTTGTTGAGGCATTGAATTAAGCAGCCCTGAAGCTTCCTCAGTGCAGAATTTTTCATATGAAATGATAAATTTCATAAGACTTCAGCTAGTTAGGTCAGGATTTTCTGGGGTTTTTTGTAGCCGAAATCTTCCTAATTAATACACTAGGGGAAATACTTCATTAGTGAATGATTTACAATTAAAGGATTTATCAGATTATGTAGAAAGGTTTTTATCTCAGCCTGTCCCACAAAACAAATTATCTTAGAAAGGAGAAGGAAAATAGGATGATTAGAAAGATAAAACAGGGGCGCCTGGGTGGCTCAGTGGGTTAAAGCCTCTGCCTTCGGCTCAGGTCATGATCCTGGGGTCCTGGAATCGAGCCCCACATCAGGTTCTCTGCTCCGCGGGGAGCCTGCTTCCTCCTCTCTCTCTCTGCCTGCCTCTCTGCCTACTTGTGATCTCTGTCTGTCGAATAAATAAATAAAATCTTAAAAAAAAAAAAAGAAAGATAAAACAGAGTCAGTAAGCTTAAACAACAACAAATAAGATGTGGCAATAGCCTAGACCAGGAGTCAGAACCTATTCTAACACATTCTTTTGGATTAAAAATGTAAAAAATATATATTGTCAATGTATATGTATATATAAACGTTTCCTCTAAGGTTGTTCAGATAGTTCATATAGTTTATGCTTCTGATGAATCTTTTCATGTTTCTTCAGTTGCTAAATCTAAATTATTAACGTTGTGTTTACTCAACAAAGCTCTCTTATCTACCCATTTATTGAGCTTAGGTGCAATAAACTTTGAACATAAATTAAAGGTTTTTACGAACTAAGCTTCTTTTATAAACTGATTTTTGTATCATCTCAGTATAAGCAGTTGTAAGTGAGTATGGTTTAAATAAAAGGCGTGTAGGAATTCCCTCCTCTAGCCATCTCTCTCCTACAGCAGCATGGCCCAGGGCCCTGAGGCTGGGGGAAAGCTCTTTTCCCCAAAGAGGGAACCCTCTGTGGCCGTTCCTTCTCAATTGCTTGTGACCCACTAACCTCTGGAAGAAGGAAGGGCAAGATGTGGGGGCTTCTATGTAACTTTCCAAGTTACTTGAAGGGCCAAGAAGGAGTACATTGCATATCAAATAGTCAGGAATCCTGACTATATATTTAGAAATGCTCAGTATGGTTGGCTTAAATTTAGGGGCAAAGAGTTTTTAATTGTGATTAGTTTTCTATTCTTTTGGAGGCAGGTATCTTAGCTGTCTACCTGTCTGTCTACATACCTGTAGCTTCCTAGGTCAGCCTCTCTATGCTATGCTCTATTCTGCCAATGAAAAGGATATAGTACGCCATGACATCATTTGACAGGAACTTTACATTACAAGTCAGAATTATATAGGAAGGACAGAATTGTTTTCTAGGATAAGTTAGGTAAGTAACAGATAACTTCTCTCAAGGTACATAGTGAGAAAATATAAGTAGGTGTTCAGAGTCTTGGGGAGAGTTTGGGGGGGAGGCAAAGTGTTGGCTCAGCACCCTAATCTGCAGGCCAAATCCCACTGGCTACCCGTTTTTGTATCGTCCACAAGCTAAGGGAAGGTTTCAACATTTTAAAATGGTTGAAAAAAATTAAAAGAATATTTTGTAATAAATGAAAATGGTGTGAAATTGAAAACTCAGGCTTTATTGGCATAGAACCATGCCCATTTATTTACATATTCTCTTTGGCTCCTTTTGAGTTAGGAAGGCAGAGTCGAACAGGTATAACAGTCTGGAAACAAAGGTTTAAATATTTACTGTTCGATGCTTTACAGAAAGTTTGCTAACCCCTGGCCTAGACCACTGCTTCTCAACCCTTAATATGCATGTGAATCATTTGGGGATTTTGTGAAAATGCATAGTTTCTGTTCAGTAGGTCAATGGAGCCTGAGTCTGCATTTCTAATGAGCTGAGGACCACATAGTAAGTGGCAAGGCTCTAATGCAGGCCTAACAAACTTATTTTTTAAAGAGCCAAATAGCAAATAGTTCAGAATCTGCAGCCTGTCCAGTCTTTTTTACAATTATGTACATCTTCTGGGTAAAGCAGACATAGGCAACGTATAAAAGAACAAGAGTAGCTGTGTTCCAATAAACATTTATTTGCAGAAGGAGGCGTTGGCCTGGATTTGGCACACAGATTTACTTTACTATTCACTGGCTTCAGGTGTTAGTGGTGGGCATCCTGTAAGTAATAGGCACAGTCCTACCCTCAACTTGCTTACTAGTTTATAACACATTCCAGTAATAATGATGATAAAGATAGCAGTTACCTTTTATTGGGTAATTATCATATGCCAGGCTCTATGTGAAGCACTATGAGTCTTCTCTTGTTTAATTATCATAACAAATCCTAGGAAGCAGATATCATCATTATCCTTGCTTACAAATGAGAATACTGAGTTTCAGAGAAACAGAATTTTTGCTGCCAACAGCGAATCAGTGGTGGGCCTAGGATAAGATATAACTCATGCTTATTGAATGACTGTTGGATTATTAGCAGACTGGGTTCAGTGTGTACACTCATGGGAGTTCCACAAGCTGGAGAACCAGACTGTAGCTGTACTGGCTTCCTTCATTGTGAGGCCTGTGTTCGAAGACCTGAGCATAAGAGATGAGACCTCTGTTTAGAGGCAACATTAAGTGTCAGAAACGGAATGTTTGACTCAGAGAGGGCAGAGCTTTCTTTTTCATGATAGATTTAGCACCTTCACTGCATGTTCTTGAAGTTAAGGCACAGAGATCTCAGAAAGCACATTTTTTCATAGTCTTGGATTTTCCGTGCTCCAAAAATGAAATTGCTTTACTTTATAATAACATGTTATTTTAGGCATCAAATAGTATGGCATTCTGCCTTCCTTGTATACTTTGGAATTTTCAATTATACAATAAATGTCCTTTCTAACCACAGTGACTGAAATTACATTTCTCTTTACAAATTCTTCTAAATTTTTTGCCCTTCTTTGGTAGCTACAGTTACTAAAGTAAAGAGTAGACCTTGATTCTGGCCTAGAATATAAGATTACTTTCATCTGTCTTTACACTGTTATTTCCATGTGAATGAATGTTTCTAGATAAGATGCTTATCAGCATAAGTACATTATAATAAATTAAAAGATCACTAATAGCAAATATGTTGTAAATAAAAATGCTTTGGAAAAAAATTTTCTAGAGTCTAAGACACAATAGCCTTAGATTACAGATATCATATAGAGATGAATAGTTTTTTATGAATCCTCTGTTGCAAAACTTTTATACATTGCTTTGATGAATAATAATAGTTTCCATTTTATGAACAGTCAGTGCAGGTATAGGGCAAGGAGGAATATGGCAGCATTTTCTGAGTCTTCAGAATCAATCATCTTAAGTTTTCAGATGGGGAAGGAAGTTGAAATATGACACTCAATTATGAAATTGCATACTTATAGATTCTTAAACCCAGACTTAGGGTGTTCTAATATAGCCATCTATAAATACTCCTATTTTTCTATGTAAGTCCAAATTGGTGAAGTGAAATCCTTAAAGTCATTTGCTTCTTCAACACAAATATATTGTGTTGTTTTTTTTTTTTTCTTTCTCCTGAATCTGGGAACATGTGTTGGTTTCCTTGGGTTGTTAGAAGAAGTACCACAAATTGGTGGCTTAAAACAACAGAAATTTATGGTCTCACAGTTCTAGAGGCCAGAAGTCTGAACTCAATGTATCGGCAGGGCCACACTCCTTCTGAAGGTATTGGGGAAGAATCTTTCTTTGCCTCTTCATAGGTTCTGATGAAGGCCAGCAATTCTTTGCTTTCCTTGGCTTGTAGATGTATCACTCCATCTCTGCCTCTAGCTTCATACCATGTTTTCTCTGTGACTCCGTGTCTTCACATTGCTGTTTTCTTATAAGGACATTGTTCATATTGGATTAGGGCTCCACTCTACTCTACTTTGGTCTTGTCTTAACTAATGACATCTGCCACAGCTCTATTTTTAATTAAGGTCATATTTTGAGGTACTGGATATCAGGACTTTACTATAACTTTCTTGGGAGGGCGTAGTTCACCCATAACAGAATATAGGGATGCAAAGATATTATTGTTTTCCATGCAGATCTTACAGTATAGGGAGAAATCTTATATGTAGATTTATGAAGACACAGGTTGTAATAGTGCAATATTCACAGAATGCTGTGAATGTACTGCATTGGGGAAAGCTACTTTTTTCCCCAAGTAAAATGGTAAATGAAGACTTTCAAAGGCAGTTGCCATTTAAACAGGGCTTTGAGGGACAAATGGGAGTTCATTGAGAAAACGATGCCAGGTGGGAGGAGCACATCAGCCAGAGAACTTTGGGTAAAGGCATGGATGTAAGAATGCGTTAAGTGTTTGCTGTGCTTTACAGCAATTATTGCTAGCTACTCTTTACTGAGTATCAGTATGTGTCATTTAACATTAACAACACCTTTTGATCCCCATTCTGCAGATGGGAAAACTGAAATTTCAGAAAACGAAGTACTCTGTTTCAAGCTAACACATCTTGAAGGTAGTACTATTGGGGTTAGAACCCAGACAGTCTTGTTACATAGTCTGTATTTTAGCCATTGTGATAAAAATTACAGTTTAGGGTATTTGGGAGTGCATATGGATAGTTAGCCATTAGGCTGAAGAGATTGGTTTATCAGTTGATTGACTTGTTAGGGTTTGAACTTTAAGGAATATAGACAATTGAACAACTTCCAGAGCTTTAAGGACAGGGGTCAAATGGCTACATTCCTGTGGTAGAGTAGAGGGTGGATTGGAGGCCCAGAGGTAGAGAGGAGGCTACTGTCATGAGCCATGTTAGAATTAATAAAGGCTGGAACTAAACAGAGATAGTGAGGTGGGAGGGGTGATAGAGTCAGAGATACTTGTGAGTCAGGGTCAGTCAGGTATTGAACCTGAGTCAGTGCCTCTGTTGGTTGGCCATTCCTGATCCTTTGACTCAAATGCTGAAAGTAGAGCTGTCTCAACTCAAGTGGTTAAAGCAATACTTTTTTTTTTTAAAGCAATAATTTCAATCCATAACCCTAACCTTAGAAAGAGTCTAGTAAGTATGTGCCAATGTGATGGTTATATTAACACATGTATAAATGGTTATATTATAGAAGGTACAAAAGTACCTAAAATTCCAAAGACTGTGTTAATGTATTTTATCATTTATTTAAAAAACATTTTATTTATCTGACAGAGACATAACACAGCAAGAGAGGAAACACAAGCAGGGAGAGTGGGAGAAGGAGAAGCAGGCTTCCTGCTAAGCAGGGAGCCCGATGCAGGGCTAGATCCCAGGACCCTGGGACCATGACCTGAGCCGAAGGCAGATGCTTAATGACTGGGCCTCCCAGGCGCCCTGTATATTTTAAAACAACTACATAGAAGTGCCAGGAAATATTTTGCCATATGCTCTGATGCAATCTCATTGATCTGTATTAAGTTGTAACTACTTTCGATTACATTCATCCAAGTGTTATTGGACATATAGCCATACTTCTATAGCTCAGCTTATTCAACTAAAGCCTGGTTAATATAAAAAAAAATCTATTATTTCTTAAAAATAGCTTAATTGATTAGTGGGTTAATGTAACAACATTTAGCATGAATTTGAAAGTAAGGCATTAATCAAGAGCCCCAGGTTGTCTTTGTGTGGAACAGAGGGAACTAAGACTATGTCTCCTTGTGACTTATGGCCCTCATATGAAAAGCTGCCCAAACAATCATGAAGATCCAGCAGTATATTTATGGGATTTCCTAAAAAGATATCAATTACTAGAGAAAAGTTTATTAAAACAAGCTGCATTTCTCTTAAGTGAATTTTCTTTTATTTTGAGGAATTATTTTACGCAGGTATCTGGTGCCACCACAGACCGTTCCTTGTAACTTGCTTATCTTTAGTGACTTTTGGCTTGTCTGTGTGTACTTGGCAGCTTTCCCCAAACATTGGCCAGGGCCTTGTGTTACAACTGCCATTAGTCAGGCAAAAGCAAATATAAACAGTGTGAATCTTTTTTTCACTTTCAGCCTGTAAGTTAAAAGTATAATACCACAAATTTGGGGAAAATGAGGCATAAGCTGACATATTCATACATCCTGTATCTCGCTAGATGAAAATCTAGTAAGAAATGAAAATAATGCTAAAAATTCTTTTTTTAAAACAATTCTTTTGAATTGATTGTATCTTGTGCAGTGAAAGCTGACATGACCTGAAAATGGCATACATTCTTTCCCTAGTGTTCTTGCAAGCATCTGAACACACAGAAAAATAAACCCTAAATTGTGTGGAAAAGTTATGTCCTTTTGTGATTGATTTTCAACTTGATATTTTGCATCATTGCTAGATTAAAAAAATTTTCTGGAATGTTAATTTAGAATGTTGAGCACTAAATTAGAATTCAGTGTTGTAAGATTGGAAACACGCATGGCAATTAAAGGGTTTAAAATTCTTGTACTTCACCACTTATGAGAGACCATTCTTTTATAAATTTAAAAGCGTTTTGTAAAATAGCAGCCCAAAGGATAAGGAGAGGAAGAAGGGAAATAGAAAAACAGGAAGGATTGTCCTTCTTTGTTCAGTTCAAAGGCACATCCAAGAAGAGTATTAAGTATAAATAGTGAGGCAAAATGCTGACCTTGCAAACTTAATAACATTGACTAAGCAGCACAGACACATTAATATTGTGATTTTCAGATTACTGGTAAAATATGTAATCCAACAGGAGGGAAAAAACCCACAACTTTTTTCCGGTATCCAAACTGTTGCTGCCAACAAGAAGAAAGGCTGTGTGTCATATAATATTCTGCTGGGCTTACAATAAGTTCGGTCTGTGGGGACCCCTAGATCTAGTGTGCCAGCACCTGAAGGTGAGACCAACTGTGAAGGGCTTTTTCCTTTGCTTAAAACTCCTGGAAGTTAACAGGGAACCAACCTGGAATCAGATGGCTCTGTGGGATTTGCGATGCCTTTTTCATAGTGAAGAGTCCAAACACATCTAGAGAATGACCATATAGATATGTGGTTCATATAGATATATTGTCTACCCAGAATTTCCTATCAGTTTAAAAATGGGTCTGTACTTAAGGGGGATAGACCTAGAGCCAGAACTGGAGTGCTTTCCAAGACCACCAGTTCTCAGATCCCTGGGAAAGGGACAGAAAGGGCTGGTTCTGTTTGACCCACTCAGAGAGTCACTTGATTAGGAGTCAGTCTGGATTGGATCACCTTGTACTTGGACACTCTGAAATTCTAGTATTATAATGCATGGCCTCAAATTATTCAAAGTCAATGGCACACGGTCAGGGAACCCTTGCATTCCTGTCCCTCCTGGTCACCTCCTGTTCACTGCAGAGAGAATTTAGCAGAGAATTGGTGGGTACCTGACAATTCTCAATGCCCTCACGGACAATAAAAAATGTTGGACATATCCAGATTCACACCAACCAGTTCATATCCTAACCTAATAGGTTTCTTAAATGATTGCACATTGATCAAGTTCATGAATATCACTGGTGCAAGGAAAGCAGCAATGTTTCTTGTATCTGGTACATTCTAAGAAAAAGCCACTTGTCATTTTACTTTTCAGAGTTACAGTCATTGAAGTAGGATTTTAATAAAGAAAATTAATAGTGTTATAATGTTTACATTATGCAATTTTACAAAGACACTTGATTTATTTTAAAACAATTTAGAGAAAAATTATAAGTCACGGAGATGATGTGAATCAGAGAAGAGGTAACAGTTCACTGATCAGGAGGGCTTGCCCTGCGTGACCTGGAAGACTTGGTTCTTCGGTGTTATGTGGAGTGTAGACCAAGTGCTCTGGAGGACTCGAGTCTGAATCTGCTGCCATGAATTTGGTAGTAAGCTTAGCATATTTGTTTAAAACAGTTATTTAAAATGAGACATTAGAACTGCTAGTTAGGGGCGCCTGGGTGGCTCTGTGGGTTAAGGCCTCTGCTTTTGGCTCCGGTCGTGATCCCAGGGTCCTGGGATTGAGCCCCGCCTCCGGCTCTCTGCTCTGCGGGGAGCCTGCTTCCTCCTCTCTCTCTGCCTGCCTCTCTGCCTACTTATGATCTCTATCTGTCAAATGAATAAATAAGATCTTAAAAAAAAAAAAAAAACTGCTAGTTAAAGTTTCTGAAAAACCGTGGAAGAAGATAGTTTAATGAACAAAATAAATAGCGGGGATTTGGAATGATTTTCTTGAATCTATAACAAGTGGCAGAGAAAAAGGAATTACCAATTTTCCAGCTGTTTGGAATGAAACAGCACTTTCTGGGATTCACATTTCATATCAGAGTTGTTTAACCAGCAAAATGGTGAAGTGATTAAATATGAAACCGTGAAGCTAAAGCTCAAGAAAACTGGTCAGAAATGTTTCTGGAATGAGCCTTTGGCTTTAGTAGTTATTTCTGTTCTGTTGGTCAGGGATGAAATGTGCTATGATCAGCCTGCTAACTTATCCACAGAGGAAGGTTTACTTTGGTGGTTTGAAGGTGTCTTCTTTCAGAATTGCGATGTGGCAGCACATCCCTGAACCACTCATTTCCTGAGGGATACTAAGCAAGAGCCAAACCCAGGAAAAAAGAAACGTTAAGGATTTCTCCCCTTACTGTGAACCCTTCCCGTGTTGGAACACAGATGACTCTACTACTTAACAATCTGGCCGAAACTGAACACTGTAACAAAAGCACTAAATATTTATTATGCAAAGACCCAGGGCCCATTTTTCACCAGGAAAATAAGAGCTGTCTTTACCAGCATTGTGCTTTGCTCAGATGTGAAACTGAAGCCGAAATTAATGAAACAACTTTATTTTTGCTATGACAATTCAGTTGGGGAAAATTTCAATAGATTGATGTACAAACTGTATTAATGTGTTTTGACTGCCTTTTAGGAACTGTCAAGAGTTTAAGTCTTAATTACTAAAGCATGGTGTCTCTTTAGGGCTAGGTCTGGTCCTTCTATGCTCGAAGTCCTCCCTGGCCACCACTGTCACCAAATAATGTTGGGCCTGGGAAGCCGTCTCCTCCTCTGGGATTTTTGTATTTTACATTTGCGTTTACTCTGATTTCTATTGATTTGACCACTGTCTTCTGACTTTTTTTTGGTCTTACTTCAACAGAGTAATGTCCAATGACTAATTATGTAAATATATATTTTTTTCATATATAAAGTTACTCGTAAGATAAATGCATTCTTAGGATGTCAAATTGCTCTATCAGTAGAGCTAAATCCTAGGAACAGGTGGGACAGCAGGAAGAGACGAATAGAGAAACTCACTAACTTACTGTGTTTGAATAAAGTGAGCATATATCTTTGAAGGACATCATTTCCAACTTTAAAATAAGAATCAGAGTAAGCATAATCTAATGTCATTCAATTGGCCCATATTCTTTAAATTTAGTAGTAGTACCAATTCTTGAAATTTTGAAATTATTGATTGAAAAAATAAACATAAAATGTTTCAGAAGGCTTTTTGGTCAAAGTTGTATTATATAATAGTTTTTATTTTCCTTGGCATTTTATGAAAAAGTCAAGAATAGCTCTGACTAGTGGTGTACTAACTGGTAAATGTTTATTACCCAGCTCTGGAAATTGGGTTAGGGAAGTCCTGATTCATAACATTTGACAGTTAACATGGTTTAAATGCTCCTACATGGCCAGTTTCAGACTACCACTGGGATGTCAGTTGGCTTGAAAACCTCCTGAAAGTTTAATAATGAGCTCTTACAAGGCGGAATGAGTCAGCTCCAGCATATTGGACAAGACCGAATTTGTACAAGCCATAAAATGATCTTCAAAACTTAAGAGTTTGTCAGATCAGTTTATCTAACATGGACATGGAACCTCAAATTCTCTGATTTATGATCCTCCAAGTACCTGTAGAAAAACGGACAACATAATAGGGAGAAGAACGGGAAAATTCTACTATATTTGCTATAGTTGAATCTTACACCAAATATATTGAAAGAGTATATTAGATGGAGTGAATAGTTCCTTAAGACTTTGGAATAAATAAATGTGCCTCAAAAATAAAGATTTTAGTAATACTTATAGCATGTTGTTGGAAGTGTAATATCAATAAATGGACATGAATACATGATTTGCTACCAGTCACTGAAACTTTTCCTTGAATTACTTTTTAATTTATATTCTTTCATTGTGTCTTTGGTATCCTTTTTCCTTCAAATTAGTTTCTGTGCACCAGGGCCAATTTATTTCACCAAAATAAATATTCTTATGAAAGCTCTTTGTCAACTAGACTGTTTACAATATATAACTAAAACGATTTTTTTCCTCCTTCAACACCGCTCTTTATTTAAATGAAAAGGACATTAGATGGATATTGGTAATCCTGTGCCAGAGTTTGGGGAATTTTTTGAAAAATAACCTCTGAATAATCCCACCCTACCTGGAAACGTTAATAATTTAGGGAAAAGAGACTTAGTTGTTTAATCTGCCAGAATTAAAAGTTACAAGAAAAAGCTTCTTAACTTTATTCATTCCTTTCAGCAGCTCAGGCCTGGGACTCAAGAAGGTCAATGTTAACTAAATTCTTTGCTGCTTGAGATTTTTTTTTTTTTTTTTAATTGGCAGCTGGTAAGGAGTGCATTCACAATAAATGGATTCTAACATGGTCCCTGGGTGTTATCTTTCCTTTTTAGGTATAGCCAAGAAATAGATTTACCAAAGAACATAATCAAGTAATCTTTTTTTTTTTTTAATTTATTTATTTGACAGACAGAGATCACAAGTAAGGAGAGAGGCAGGCAGAGAGAGAGGAAGGGAAGCAGGCTCCCTGCTGAGCAGAGAGCCCCATGTAGGGCTCCATCCCAGGACCCTGGGATCATGACCTGAGCCGAAGGCAGAGGCTTTAACCCACTGAGCCACCCAGTCTCCCCAATCAAGTAATCTTTACTGAGGTTTTGGGTTTTTTTTAAGGGCTTAAATTTTAAACTTGCCTAGTCCTTGGAGAGGCATAATGGTGATGCTCTAGAACAATGAAAAGGAAAGGTGGTTCTAAAAAGAATGATTAGATCAGAGAAAACTTGGAAAATGACACTTCTCTTTCCTGGGCTTTAAGAGGTACTCAGGTAAAGCAAGTAGAGTGCATTGATTTTTTAGAATTTATTTTGTAAAGCACTGGGAACTCTCCCTTCCCCAAGGACTTTAGCCCTTTGCAGAAGGGCTGCCTTTAAACACACTGTGAGTGATCATTTTTCTTTCCACCTCCAAGGAAATGATTAATCCATGTTCTTCCTAATCCTTCTGCATTGGCTGTTTGTCAGTTGGAAACATTGATAGATGAGTAGGTGTTAAAATAGCACATTTGTTTTAAAAAGAAAAACAAACAGATACACATCTTACAGAGGTCACCAGTCACACAATGTACTGTTTGGAAATTTCCGTTCACTTACATTTTTGTTTCTATATATATTGAGATTAAACTCTGATTCTTTAGGGAGCTAATTTTTTCAAATTACCCTATTAAACAAAATAAAGCACCTCTCTATCTGTAGCTTCTTTGGTGAAAAAAAGAAGAGAAACAAAGCTTTTGCCTCTTGGTGGTTGTTAGAAGGAGATCATGATGTATGGCCAACATAAATTTGTTAAAAAGAAGAAGGTAGGGTAAATTGGTACAGTAAACTAGTGAGTACTCCCCTGACCCAGAAACCTCCTGGACACAAACTTCCTGAAGACTTTCCTGTCTTTGAACAAGTTGTCAAGTGTTAAATCAGCTTATCTTTTTTCCTTGAATTGAATATCATGGTTACTTAAAACTATAATTTCTCTACAATCTGAACCCTTCCCACCAAAACAAATAGTAAACAAACAAACTACCCATCCAAGGAGATTACTAATCTGGTGGGTGACAGGTTATGTGATTATGTTTGTGATTTTGCTCCCTCTAATTTTCTTCCCAGATTTTCTTCTGTAGCATCCCTTTTTATTCTGTAAAACATTTTGAATTTCTGGTTCTCTCTGGAGTATCATCAGTTAGTGAAATATTATGTCAGTCCGTAACAATTGGATCCTTTCTACTCATATGTGCATAATGCAATAGGATTCCTGAAGATGGAAAGACTTCCATCCTCCTCCCTTTAAGGTATATAATATCAGAACAACTTGTGTCTTCCTCTTCCCAACCCCTTGCTCACCATGAACCAGAGTAAAAGTGTAAAAAGGACACTCATTTCTAGGAAAATGTTAGTTCCTGATCTGAGCCTTTGCAGACTTCAGAAGAGAAAAACAATACTACAATTGAGAATATTCTGCTAAAGAATGTCTGTTTTCCAGGCTTACAATAATGAAAATTAAATAATAGGGAGAAAATTTCCTTCTAAGAAGAATGATGGGATTGGGGGGCACCTGCGTGGCTCAGTTGGTTAAGCATCTGCCTTCGACTCAGGTCATGATCCCAAGGTCCTGGGATCGAGCCCCACCTCCAGCTCCTCACTCAGTGGGGCATCTCTTTCTGCCCCTCCCCATGCTGGTACATGCTCTCTCCCTCTCTCTCTTTCTCAAATAAATAAATGAAATCTAAAAAGAAGAAGAAGACAGCTGTAAAAATGCAACCCTTGCTTTCAGCCAATATGTATCTAAGTTTATTGCTAAAGTCAAAAATGTATAGGAGTTGTCTGGTCCCAAGAGCTGGTCCAGCGCCTGCACCCTTGATTGAGGAATAAAGAAGAGACATTCGCAGATCCATATGAGGACTGGCCAAAAAAAAAAAAAAAAAAAAAAAAAAAAAAAAGAAGAAGAAGAAGAATGGTGGGATCATAGAAAACAGAAAAAAAGAAGGGTGAATAAATAGTTGTCTTTGTTCTCTGGATTTGCTTGAATATTGTACAGCTCTGTGTCTAGACTCATCTCTGTTGCCAACAGGTCTCTACGATTACTTCAGATTCTCCTGAAGCCAAATCTCTAGGCAGATCAATAGTTAAACTCTATCGAAAAACCACAGAAAGTAACCCACAAAACCAAACCCAACCCAAATTACCCAAACAAAAAACTATTTAATCAAGTGAAATTTTCTTGATTTCTGCTCTTCCGAGTAAGTATGTCATTACTTATACAGCATGGTCCTTTGCATCGTGAGTGTGTATTTGATTGCATCTCTTCATTGACCTTAATCTTCAAATATGGTGTTTCCTTTAATTTAAAAGGTTTTCAATATTCCCATCCCCTTATTTTCTAACAGACTTGCTGCTGGGAGAGATTAACTGTTGCCCTAGAAACACTCAAAACATCAATTTCCCTGGAGCAGTATCTCACTAATCTCAGCACTCAAATCACAATGTTTAGTTAGAGCTTGTTCAGTGAGTACTTGAAGGTTGATTAAATGACTGTTAAACTTCCCAGAGCAACCAAAGTAAAAGCTCCAAAGCAGCAGGTCACCCCTGTTAGAAGGCAACTCCTTCCATTCAGGGGAGATCAGTTGTGTCGAGACTGTCTAGAAGGCACACAATTACCATTTACTAATGGTGACTACAGAATTACATTGATGGTAATCCTATGCTTAACGTGGATATAGCTTATCTAAAATTTCCTAATATTTCTTAACTATGGTGTTTGGTCAAAGCATAGAGAAGGATCCACGTGTATATACATGTGCATGTGTCTGTGTGTGCTCCTTGTGTAGATTATTTCTTTGATTTGCTTACCCTTTCACTTGTTGAGATACCTGTCTTCTGTTCTCCTGGTAGAGGTTTGGCAGTTTAGTTTATGTATCTTGAGGGACACAGAGAGGACCGATTTGAGGATTTGAGATGTATTTCAAGGGTTTGATTTCATCAGGACGACCAGAATAAAACTGGGTGTTTGTAATATAGTTTAGAGATTAGATCATCTTCTGACAGAAAAACAGTGGTAAGAAAGATACAGTTTCAAAATATGCCTACAGATTAACACATCTACTCATAATAGTTCCCTGGAGAGGGAAGACCAAAACAAAAATAAAACAGGAGATGTAACACTGTCAATAACAGCAACAGAAAACAAAACTTGATTCGTAAATCAGGAATCAGTCAGAGATTTTGCAGGATGCCAGTAACATTCACATGAGTCACCAAGGGAAATGCCATTTCATCAGTTTTGAAATGACTTTCCATTAGACCATTGACAAATGCTTCCAATCCTAGCTTCCAGTCTAGCTTAGTGGAACATAGTCCTTGTCTGGGAAGGTTGGAGGGACTGTGTACGACGTCGCTGTTAGTATTCCTACTTCCTATGTGACATTGATAAAGGGTTAGTCTGTTTCTTTTGGTTTACATAGCTCTCTGAAGCAAGAATATCCAGATGAATTCTATAACAATTACACTGAAGCCTATTTTAAAATTTGTATACTATTTTGAAATAGAAGTTCATTGGAAATTTGAGCTGTTATGAATGAAAATCACCCAGAAAATGAAATTTGAACTGTTATGAATCAATGAAAATTGAATGTCTGAAAGTAATTCATAAGGAGGCTTTGCTTTCTATACTTGAGGTTTCCATGTAAAATACATGATATTTATAACATGCTGTGCCTTATTTTTTCACATTTTTTGCTAGCTGTGCACCTTTTGAAATAGTTGTGATTTTAAAAATGATAATCCTGAGAGATCTGTTTCTATGCCTAGGAAAATATCTGAATACTCTTGCTGTGTCATTTCATTTTGTATTGGCTCCAGCTGCTAATTGCAGTCTATTTTCCTCCAGCCAGTGGCCATTGAGATGCCTTGCTAAGGTGCCTTAAATCCATGTTTTATTACTTAAAATGTATGCTTTCAAAGGTGATCACCCACTTTAAAAATAAAAGACACAAAAAATAAATGAAGATACTAAGTCGTTTATTCCACTGAATATTGCAGCTAGAGGGAGTGTGTGGGGTCCTGCAGTCTGAGCTCCTTATCCTCTCTTTTTTAAAGATAAGGATTCGAAGCCTAGTGAGATGGTGCAGCTTGCCAAGGTCACTCAGCCAATTAAGGAGAAGCCAGCCTTGGAGCCCGCATCTCTTGGCTTGCAGCTGAGACCTTCCCCACTGTATTTCAGGGAGACCATATTTAGGAAAGATTAAAATGCTGAAATTTTCTCTCCACATCTGTATTTTCAGTAAATCAGCCTTGGACATGAATTATACTCACCATGTCCGGTGTTTATCTGCAAAGGCCTAGAGCTCTGAACATTTTGAGGTTTGCCTTTCATTAGCTACTTGGAAAATAATGAAAGAGCCAGTTCGACCTCCTGTCCTGAATGTACTGCTCCTCTCCGGTGTATTCTGTTTACAGCTGCTTTGAGCCTCTCTCTTGAACACCATCCTCTTTACCTTATTGCAGAGTTATTGGGAATTTGGGAAATCAACTGAAATATTTCATAGTTTACAATAATGTTATTTAATGTTCACCATTAAAAATCACAAAGATAGAGATACTTGTTTATAGTCTGTCTTCTCTCTGGTTATTATAAATAATTTAAATAATGTTAAGATAGTGTTTCAAAGGAACATTTCAATTTTCAACATAGGTGACATTTATCAATTTAATGCATAAGAAGAAATGCTTGACTCAAGAGGAATTTTGCTTTTTCAACCAGTAGGAAGTGCATTATCTTAAGTATTTGTATCTGCTTTGGTTCCCTTGAGGACCAGAATAATAGTAATCATATTTTTCTTGAGTGCTTACAAGCTGCCAGTCTTGGGAATAAATACTTTATGCGCATTATCTTATTTAATTCTCGTGGCTACCCTGTAAGATGGTTGTTACTGACTCCATTTTACAGATGAAGTAATTGAGGCTATGGGATTAAGATCACAGAGTTGATAAATGGCAGAACTGTGGAAAAATCCAAGCAGTCTCAGTTCAGCTCCCCAGCTCTGTGCCAGAATGTAAAACTCTCTGAGGAGGGGACAGCTTCCTAGGCCCAACATTATTTGGTTGCCTCAGTGGTCCTGGATGCAGTAATGGCCAGGTTGAGACCTGAAGGAAAATCATGGGATAGTGGTTTCAACCTGGGCTGTAGACACACAGTGCTGATACTGGCATCCCTGCTTTGCTCCTTATGAGGCTTTATTGTCCCTGTCTGTATAATAAGGAATATGTTTTTACATATGTCTACAGGTCTGCTCTGAGCATGGGATAAAGTAATCCATGTAAAGAATTTTGCACAACGCTGGGCATGTAATGTGCACTCAGAAAAGCTTAGCTCTGCATTCACTTGACTGGTAACAAAGACAAAAATGAATTCCTAACCCATTGTTCATATCTCCAAACCATAAAAATAGTAAATACCCAGTAATACAATTGGTAGGTCATAGGGTAGCTCTATTTTCGACTTTATTATTTTAAAGACTTTATTTATTTATTTATTCATTTGTCAGAGAGAGAGAGCGCACACACAAGCAGGCAGAGTGGCAGGCAGAGGCAGAGAGAGAAGCAGGCTCCCAGCTGAGCAAGGAGCCCGATGTGGGACTCAATCCCAGGACCCCAGGATTATGACCTGAGCCAAAGGCAGTGGCTTAGCCCACTGAGCCATTCAGGCATCCCTATTTTTGACTTTTTGAGGAACCTCCATACTGTTTTCCAGAGTGGCTGCACCAGCTCGCATTCCCACCAACAGTAGCAGGTTTCCCCTTTCTCTGCATCCTTGCCAGCACCTGTTGTTTCCTGACTTGTTAATTTTAGCCATTCTGACTGGTGTGAAGTGGTATCTCACTGTGCCTTGTATTTGTATTTCCCTGATGCGGAGTTATATTGAGCACTTTTTCGTGTGTCTGTTGGCCATTTGAGTGTCTTCTTTGCAAAAAATTTCAATTCATGTCTTCTGCACATTTCTTGATTAGATTATATGTTCTTTGGTTGTTGAGTTTGATAAGTTCTTTGTAGATTTTGGATACTAGCCCTTTATCTGATACGTCATTTGCAAATATCTTCTCCCATTCTGTCCGTTGGTTTTGTTGACTATTTCCTTTGCTGTGTAAGAGCTTTTCATCTTGATGAAGTCCCAATAGTTCATTTTTGCCCTTGTTTCCCTTGCCTTTGGCGATGTTTTTAGGAAGATGTTGCCGCAACTGAGGTCAAAGAAGTTGCTGCCTGTGTTTTCCTCAAGGATTTTGATGGAGTCCTGTCTCACCTTGAGGTCCTTCATCCATTTTGAGTCTATTTTTGTGTGTGGTGTAAGGAAATAGTCTAATTTCATTTTTCTGCATTTGGCTGTCCAATTTTCCCAACACCATTTCTTAAAGATAAAGAAGAAGAATTTATGGTCTGTGTTTCTCTTTCTCTCTCTTTTTCCCACACTCACTTCCATATTCTCTATCTGGACTATCTCTCTATCCCTCCTATACCCACTCCCCTCCTCCTTGCTTGACTAACCCATGTAGTCTTCAGGTCTAAACTTGAGGTCTTACTTAAAAAGTCCTCTCTGACCATAGACTGGGTTAGGTCTTTTCCTGTGTGTACTAATAACATCCTCAGCTTACTCCTGTCCAATCTGTTTTCTTTATCTATTGCCATGCAATAAATTACCACAAATGGAGCAGCTTGAAGCAACAAATTTCTTTTCTCCCAGTTTTTGTGGGTCAGGTATCTCCGATATTCTGCTCAGGAACTAAGGCTAAGATCAAGATGTTAGCCACCTGTGTCTTTGTCTGGAAGCTTGTCTAGGGAAAATTAGGCTTCCAAGCTCCCTTAGATTGTTGGCAGAATTTATATCCTTGTAGCAATAGAATTAAGGTTCTTGTTTTTTAATAGCTGTGGGCTGTGACCCACTCTCAACTCAGGTCCTTACCATGTGACCCTGTCTACAGCATGGCAGTTTGGTACTTCAAGATCAGCAGGAGGTCTGCTAAGATAGGAGCTTATTTGTAACATTACATAATCATGGGAGTGATATCCCATTGTATTCACAAATTCTGCCTTTAGGTAAGGGGAAGTCATCATACTGGGTGTGTCCACCAGAGATAGGGGATCTAGGGAGCTCTCTCAGAATTCTGCCTACCAAAATATCCTTTATCACATTGCATTATAATTGCCAAATTGCTGAGATCCCAGAAAGACTTTTCTTGGTGACTCTAGCTTCTGCTTTCCATAGCACTTGGCAAATATTGGATCTCAGTGGATACTTGTCAGGTGCTTAATAAATGTTGACAGTTCAGTTTGGATAGTAGAGAGCATGGAGGCCTAAGGAGAAAAGATCTTAATAGCCAATACATTTAGTAGAATCATAGGTGAAAAGATGTTGCCAAATGGCAAAGAAGGACAGAGAAATTTTGAACTAAATCTAGAATCTATAGACTCTATTAATGAGGTATTTGGGAGCAAGAATTTCCTGTCCCCCATAGGTCCTTCCAGGTGGAATAAATCAAATTGATATAAGAAAGATTCATAGGAGAATATCAAATTTAATTTCCCATGTATGGAGAAACCACACAGACTTGGAAATTCCAAAGAGTCCAGCAAAAGGAGGTATATTTGTCATTCTGAACTAAGGAAAAGGGGGTTAGGGTCTGGGACTTCAAAGGAAAGGTATGCAGTTCACAGGAAGATGTAAAAGAATAAATGTTTGGTTAACTAATATTTGCTGGGCCACTCAGAAAAACAACGGGCCATAGAGGACTTTGATCAAACAGGCCCTGCTACCTTCTTTCCCGTCTACCATATCTAGTTTATAGTATAATGTAGTTAGCTCTGGTGATCGCTCCTCTCCTGGAGCAGGTTCTCTATCTAAACTATTTTTAGGCTCCTGTGGGGGAGATAAAGAACTTTTCCTGAATCTACTGAGTTTTGATTGCTTTTTAACTCATAGTAATCTTCATGCCAAAGTTGCCCATCTTGGGGTGGTCTGCCTTTGGCACCTCCAGAGGATGGTACCATCATTGTGGTAATGGGGAAACTGCATGCTATATTTTTGGAGGTAATGATTAAGTGATACTCAGTAAGCAATGTTTGGTCAGTTATATTGCATGTGGTATCGAATAAGTAAGAATGAACAGCTCTCACTAATTGTGCTGAAGTGTGGAAGGCCATCATGATAATCATTGCTTAAAAAACACTTTTTTGAACTTTTCCTCTGATTGAGGCACAAGGATAAATACTCTTGAAGAGAGTATAGCGGCTGAACCAGGAAAATATAGGAAATTCAAAGCAGGGAATTGGTTTACTTAGATGATAGGAAAGCTGAGAAGCCAAAGAAGGGATAGTGAGGTTAAACAAGAGATTTGTGACCCCAGGAAGCCACTACTGTCTGGGTTTCCAAAGGGAGGAGGTGATCATGTAGGATCAGAGAGGAGGGTTAGCTGTCTCCAGAGATGCTGACTGACTCAGAGAAGGAGGAGGAATGCTCTGACTTCTCCCTTCCTCCCACCCTTCAACCTGGTGTCTCCTATTAGTTGAACCCAACTGGAGGGAGTAGGGAAAATGCAGGCAGCAGGCATCAGAATAATGTTTCCCCCAGTATCTCCTGAGGGTGGATGGTGGTGAGCATGAGAAATGGAATTGAGGGCCAACAAGCTCAGGACTAGCACAGGGACATAAAGACAAAAGACAAGAATTTGCCCCCAAGGGGCTTGGTAAAGAGCCATGCATACAGATAACTGTAATAAAGGAGAGATCCATACTTTCTGAAACAGCATGATAATTTAAAAACAACAAGAACCAAACAAAACACAAGTTCTGGTATTCAAAATGGAATTTGTACAAGGAATTTAATCAGATATTAATTGGACTTGTATTTTACCATGTAATTACCAAAAACAAAAAGTAAATTTTAGAAGAGAAGTTGGAATATATGTATAGCTAAGGGGAGAAGATTTAAAGAAAATCAGAAACCCCAAAAGCTCTAAGATAGATGTTATTAATTATGCAAAATTTTTTTAAAGAATGATAGAATACCATAAAACCATAAATAAAGTCAGAATTCATATGATAAATTGGGAAACAAAACACAAAAGAAGTCAATACCTATAATGTGCCTACAAAGTAAGAAAAAGACAAATAATCAAATAGAAAAGTGAGCAAAAATATTGGCCATTCACATAACAAAGTCAATCATACAATTCAATTCAATTCAATTTTTGTAAAGCAAAATTAATACAATTCAATTTTTGTAAAGCAAGACATTAAATAGAAGTCCTCCATGGATAATTGATGAAAATGGAGAGAAATGTGAAAGGTGGCATAAATGGTTGGCTTCTTACCTTAGTTGCTGGAAGGGAGGACCTTGGAGTGTGGGATGGAGGACCAGGGAAGAGGAAAATAGAAGAAAAAGGAGTACATAAGAAAAGTTTGAACAACCCATTCAGCATATACATGGCCCCATTCATGTAAAATTACTGAAGTGTGTGGCTGTGTATGTATGTGTATATACTACTGCCACCACCCCCTCCCAAGGTCAAGCACCATCAGCTCTCACCTGGATTCCTGCAAGAATCTTCTTTCCCATTTCCCTCTTCCATGCCTGCCTTCTCACAGCGCTGTGCACAGAGCTGGAGTGGTTCTTTGAAAAGCTGGCAGATCATGATCCTCCTCTGATCAGCACTGTGCTGATCAGTACTCTCCTGGGGCTTTTCACCCAACTCTGAGTAGGATCTAATCTCATGTTGTTCTCTCCCCTTCCCTCAGGACACTCCAGCCAAGCTGGTCCTCACTGTTTCTCAGATGTCCTGCATGCCATGTCACCCCACAGCCTTAGTACATGCAGTCCCCTTTGCAGTCTCCATCTCCCTTCACTCACCTCCACACTTCTGTTTAAATGTCACTTCTTTACAAATGATTTTCCTGATGACCCTACCCGAAGTAACATCTTTACTCTCTGACACTAATACCCTTCTTTGTTTTTCTTTGGAGTATCTATTGCTGCCTGACATATGACTAGAATATAAACATCTTGAGAATTAGGCTTTGTGTCACATGGCACACAGTAGGCACTCAAAAATTTTTTGGTGAATGAATGAATAAATGAATAGATGTTTGGACAAGGATAGTCACCAAAATGTTAACAATTATAGGTTTCAGGATCTTTTTGTTTCTTCTTTATAACCTTCTCTATTGCTGAAGTAGCAAAATTCTTAAACATTATTTTTCCCCATTGACATATCAGGGGATTTGGCTTGAGTTTATAGGAGTCTGAGATAGGTTTAGATGAAGAAATCTAAGGAAAAACGAATTTATTGCCATTCCTCTTAGAAATGCAGGATTATTTAAAATCTCTGTAGCTTTCATTTTTCCACAGAACTTTGGGTTGTTACTTTAGCTGTTGCCTTGCTTATTTTCTAGACGTGGGTAGAAATTCATATATCCAGGATCCTAGCTTCTATGCTGATATATGTGCCCTGCATCTTATTGTTTACTGCAGCGGAGATAAATGTATCTTGTCCATGTCAAAAACCAAATCACTAGTGTTTGCTGTAGCACTTAAGAAAAAGGTAGGCTGATGTTTCCATTTACTTTGAGGTACATAAGAAAAGAGCAAGGTGGACTAATGGATGAATAGAAGGATGGATAGATACGAAATGAAACAAGATGGTAAGATACTAATGTTAGAATCTAGGTGGTGGGTATATAGGTCTTCACTGTGAAATTCTTTCAACTAATAAATATTTGAAAAATTCCATAATAGAATTTCTGAAAAATTAAATAGCTAAATATAATGGAATTTAAATAGTATAATATTTGAGGCTACTTATTTCTTTTTGATGAGAGGGCAAAAAGGAATTGAGATATTCTGATGAAAGCATTTTATAATATTCTTGGAGATAATAAATATTTTAGCTCATGTATTGTCTTACTTAGATTTGTGGTTGTGTAAATCACATTTGTTTGATTGGAAAAAGTCCATTTTGATCACTTGGTAATATGGTTTCATCAGGCCCCTTTTGTATTTTAAGCATGTATAGAAGAAGCAGTGAGAGTCTGATCTTTTCCATTAATTAGGGCTTTCAGAAGCTTACTGAAAAACACCCTCTAAACATGACAAGCCATTGAGAGCTGTTGAACTGAACTACAATTAGCACAGTTAATAATAGCTTTTCCAGGAAAAGAATTTAATGACTGTGCAGAACCAAAAAATCTAAATAAAGTATCATTATGTATATCACTTCAGTGGGTTCTTTGTTTTGCATGTGATAAATAGGCAGAAAATTTTGTGTCACTGCTAAATACTATTACCTTCTAAAACGCTAGAAACCCATTCATTCATTTCAATGTGCCACGCTGCTTATTACACAGAGGCCATAGAGAGGCAAGGACAGAATTTCAACTCATGGTCTCCCCCTCCCCCTTTCATCTTCCTCTCCCTCTTCTCTGATCCTCTTTCTCTGTCTCCTTCTTGTTTTTTACCCTCTTTCCTTTCTTTTTCTTCTCCCCTCCTCCTCCTTATCCTCCTCCTCCTCCTTTTCTCCTTCCTCTCTCTTTCTGTCTGTTCCCTTTCTTCTGCCGTAGGCTGCCAGAGAAAGGTACTGGGTCATTCCTACATACACATTTCTCCTACTAAGAAGATTATGCTGAGGTAGAATGTGGAGAGATATTTGATTCTCTATTAAAATATATATAAGCTATATATTTTTAATTCTTGGTTAGACTTTTCAGTTTCTCTGGGTCTGTCTTTTTCTGCCAGGTCTCTGATTTGAAAAGAGATGTATTTAAATTTCATGCTATAAGTGTATTTTTTAGTCAGGTTCTCCTTCCATTGTAAGTTTTTGCTTTATATGGTTAGCACTTGGGTGCATTCATAGAGTGCATGCTTTTGTACCTTTTATGATGACATGACTTCCCTTTTTATCTAATTTAGTGCTTTTCCCTGTATATCCAATTTAAGACAATACCTTAAGTTCTGTATTGTCTGATATTAACTTTGGTATTCCTCTTTTTTATTTTGCTTGCATTTCCCTGTTATTTCTTGCCTATTTCTTTATTATCAGTTTTCTAATTATTTTATTTTATTTATTTTAAGTTATTTATTTATTTATTTGACAGAGAGAGATCACAAGTAGGCAGAGAGGCAGGCAGAGAGAGAGAGAGGAGGAAGCAGGCTTCCTGCCAAGCAGAGAGCCTGATGCGGGGCTCAATCCCAGGACCCTGAGATCATGACCTGAGCCGAAGGCAGAGGCTTAACCCACTGAGCCATCCAAGCACCCCAGTTTTCTAATTATTTTAAATAATTTTCTCTAATTTGTTTCTTCTTTTTTAATCCAGTATGACTGACTCTTTCATGAAAGTGTATGGTCCATTGACATAGAGGATATTAATTGATTCTATTATTTTCCTTAATTTTGCTCTTATTTTACATTATTTTTGTAATTTATTCTTATTTCTCTGGTTTATTCAATTACTATTCATCCTGTTCCGTTTTACCTGACTTTATGTACCCCTCTTCTGCTACTCTAAGTCAGACACACATCTCTCTGCTACTGTCTAAAAACAAGATATATATATATATATATATATATATATATATACACACATACATACACACACATATATACATATATATGTGTATATATATATATATTTTTTAAAACCCAAACTTAAAAGAACTATATTGAGTCACAGAAGATGATGTCCAAGAGGCACAGCAGGATGAAGAAATTAAAAACCTCACGAGATTCTTGTTTTTTCTATTTCTCCCTGCTTTCTTCCATTTTTTTCTGTTTTATTGATGTATAACTGACAAAATTGGGATATATTTAAAATGTACAACATGATGATTTGATATATATCTACATTGTGAAAAGAGATGTTTGGGTTTTTTTCCCCATGGTGGCATCCTTCCTAATTATCATTACACTCACACCAGTAAGATGAACCCTTTCGCAAACTTTCACTTGCTTCTTTTCTCTGTTTCTTCCCACCAGATGAGAGGTTTGGAATGTTTTTATTGCCCAGTCTCTCCACCCTGGTCCCACCCTGCCACCATCCCCAACTTCTAGGTTTTGCCGAGATAATGAAATACTTTTAGTCTAAATTGATTTGACTTTCAGTTCAAGAATTCTTACTTAATACTTTTAAAAACACATTCCCAGACAGTCTGCCAATATCTATTTAGACGTAAGTGTATATTTAGATTGTGTGTGTGTGTGTACTTCACTAAAATGCTCTTCAAGTTTTTTGATCCAACTTGTTGTAAATCTCCCCAGCAGCTCTATTTTGTTGGGTACCTATATTCTTTGATCTTTCACTTTCAGGTTGTTACTCTAACAGGTTGTTATTTTTCTGGATGTAGACCTGGGTATAAATCTTGAAGGTTCTATAAGTGATGGGAAGCAAAGCATCACCTGCCTAACTCCCTGGGGAATTGTGTAGAAGGTAGACAGCCAGACTATCTAGACAGCAGAGAGAACCTTCCTACCTCTTTCTATTCACACGGTCCTGCACTCAGAAAAAGGGAAGTTTCAGCATACCAGATACACTCCTTGAGCTTTGTGAGGGTCAGACTAAGAACCCCACAAGGGGCCAAGTCATCCTTAGACACTTGGGGGTACACAGAACTTTGAAGCTATCCCCAGCATTCATCAAATGCTTAATCTTGAGAGTTTCTGAATTTGGCTTTCAAACTCATGCCTCGCCCATGTTGGAAAAAGCCCCACATTTTCTCCTCTGCCAGGATCTTTTCAGAACTCAACATCTTTCTTATACTCAGTGGTTTACCACCACCAACTGCTGCTTGGCTCAAGGTGGACAGATATATTTAAGCCAGAAATGGATAGGAAATAAGATATTCAAATTTGATCACTATTGTCTCAGAATTCTCTTAAAACAGATTCTAGTTTTTAAAAATTGATTGGTTTTATACATTGTTAGGATGTATTTAAAACTGGGAAATAGAAATACCAAAGATCAGGATTTGGTCATGTACAGTTTGTGATAGGAGTTATTTTTATTGACTGTCCAAAATTCTTCCAGTAACCACTGCCCTTCCCTTCAGTCAGTTCATGCAGTTTCAGCCTTGATAAACTGATCAGTTAAGAGTACATCTTTTGCAGATAACAGAAAAATATAATAACGCTTATATTAAAAAAAGTTGTATTTGCTAGTATCTTGAGCCAAACAGACTTTGGGGAAAATAAGTAGAGATCTATTGAACTTTGGATGACTGGATAATTATGTCATCAGTGACTAGTTTTTGCTTAGCTCCTATGTCTTCTGTGGCAGAACTATTCTTTCTCAGAATTATAAGATGTCTGCCAGCAATTCCCAGGGATAGCAATCTTCCTGGTCACATCCAGTGGCAAAAAGTGGGTCTTTCCATTAGCTATCTGAGAAGAGGATGTGAACTTCTTTTCCAGAAGCCCCCAGAAAACATCAGGCATGTTTCATGTTCTTTATTTGGATCATATGCAGTAATGGACAAAAATCTGCCCTCCTCAATGGCTTGCACATAAATGATCAAGGTCACACACATGAGCTAACATAGGGACACAAACTGTGTCCACCAACTCTCTCTTGTCAAGGTGACCAGACATTTCTGTTTTTGTTTTTGTTTTTGTTTTTGTTTTCCTGCTAAATCCAGTGATCAATTCTCAGTCTTCATTTTACTTAACTTACATTTTATCATTTTACTCAATTGATCATTCCCTGAAACACTTTCCATTGCTTCCATGACCCTGCACTCCTACTTTTCCTCTTACCTCACTGGCTGCTCCAATTTAGTATCCTTCACTGTTTCTTTCTCAACATCCTAATATCTTACAGCCCTGGAACTTCTTATAGCCCTAGACTTCTCTTTTCTACGTACACTCACTGCCTTCATGGTCTCATCCAATTTCATAGTTCTAAATATGAGCTATACAAATTGTGTGTAATCAACATCATCATCTTTGTTAGCAAAATATTCCAAATCAGCATTATCATTCTTATCACTAAGTACCAGAGAAATGTTATCTCATTTACTCCTGAAGAACTTGGTTATGTAGATTGAGTTATTGTCTCCATTTCACAGGTGAGAAAACTGAGATCTAAGACAACATAAGTAAGTCTGGCATGGTCACAGAGCAAGTGGTAGAGCCAGGCCTTGAATCTGGATAGGTGGATTTCCAGTACCATTTTTAAAAAAGATTTATTTATTTTAGAGAGAAAGAGAGAGAGAGAGAGACCATGCATGTGAGTGGGGGAAGGTGCAGAGAGGGAGAGAGAGAGAGAAAGAGAGAATCTCAAGCACACTCCCCACTGAACACAGAGCCCAATGCCACTGAACACAGGGCCCAACGTGGGGCTCCATCTCACCCTGTGAGATCATGACCTGAGCTGCGAACGTAAGTTGGATGTTTAACCTACTGAGCCATCCAGGTGCTCCCAGAACCATTCTTAACCACCATGCATTACTGCCTCCACAGTGTCAGTAGCTTTGTGATATGTAGCACCTCTGAAAGACATGCTTTTTCATGCCAATATCTGACATTATTATGCCCTGCTCTCAGAAGCTTATTTTCTCTTTTGCCAAGGATTTCCTAAAATCTTGATATTTCTACTGTTTCAAATGACTTCAAAATTTTTAGTAGTGAATTTTCCTGCTACCAGGAACATTTTAGAGGCCAAACTGCTAGTGAATCTATTTTCTTAAAAGGAAGACTATGAACTGACATTAAAAAGAAGCCTAAAATACTCCTTGACACTTTTCTTTCCCTGGCTAGTGCTTTTTTTATTTCTGTCTTTCTCCAGCATCTTCCTGGAATAATACCGTTATAAAAAAAAAAAAACATTAAAAAACTGAATAAAATAAAATAAAATAAAATAATAAATACATAACAAAAGAGAATAAAATAAAATACCTTTGTTTTATTGCCCTCCATTTGAAATCTGAATTCCACCTTCCCAATTCCACTGAAATTTCCACTGAAATTACCCCTATATTATTTTTACCTCAATTGCCAAATCCAGTGAATGTTTTTCAGTCACTGTTTTACTCAGTTTTTCTGTGGTATTTAACAGTGTTGATTATTTCTTCCTTTAAACTATTTTCTCCCTTGAATTCCATGACAACATTATCTGGATTTCTTTGTATTTCTGTGATATCGTCTTTAGAGTACCCCTTCCTTGAAGTATGATTAGCTTTGCTTTTCTCCAGGGTTATTAGTCCTCTTCTCATTATATTCTCTCCCTGGATAATATCATCTGTCTCTTAGTATAATTTAAAAACAGATAGCCCTAAATATGTACCTTCAGCTGGAGGTTTTATAAGTCCCTTAGTCAACATACCCAGAGCTGAGCTATGTGGTTCCTCTTTCTCTACTCTGAAACTATTTCATGTTTCTTTTTGCTGTCTGCATTAATGATATGCTACCACTGCTATCCAAAGTCCATGTCATTCTAAGTTATCCAGTGCTTTCTCTGATCTCTCACCTTCACTACCCAGGTGGTCACTCAAGTGATGTGTCAAGTCTGTCTTCTCTGCAACATCACCAGTGATCTTGTGTTAGTTCAAGCACTGTTCACCTCCAGCTTGAACTATTAATATAAGTTCCTTTTGGTCTTCCTGATTTCAGACTTGCCCATGCAATTTTTTCTTTTTCCACGTTGTTACTGGAGCAACCTTTCCAAATTTCAAACCTGACCATGTCTTTCTCCAGATGAGTTCTGTTGGTGACTCCCTGAAGCTTAAAAGAGGAGGTTCTAGCTCAACAAAATCCTTCTTAATCTGGTCCCAGCCTACTTCTCCAGCCTCATTTCCTTCTTCTTACTTCTTACCTTCTTTTCTTTTTCTCTTACTCCTATTTTCATCCTCCTTCTCCTCCCCTTCTTTTTCTTCTTTTTCTTTCCATACCCTACTCTTCTTCCTTTTCTTTCAGCATTAAATCATTTCTAGTTTCTGAAGATGACAAGGTTGTTTTATAGGTCTAGACCATTTGAAGCCCTTTCCTCACCCACTGAACTCCTAGAAGGCCAGTTCGCGTACTGTCCCTTCTGGTTTCTCCAAATTGAATTCATTACTGCTTTCCTTGTATTACTTTTGTAATGTGCCCATACTTCATTATGCATAAAGCTCTCTAGTTACAACTTTTTGGATTGTGTGGCTCCCGTTAGATTGTAAGTTTCTTAAAGGAAGTAATTCTGTCTTTATTATCTTTTTATCTCCCAGTACAATGTTCAGCATATAACAGAGAGTCAGCATTTGTTGAGCAGGTTTAACTGAAACCATAAGTTAGACAATTTCCCTCGAGATGTTAATAGTTTTTCTAGAAATGATATCATACACTTTAATATCACCTTACTGTGTACTATGTATTCCTCTGTGACTTTCTATTAAACCTAAGTGATTTTCACCATAAATTAAGCATCTAAAGAGTCACATCTATTATTTTATGTCATTGAGATACCATTAATTACTTTTTTTGAGATACCATTAATTATTATTAACAAAATACATATGTTATTTTGTTCTAAAAATCCTTAAAATTTTCCAAGTAGAAAAATCATTTCTATTTTCTCATAGAAATGACAGCAAAAGGCTGTGCCATCTGGGATAACATTAATAGCTGAATCCAAATAAATTTGATTACATCATTCTCAAAGAATCTAAGTCTCATATTCTTGAGTCATCTATTTTTGCAGTTTCAAATTTATGGCACATATTGAGATAGATTATTTAATAATGACAAAAGAATTATTCTGATTGTTATGAGAAAGAGCTTAGCTAAGTTTAGCTTTTAAAAACAAATTTAAGAGCTGTGGAAAAATGAACCTTGCAAATTCCTCTAATCCCTCTTATAGTAAGGGCATACCAAAAATTAATTGATACAGACCTTGTATCCCAAGAGTTTTGTTCTTCTGTTTTGTCCTCTCTGTCAAACCTTTAAAACTTGAACAAAATAGAATATGGTCACTGAAATTTAGCCTTCCATAAATGAAGAAGATTTATATCATATGCTAATTTTTCCTCCCCTTTAGAGCTTGGTTTATGTTGGGAAATATTTATAAAATTAACCCATATGTAACTATTTTTGTCTTACTTCTAATCAGAAGTATTTCTTTTTATTGAGGTGAAATTCACATAACCTAAAATTAACCTTGTTGAAGTAAACAGTTAAGCAGCTACTAGTACCTTCACAGTATCATGCAACCACTACCTCTGTCTAGTTTCAGAACATTTTTATCATGCCAATAATAAACTCTGTATCCATTAAGCAGTTGCTTTTCATTCTCCCTTGTCCCAAATTCTGGTGACCACCAATCATGCTTTCTGTTTTTATGGATTTACCTAGTCTAGCTATTTTATATAAATGGAGCCATACAATATGTGGCCTCTGTGTCTGGCTTTTTTCACTTAGAATAATGTTTTTGAGGTTCATCTATGTTGTAGCATGAGGTTCACCTATGTTATTACTGAATAATATTTCATTGTGTGCATATACCACAACCTATGTACCCATGTGTCCACATTTGGGTCATGTTCATCTTTTGGACATTGTGAATAGTACTGCTATGAACATTCATGTACAAATAATTGAGTACCTACTTTCAATGGATTGGTGTATTTTTAATAAGGATATAATAGCTGGTCTTCTAAATTTACAAAAGCTGTTTGCAAATTTGACTGAATGTGGACAATTTATTACCTCAGGAGGTATCTAAAAAAACTAGATTCCAAAGATTTGAGCACTTTTTTCTCTTGAAACTGACTACTCCTGTTCCTGGTGGGTGGAAGGAGAGGAACATCAGGACTGATAGTCATGGGGAATTCAAATCAATTGTTCATATTTGTTGAATTTCTAGAATAGAAAAATCAATTTCTATTCAGTTTGGAGGATAGAAATAAATTTCACTTTCAAAAATCTTGTGGATAGTGGGACAGATACTCAAATAACATACTACAAAAACTCCTTAGGATGGTGCTATCACTAGAGTTTGCCCAGGATGCTGTGGAATGGGAAGAAGGAACATCTAATCCAATATGGACAGTTCCATCAGACTCCCAGAAGTGAAATATGAACTCTTTCCAAACATTATGAAAGTGAAGTAAAAATTTCCTGAACAAATTCTTCCATCCAACTCCTTAGAGGTAGATGTTGTACCCTTCTTTCTTGAATACTTTTGTGTAAGAAAATATATATTTGGATTGAATGTACAGAGACAAATATATCTTGAGACAGAGTCAAACCATACATATTGCTTTGTGAAATGCTTTTTGCAATTAACTATTGTGGTGTCTATCTTTAGACATACAAATAAGCTGAGACTGAAGATGTATGAGTTAGCTAGTGAAGAAGAGTGGGGTGTGTATTTTATATAATGAATAGCAGCATGGGTAAAGTCATAGAGATGGGAAAGGGGATGGCATATCCTAAACTTCCAGATAACTTAGTTTTTTTCTGTGTAACATGCAACCAGCATCAGAACTTGATAGAGTTGAAATATAAAAGATGAATGTGTTTAGATAATCTGTAACTAGATTTGAATTATTTTGGGATTATCAAATTTGCTTTATAAGGCCTCTGCACTTTCTTTCTTTACTTCTTGTGTTTCTCTTTTAGGTTCTTAGTGAAGCTTCATTTAAAACAGATTTTAGCTTTCCCCAGGAGCAATAATTTCATCTTGTTTGTTTGCCCAAGTATGGCCCTGAATTGTGTGCAATTATCCAAAACTTTAGTTCAACATTGATTATGGAGTGACTTAACTAAAGCACTGTGATAAAGTGCTGGAGACAAACAGATGTGTAAGACTACATCCATATCCTAATGGGATCATAGTCTAGTGTTAGATACATATATGTAAATAAAGATATTGTACAGACGATTTAGAACTATACATCAAGACTCTTAGCCTCCAGACTGATGAGGTCAGTGAAGTCTTCTTGAAGCCTTCTTGCCATAATTGAATACAAATTATCTAAGATAAAAAGTGTGGGCAGAACATTTCAGGCAAAGGATCAAGCAAAGATGTGAGGTTTAGAAAACTGCATACAGTTTTGTCTTTTAGAGCATAATATGGCACATTGTGTTAGAAGAGACAGAGGTGAGGAAGTAGAGGTCCTAGTGTATGGTGTTAATATCATTCAGAAGCCACTGAATGATATTTAAGGGAGATAGACATGGTCAGGGAGGGTAGTTTTGAGGAGGGCAGATTACAGCTGGGGAGACTGAAGCCTCATGGGCAGGAGCAGCTGAGGCAGCAGAAGGAGCTGCTGGTCACCTTCCCTCCTGAATCTCTTCTCTAGCCCTCTGCCTGACACTAGGAAACCAGGGTGGACCCTCCTACGCTCACTGAGTTTTGGCGTGATCCATTTTCCCAATGATCCCTTCCCCAAACAGGGTAACCCTCTGATTTCCCCCCTCCAACCCCATCACTCTCTCTCTTTTTAAGACCACTTGGAATTTTAAAAAAGCAGCAGCATTATCTGGGAATGGGGAGCAGAAAGGGCTTGTGATTTCCCAGGAGGTGGAGTCAGAGTAAAGCTGGGATGGCAGTCCTCGAACCTACTCACCTTTCCAGCCCTGGGAATTCCTAAGAGTGTCTAAGGCCCAAGTCAGAGGGAGCCCTCCCAGCCCGTCACCATCCTGAAGGAAGATTAAGGAGCAGGGAGAGGGAAATAAAGAAGCATGTTGCTTTGCTGGGAAAAAAAAATTGTCGAGGACCCCAAAGAGCTTTAGTTTATATGGGTTTTCTTTATCAATATTTACTGTATTAGAAATTATAACTGAGAAATTAAAAAGATTTGTTTATTAATTTGAAAATAGAAGTAATAAACCCATTACATATAATCATAAGTAACATATTTTTAAGGATGTATATTTAAAAAATAGTGAAAATATTGACATTGTTTTCCTTAATTGCAAATCTCATGCCTTCCTTTAAAAAGGCAACTGGATTCTCATTCTACTTATGCATTTAAATCTTTTGCAGTATGTTGTTTTGATTGAAATATGTGAAGAAAATCTGGCTGCATACACATGTGTAGTTGGAAAAGGGAGGATTTGATGGATGCCTGAGAGTCTCAGGCACTGCTAAGTGTTTTTGGACAGCATTTTGAGAATGACTGATATAGCTATAAGCGCTTAAAAAGCATTGTTCCCATAAAAGGTAGAAGAGGATGGAAAGAATAGTGATGACATCTACAAACTTAAAAAATACTCATTATATATGTTCCTATTGTCAAATATTATTTTCAGTTTTCTGTAAGCTAATAATAAAATCCTCTTTCAGTTTCATTGAAAAGAAATGATTCGAATTTACAAAAGAATTTGTTACCTAATCTTAGAGTCATTTATTTTCTCAGTATTTGGGAAATACACCAAAAGAATCTTTTGAAGAGCTAACAAATGACAATTAATCACACATAGTATTACTCTTTTTCTTAGACACACCCTATTTTGGTTTTTAACACAGAAAGGGTTGGAAAAATTGAAGTGTTGTCAGTTTCAATAAACTCTGATAGTAGAGTGTGTTAGTTGAAAATGTTTGTATGCAGTGACAATACTGTGTGTGTGTATTCCTCCCCCTTGCCCCACCCCCAGCACTAAGTCACTGGAGTTCCAATTAGTTTATTCAATTCATTGAAAATGTCAGGTCAGTCATCTAAATTATATTTATTAACTTTTTTTGAAAAAAGAGTAAGCTCAAATAAATGTATTAATGTTCATGCTCATGACAAGCATGTGGGAATTCTAATTCTTAATTAGGGAAATGAATAGTTTGAGAATCACAAATGAATCTTTGCATGGGGTCATGCATGGATGAGTTTATAACCTGGAAATAAGCTTTCCTTCTTCAAAATTTCTTTTCAAATTTCCTTTTGCTTCACTTTCACAGGGCTCTCTTTCAACAGTATGAATTCTTGGGGTGTCTGGGTGGCTCAGTTGGGTAAGCACCTGCCTTTGGCTCAGATCATGACCCCAGGGTGCTGGGATTGAACCTCTGCAGCTGGTGAAAGTGTGTGTGTGTGTTTGGGGTGTGTGTGGGGGGGTCCCTGGTCAGCGGGGAGTCTGCTTCTCCCTCCTCTGTCTCTGCCCCCACTCACTCACTCTCTCTCTTTCTCCAATCACTCTCTCTCAAACAAATAAATAAAATCTTAAAAAAAAGAATCATTAAAAGTATGAATTCTTAGAAAAAAGTTGGCAGATGGGTATAGCTATTATGGAAAACATTGTGGCGGTTCCTCAGAAAATTAAAGATAGAATTACCATTTGATTCAGCAGTTCCACTTCTGGGTATATATGCAAGGGAAACAAAATATAAGAGATAACTCCACTCTCATGTTCATTGCAGCATTATTCACAGTAGCCAAGATACGGAAAGAACTTATGGAAACAACTTAAGATGGATGGATAATGGATAAAGAAAAGAAAATACATGCAATGAAATATGATTCATCCATAAAAGGAGGGAAATCCTGCCATTTGCAGCAATATGGATGAACTTTGAGGACATTATGATAAGTGAAATAAGAGAGAAACAGAAAGACGAATACCATATGATCTCACTTATATGTGGAATCTAAAAAAGTTGAACTTACAGAACTTGGGAATAGAAGAATAGTTACGCTGGGGTCAGGAGGACTGGGAGAATGAAGAAATGTTGGTCAACAAGTACCATTTTCAGTTATAAGATGAATAGGTTCTAGGGATCAAATTTACAGCATGGTGATTATAGTTAATAACACTGTATTGTCTACTTGAAATTTGCTATGAGAGAGGTTTTTGTATTCTTACCACACATACACACATGGTTAACTATGGGAGCTGATGGGTGTGTTAACTTGATTGTGGTAATTCTTTCACAATGTATATGTATATGAAATCATCATATTGTATACTATACCCTAAATAGATACAATTTTTTTTGTCTATTACATCTCAGTAAATGTTGGGGGGAAATAGTTGGTGGGCAAAATAAAAATGATCATCACTGTGACTGTGTCACTCCCAGAATAAATTTGATTTAGATACATTGGCCAAATACCACAGGTTCCCACCAACATTTTATATTAACAGAAATTTCTAAAAGATAGGGACAACTCTAAACTCCTGCTGCGGGTTGATGGTGACTCAATTAAAGAAGGCTGCAGTAACACTATTCAGTTTTTTCTTTGAAGAGTTTGCCTTCCTGATGGTTTTATATCCTATGAAATGCTCCATATTAAGATTTGGCATCTGTGAGAGGTAGGCTTTTCTTTCATGAAGTGAGAAAAGGGTGATTTTGAAAAGAGAGTGAGAAATGAGGACTGGCATTCATGCCTTGATCTTAGGCAGGTTTTTAGGCAGATAAGTTTTGGGAAAGGAAACCTGGAAGTGGAAGGTCTGGTAGCAGAGTCCCTTAAAACTACTTTTACCCATGTGTTTTTGGGAAACTTTTTGTGTACATCCAGGAATACAACTACTCTAGTTTGAAGAATGCTATTACACAACACAGACCCCACTGAATTATATATAATGTTATGGAAAATGCAGACAATTAAAACAGACAAAGAAAAGCAAACCCACCATTACAATAGTGTGTAATGAGGGGAGTATGGGCACTATGACAGCATCAGTGAGGGTCTCCCAAGCTGGGTGTGTCGGGGTGTGGGGGGAGTTGCAAGTAGATGACATTCAAATGGAGACTTGGGAGATAAGGATAATTTAGTCAGGTGAAGAAGGTGGGAAAGAAGGAAAAGGGGAGGAGTGTGCACAAAACACAAAGGCTGGGAAAAGGAGCTCAGTGTGGCTGTTAGCAGAGAGGGAGGGGGTGGAGCAGGTGGATGGACAACAGCAGGCAAGGAGGAGGATGGAAGATGAGGCAGAGAGGCCAGCCTTAGGAAGATCTGTAAGTCATATGCAGGACTTGAAATTTTACCTGGGGTAAATGGGAGCCACTGGAGATTAGGGCAGATAAGGAAAATCATCATATTTGTGTATTCTCACTTACTGAGATGACAAATCCTGAGACCAGCTACTACTCAATATATTCTTATTTGAAGGTTTCAGCTTTAAAAAAAAAAAAAAAGATTTTATTTATTTACTTGTTAGAGAGAGAGAGAGAGAGAGCATGCACAAACAAGGAGAAGGCATGGAGGGAGAAGCGGGATCCCCACTGAACAAGATGCTCCATGTGGGACTTTATCCCAAGACCCTGGGATCAGCATCTAAGCCAAAGGCAGATGCTTAACCAACTGAGCCAACTAGGCATCCCGGTTTCAGTTCTTTTTACTTTTTGAGAGTTTTCCTTAGCTCTCCTTAGGAGAATTTTTTTTTTTTAATAGAAAGTATTCCAATCATGATTTCACGATATCACATACTTCATATGGCAAAAAATAGCAGCCACAGAACAGAGGATCAC
Organism: Martes martes; assembly: GCF_963455335.1. Lineage (NCBI taxonomy): Eukaryota > Metazoa > Chordata > Mammalia > Carnivora > Mustelidae > Martes > Martes martes. The sequence continues at coordinate 117,886,279 of NC_137889.1, forward strand.
TCTTTTATCTACTGTGTGGGTAGCAAAGCAAATTTCCCTTTTTCTTTAGGTTACATAAGTCTTCTATTTTCTTTCGAAGCATTGATCTAGGGGAAAACTGCATATGCTACGTATTTGATGGAACTTCAGGTCAGTCTTAATATGGATTATCTCTTGATTATTGAGACTGGATGCACAGCATGGTGTGTAAGGCCCTGTCCTAGGCACCACAGTAACTTCTAGTCCTCATATCACAGGAACACTAACCTGTCATCTGGACAAAATTGATACTTTCTTTCTTTCTTTCTTTTTTTTTTTTTTTCAAAATTGATACTTTCATTAAGGATTCCTTTTTTAAAAATTTATTAAATTTTATTTTTTTTCAGTGTTCTAAAATGCATTGTTTATGCACCACACCCAGTGCTCCATGTAATATGTGTCCTCCAAAATACCCACCATCAGGCTGACCCCCCGCCCAAACCCTCAGTTTGTTTCTCAGAGTCCACAGTCTCTCATGGTTTGTCTCCCGCTCCAATTTCCCCTATCTCACTTGTCTTCTGCATCTCCCAATGTCTTCTGTGTTATTCCTTATGCTCCACAAGTAAGTGAAACCATATGATATTTGACTCTCTCTGCTTGACTTATTTCACTCAGCATAATCTCTTCCAGTCCTGTCCATGTTGTTACAAAAGTTGGGTATTCATCCTTTCTGATGGAGGCATAATACTCCATTGTATATATGGACTATATCATCTTTATCCATTCATCTGTTGAAGGGCATCTTGGCTCTTTCCAGTTTGGCGACTGTGGCCATTGCTGCTGTGAACATTGGGGTACAGGTAGCCCTTCTTTTCACTACATCTGTATCTTTGGGGTAAGTACCCAGTAGTGCAATTGCAGAGTCATAAGGTAGCTCTATTTTTAATTTCTTAAGGAATCTCCACACTGTTTTCCAAAGTGACTGCACCAACTTGCATTCCCACCAACAGTGTAAGAGGGTTCCCCTTTCTCCACAACCTCTCCAACACTTATTGTTTACTTGTTAGTTTTGGCCATTCTAACTGGCGTAAGGTGCTAACTCAATGTGATTTTAATTTGAATCTCCCTGATGGCTAATGATGATGAACATTTTTTCATGTGTCTGTTAGCCATTTGTATGTCTTCTTTGGAGAAGTGTCTGTCCATGTCTTCTGCCCATTTTTTGATGTGATTATCCGTTTTGTGTGAGTTGGGTTTGAGGAGTTCTTTAAAGATCTTGGATATCAGCCCTTTGTCTGTAGTGTCATTTGCAAAAATCTTCTCCCATTCCGTGGGTTGCCTCTTTGTTTTGTTGACTGTTTCTTATGCTGTGCAGAAGCTTTTGATCTTGCTGAAGTCCCAAAAGTTCATTTTCACTTTTGTTTCCTTTGCCTTTGGAGACATATCTCGAAAGAAGTTGCTGTGGCCGATGTTGAAGAGGTTACTGCCTATGTACTCCTCTAAGATTTTGATAGATTCCTGCCTCACGTTGGGGTCTTTTATCCATTTCAAGTTTATCTTTGTGTGTGGTATAAGAGAATGGTCGAGTTTCATTCTTCTATACACAGCTGTCCAATTTTCCCAGCACTGTTTAGTGAAGAAACTGGTTTTTTTTTCATTGTGTGTTTTCTCCTGCTTTTTTGAAGATTATTTGACCATAGAGATGAGGGTCCATATCTGGGCTCTCTACTCTGTTCCACTGGTCTGTGTGTCTGTTTTTATGCCAGTACCATGATGTCTTGGTGATCACAGTTTTGAAACTGGAACTCAACCACAAGAAAAAGTTTGGAAGGAATTCAAACACTTGTAAGTTAAAGGCCATCCTGCTTAAGAATGTTTGGATTTACCAGGAAATCAAAGAAGAACTTAAACAATTCATGGAAACCAATGAGAATGAAGATACTTCGGAATAAAAACCTATGGGATACAGCAAAAGTGGTCCTAAGGGAGAAATTCATAGCCATCCAAGCCTCCCTCAAATAACCTGAAAAACCCAGAATATACCAGCTCTCTTTACACATTAAAGAACTGGAGAATCAACAACAAATTAAGCCAGCCCCTGGGACGCCTGGGTGGCTCAGTTGGTTAAGCAGCTGCCTTCGGCTCAGGTCATGATCCCAGTGTCCTGGGATCGAGTCCCGCATCGGGCTCCTTGCTCGGCAGGGAGCCTGCTTCTCCCTCTGACTCTGCCTGCCACTCTGTCTCCCTGTGCTCTCTCGCTCTTTCTCTCTCTGACAAATAAATAAATAAAATCTTTTAAAAAAAAATTAAGCCAGCCCCATACACAAGAAGGGAAATAATCAAGATTAGAGCAGAGATAAATGAGATAGAAACTAGGGATACAATAGAACACATCAATGAAACTAGAAGCTGGTTTTTTGAAAGAATCAGTAAGATTGATAAACCACTGGCCAAACTAATCCAAAAGAAAAGAGAAAGGACCCAAATTAATAAAATTATGAATGAAAAGGAAGAGATCATGACTAACACCAAGGAAATAGAAACAATCATCAGCAATTATTATCAACAGTTTTATGCCAATAAGTTAAGCAACCTAGACGAAATGGATGTATTCCTGGAAACCTATAAACTTCCAAAACTGAATCAGGAAGAAATTGACAACCTGAATAGACCAATACCTAGTAACGAGATTGAAGCAGTGATCAAAAACCTCCCAAAAAACAAGAGTTCTGGACCTGACGGATTCCCTGGAGAATTCTACCAAGCATTCAAAGAAGAAATAATACCTATTCTCCTGAAGCTGTTTCAAAAGATAGAAACAGAAGGATTCTTTAAAATTTCTATTAGCCTTATTTAAAATGACTTCCAATAACTGTTTAGAGTGAATCCTAAAACTAATAATGCTTCAGTCAAAATTAACTGGTTCATGATGTGCATATTGTGAAGGATTTTTGAAGATGGCCACTGAATTAGCTGAACCACTTGAAGTTGAAAGATTACTTTATGCCACTCTTTCCTAATCCATTTGTATGAACTCATTCAAATGAATAGTTACTGGGGTGCCTGGGTGGCTCAGTTAAGTGTCTGACTCTTGGTTTCAGCTCAGGTCATGATCTCAGGGTCCTGGAATTGAGCCCAGTGTCAGGGTTGGTGCTCAGTGGGGAATCTGCTTAATTCTCTCTGCCCTTCCCCACCTCTCTCGCTTTCTCTGTCTTTCTCTAAAATAAATAAAAATACATCTTTTTAAAAAATGAATACTTACCGTTAGGCTATAAAAAAACAAAAAAGGGTCTGAGTCTATTCGGTGCAATGAAAAGAAAGAAAAATAAAAAGAGTACCAGTTCCCCCCATTTTGCACCCTTAGTCACAGGGCAGGATATTTGCATGAGTTAAATATAATCTACTGGGATAAATGTGGCTGGTAACGATGCAGTGTTAGTGATTCCAACAGCATCCTTGCCAAGGATCTCTATTCCAGCAAAAGCCAAAGGGTAGGATGGGTTTGTTGTTTTCTCTGAGTAAGAAAGACGTGCACTGCATAGGTCTTTGACCAGAACTTGATCCTCCTTCAGTGAGCCCTCTTTTACTTCTGTAATCCAGAGTGGAGGCCTGCTCCTTCTCCATGGCTGCTTTATTAAAAAAGGGAGTTCCATTTCTCTCAAGTCCTACTCTTTACAAGTTAGGTTGCTGGTACTGTTGGTTCAATTGGGAAACAAAGCTTGGAAACTGTTTGAACCAAAATATCTAGATGGTCAGGTCAGCAACCTTCAGCATGGACTTGGTGCTACTTTAATCTGAGTTTATGAACACACCTGGTATTTATACTCCTTTGCTTATCTTCTAGAGTGAAATAACTGTAAAATAAACCCTAAGAAATTCTCTACACATTTATTGTTTTTTCTTTTTGTTGTTTTCTTTGGCTATTAATTAAAAGCACTTGAAATAGCATCATTGACAATGCAGATTAAAACACAGTAATCTCCAGATCAAAGGGAAAATGTATCAGAGTATTTTCTTTGAATTGATACCAAAGAAGAAGGTACTTCCATACCTCCTTTTTTTTTTTTTTTTAAGATTTATTTATTTTAGAGAGACAGAAAGATAAAGAGAGCACAAGCAGTATGGGGAGGGAGAGAGGGAGAGAAGCAACTGCCTGCTGAGCATGGAACCAAGGCAGGGCCTGATCAAGCAACCCTGAGATTATATGACCTGAGCTGAGATCATCACCTGAGCTGAAACCAACCAAGACTTGGACACTTAACCAAGTAAGCCACCCGGGAGCCCCTCCATGCTTCTTAAGGTGTTGCAAGTGTATGCAAAGATATTCTAGTTAATGAAATAAAAATAGCTTTACTACCAAAGTCATCCTTATAAGAATTTAGGGACTGATATGTAGGCAATAAATGGCATTTCACCATACTGCATTTCATCCATGTGAAATATGAATTAATAGCAAAATATAAGAAAAATGAAAAGAGAAATTTTATAGAATGATAACAAATAGCTTGAAAGTGTATCTAACCCGAAAGACCCATGCCTGTCTATGCTGATTTTGTGTACAGTATTTGTGTCATAGGTCACTTCTGGCATCATCTGGTGAAAACACCTCTGTTGGCCTTCTCTATGACCTCTCTAGGTTTGTAATTCTTGGTGTCTGTTTTCCTATAGTGGCACTGGATTCTTTAAATGGGACAGAACAATTAGTCTTCTGAGCCCTCCTGGAGACATGGCCCTAAAGTTTAATCTTATGTTTCCATAACTGGAAATGAATTCTGCAAGAAGGTAGTCTTTCTCTCTGTAGTTGAATATATGGTCTCTCCATCCTGCAGCCTCATCGCTTATTAGTAGATTATCTCCAAAAGACCCCAGGATTAGTTAGGGGCTTTTTTATTGAATCTTGTTTTTTTCTTGGACATAGTCAAATCAGTTCCATTGCACAAATATTTACTAAACTAGATTCAAGACACTTTGTGGAGTGCCTCAGAGATCCTGAGATGAATAAAACAAGATTACTGACATCAAAGATTCTATAAATTTGTAAATGATTGTTTTTTAGGTAGATGATTTTAATACAGAGTAAAGTTAGTGCTCTAAGGTTCATATAAATTGCTAAAAATAAGGCAGAGATCACATCTAGGATAGAAGATGAAGAAAGCTAAATGGAGTGAGAACACAACATTTGAGATTTGTTTACATGAAGAAAGCAGGTAGGAGCAGTATGTACTGACCTCTTTTGCTGGATTATCTCATTTAAAGTTCAAACTATAGCTGCGAGGTAAGAATCACATATGAAACAGGATTTGAAAAATTAAGTAATTTGCCCATAGTCACACAGCTGATGAGTAGGGATTTTAATGCCATGAGTCCAAAGCTTGAAGCTCTTCTTTCTACCATGTTGAACATGAGGGAAAATAGTAAGAAACAGGATTGGGAATGTGTACCAGGCCTGTATATTAGAAAGATCTTAAATACCATGTTGAAACTATTAATATGATGGGCAGTGATGAGCCTTTAAAGGTTTTAGAGCTACAGAGTCAAGACCTGTGGCTAAGGAAGAATAATCTGTCTCTGTGCTCAGGACAGACAAGAAAACAGAAGATTCTCTCCTTCTTCTGTTATGAAACTTTATTTAAAAATAATAAGGACATACATAAGATGGAGGAAATGAGCATCAGAAGAGAGAGAGAACACAAGAAAAATTTTGATTTGATGAGTGCCAGAACTTATGGGATGAAGAAAGAAAAGTTGAAAATGACTCAGCAGTTGTGAACATTAAAGTATGAAAAAAATGGAGTTACTATTACCTGCAAACCAGAGAAGGATCTCCTTTGGGGAAGAAATCTGTTAAATTGGTTTAGGATAAGATGAATTTATGGTTTAGATAAGTAATCTAGGGAATAACGGTCAATAAACAGCTGGAATGTGAGAATGTGAGTCTGAAATTCCAAAAGAAGGCTGAGATGAGGAGGTAGATTTAGTGTCATCTGAATAGAAATGATGATTGAGGTGGGAAGTGAATATTATCCTTGAGGAAAGAGCCAGATTTGAAGCAAAGTTGGAAAATAAAGATGGTTAGGAGGCAATTGATTATTAAGTTCTCTTAAACATAATAGAAACAGTATATCTGAATTATTAATCCTCATGTAGAATCTGCAAAGGCAAAACTTTTCTTCCATGCTTATGGATATCAACCATTTGCTAAAAATACACACTCCAAAGTGCACATTTCAACTGATAACTCTGCTTCTTGATTTAGTCATCTTCTGAGCCTCACCTTTTACTCTCTGCTTTAATAAAGATTTGTAATGTCAAGCATGAAAATGAATCCTCTTGAGAGTAGAGCATGTTTAATATATATTTAATATTGAAGTTCATCAGAGATGATTAGATGTATGTTTTGACTCCTATGTACTGACTTCAGAGTGCCTTAAACTTGTTTCAGCTTCTTTTTAGATTAAAAGCTTGAACATATATATATTTTTTACTTACTGACAGCAATGAGCAAAGTATATGGTAGAAATGATATAAAAGGGAACATTAGAGAACCATGGTTAAAATATCATAATAATAAAAATATAGGTTAGATAACTTTTTCTCTGTTTTCCTTTTTTTTCTCTTAAACATGCTATTCTTTTAAATATTAGGACACAGTGTTGTGTGTTTTAAGAAACACAACTTGATGGAAATATATTAAACATAAATTCAGAAGTATTAATTTATATTTAGAGAAAAATATTTGCTTTATAAATTTATTTAACATTTAAGCATTTATTGGCAGATCCTTAATTATTTTATGGGAACAGATGGGGTTTTGAGGCTTAAAACAACACTAACAAAACAGCTTCAGTGGAAGTTATTCTGGTTTGCCAGTGTATGGCCTCATGTTTCTGAAACCATGAAAACTATACCACGGCTTGTGCCTCTCCCCTGGTTTGTTTTCCAGCTGCTTCTCCCACCCTTGGATTATTTGGCTTGTCAGCTAGAGTCCTTTCAGCACCTTCTCCTCCTTCCATAATGAACATCTTTCTGAATAGCCTTTACATTTGGCTTTTATTGTTGTAATTGAGGTTCTCTTTTTACTTAGGACTTCCACAGAATTCTCTTGTGACCAACTTTCTCTATGGCTGGATCTTAGCTGCTCAAATTCTGGCTTCCACGTTGGCCCCCATTCAGAATGACCCCACACAAGGAATTTAACTTCTCTCATTCCAAATGTAGGAGAGGGGAAAAATCTTTTCTTCTACCTATCTTGGGTTCTCTGACTGGGGCCCTGTAAATTAGACTAGCAAAAGACAGATTAACAAAAGAAAAAATCCCAGAAATTTATTGAAATGTGCATTGTGCATACACAGGGGAACACTTAACAGCGTGTAACTCAAAGGGATGGTTAGAACTTGGGCTTATATAGCATCTTAATAGGAGGATAAATTTTTAGAGAAGCAGCAAGAAAAAGGAAGAGAACTTTGAGCTTCTAGGGGTGACAAATTGTAGTAAGGCAAATACATGGAGAAACTAATGGTGAATAAAGGTTTAGTTTTAGAAGATTTGTTGTATACAGATGCCTCTAGTGCCATCTTTGGGCTGATAAGGATCTAGAGTTGTCTTTAGTGATTAATTTACTGTTCTTCCCAATAGAGAGCTTATGTTCTGCTTTTAGGCATATAGGGGGAGGGAAAAGAGATTTCTTGTATTTGCTTCTTAATTGTTTTGGCTCAAAATAATCCTATGCCAAAATGGCATACTTTGGGGCAACATGTTCTGCTACCCTTCATAAGCTTTCTGCTGGGCTTAAAAGTTACTGTTAGTTGAACATGAATCATAAAATAAAATTTATCTGGAATTAGATGTAAGTTAATGAGAAGCTCAGGTTTGAACACATTATTTTTATTTACATTCAACTTTTCAAGATTGTAACTATTCCTTGTCTTTAAAAGAATCATCTGTGGTGTTTGATAGCATAACTCAAGTCTCTTCCTGGAGATTCTGATTCAGTGGGTCTCAAATGGGACCTGGAATCCCAGATCCTTGATATTCAAAATGTGATCTATGTACCAATAACTTTGGCATTATCTGGAGCTTTTTGAAATGCATACTCTGAAAACTCACCTCAAACTTAAGTCAAATCAGAATTTGAATTTAATAAGGACTTCAGGTATTCACACACATTTGTGAGGCATTGCTTTAAATTAGTGGTTCTCAAAGAATGGTTCCAGATCAGCAGCAACATGGCCAAGGAACTTATTGGAATTGCAAATTCTTAGGCCCCACTCTATACCTACTGAATCAAAAACTATGGGTTTGGAGCCTAGCAATCTGTATTTTAGAGCCCTTCGAATAATTTTCATGCTTGCTAAAGTTTGAGAACCATTGCTATGTATGATAATTATCATTGGGGAAGATGGAGACACATGATATAATCCCACATGGGCTGTTAAAATCAGGAGTCTAAACTTTGTATGTTAGAGTCACTTAATACTCATGGTGGGGTAACTGGGTGGCTTAGTAGGTTAAACATCCAACTCTTGGTTTTGGCTCAGATGATGATCTCATAGGTCATGGGATTAAGCCCTGCCACCAATTAGCTCCTCACTAAGTGGGAAGTCTGCTTGAAGATTCTCTCCCTTTGCCCTTCTCTCTACTCTCATGTGGGCACATGTGCTCATATTTTCTCTTTAAAATAAATAAGTGAATCTTTAAAAAATACTCATGGAAAACTATGTGATACACCAGTTTGATTAAATTGTGATTAGAATCATTGATATGTGGATTTTTTAAATGTTCCAACTGTCATATCTAGGTTGGGTTGAGAGATGATTGCTTTAAGTCATCAGTAAATCTACTAGCCAGATAGTAGATAAATAGAATTCTAGTATCCTTTCACTTTGTACTGTCTTAATTATGACACATTTGTCTGATATGCTCTAGTACTTGTTGGGAGATACGCCTCAATATTCACTCCTTCACATCTTGTTGGGTATACCAAGATTGCAAGGCCATGACTACTCTACCTGGACCATTTCTTGTGGTTTTATTTTCAGGGAACATTCTTGAGGAGTGAAATAATGTTTTCTCTCTTGCTGTGTGTGAGAAATAGTCTTTTACTTCTGACCCACAAGTCTTATATCTTCTACCAGTATTTTTGAAATAGTTTCAGGCAAATTTACTGGCTTGTAAATAGGGTTAGATCAAATCCCAGATCAGTAGTAATCCATACCAACCTATTAGTACTCTGGCCTCTTCTGTTAGATCTTGCTCTTTAGCCCATAGTTGGGCATGGATTCCTAGCCAAGTCATATATTTCATTCTTTCCCATAGGGATTCTCCCTCTTGTTACTGTTAGTTTCAGTCTACTCAGAATAGGGCTCTTCTAATGGCAGCTTTACTCAAGAGATTTTCTGCCTGTCGGTGTCTGTGTTGGACTACAAACCAGGCCAATCTAAGCCCCAAGAGAGGACCAAAATTTATTTTGTTAAAGCATATAAATCTTCCTTGTATTAATGGTAATAATATCATACATATGTATAACATGTTAAAACTATCAGTGTGTTTTCATAAAGATCATCTTATTTGGCCTATTTTTATTTCATTTTTAATAACTAGCCTGACATCTTGCATGTAACAGGCATGCATTATTTATTTCTTTGAGCAAATGAATGAATGTGCTCATGAACTTAGAAATAGATGGAGGAAAAAGAAAAGTCTGTGTTTGTGGACATAGATAATGTACCTTACCTCTTTGATAAAAGTACCTGAACTGTATTAACCATCCTTTATCATCAGTCTCTTTGTGATTATCATCATCAGTTGTGTTAAGTGAATTCATACATTGTGTTGTTTTGTTAGAATGATTTATTTTCTTCTCCTTAAAGAACCTCTGTACTACAAAGACAGATGTATGATATTAAGTCAATCAACAGCCTTTATTGATTATCTACCTTAATTCATGTATTGCTTGTTGTTTTGTCCTTTTGGATTTTTTTCTTACCTTGTCTCTTTGAATTTTACCAGTAATCCTTCCGGTAATTTGCTGATAACATGCCCTGAGAAGGATGAGGGGAGATTTGTAATTAGAGAGTGGCTGTCTGCTCTTCAACGTTGTCAGTGCTTTCAGACAAATCAATTCCATCCCTCCTGCTACTCAGGAAGACCCTGCTAGGATTCGTTACTCTCATGGTAGGGCCACCCCCTAAATCACATCCAGGGGTTGTTTCCTGATGCTTGGGGGCTAAACCAGGGAGGGAAGGGAGATTTTAGGAAACGGGAATCCTCAGTTACCCTATAGCAATAGGATGGTTGGAAGAGAATGGACAAGATAAAGACTATCTGGCCTTAGCCTGGCTATCTCTGATTTATTCCTCACCTCCCAGATCTGCCCTCGGGTGAGTTCAGGTGACTTAGAGGGGCACTACAATTTGAGGATTATTAAAAATAAGAAGGGGAGTAGAGCAATTAAACAGAAAATTTGACTAATTAATATAGTCTTAAGTCTCCCTTTATTGTCAGTAGTAGAATTTTTCTTTCTATGAATAACCTAAGTAAATATGTCAAGTCTTCACTTTATTTTTTCATATCAGAGAGAAAAGCAATAGGTATTGAATAAGCTTATGATCAGTCCAGCTGGGAACCCTGTCATCAACCTCCTATGCAGGAAGTTTGTTTCTATTCAGGAAACAAAGATTATTATTATTTTTTTTAAATGGAAGCCTAGTGACTTCTAACAAAATCTTTTTTTTTTTTTTAAAGATTTTATTTATTTATTTGACAGACAGAGATCACAAGTCGGCAGAGAGGCAGAGAGAGAGGGGGAAGCAGGCTCCCCGCCGAGCAGAGAACCCGATGCGGGGCTCGATCCCAGGACCCCGAGATCATGACCCGAGCCAAAGGCAGAGGCCCAACCCACTGAGCCACCCAGGTGCCCCTAGAAGCCTAGTGACTTCTAAGAACATCTCACAGGTTTAAAGAAAAAGTGACAAAATCTTTGGCCATTTTCAGACAATATAATTTGCTGTTTTGTTGTTGTTACCTATGGAACTAGACAAGAGTTCAGATTTCTTTAAAAGTCCTTTAAGTTGAAATTGGAAACGAGTATTTTTCAAAAATGTAAAAAGGTGAATTTTGGGAATATGGATTCCATACTGAGAAGGGGCAGGATGAAAAAGGGCTAAGTATTGTCCACACTGTAGTGATTATAAAATGGTGTCAGTGGTGAAAGGGGACTAGAAGAACATCATGGAATCAGAATTTATTACAATAGGAATTGAATTTAATACAATATCATGTGAAATTGGTCAGAAGGAGTCTTTTTTATGTCAAATGATTAGCAAGATCATCTCACTAAATAAGGTAAGGGTTTATCTATTTCATCCTTTCCACGGATGCAATATGAGGCAAATAAAAAGATGAGGGGTTATGGAAACAAACACAGAAAAGAAGGACTTTATTAGACCTTGTAGAGAAACACAAGGTGCCTGCAGGTAGAACAAAAAGAGAAATTGAAAGCCATGTAGAGCACAACGAGAAGTCCCATTTCTTGCATATAAGCAGCTGCAGCAAGAATTTATAGCACATACTGGATGGGGAGAAAGAGCATTAAATTCTACACAACTAACAACAGAACTCAAAAGCTACAGGAATTGTTTATGTATAATCTTTAAATAAAACTGAAACTTAGAACAATTGCAGTGGGATAACCTAAGAATATTTGGTATTTATTTCACTTACTGATTTAAAAAATTATAACAAGTCTCATATGAGATGTGAATAGTGTGGAATACAGAGGAAGTTAGTTTACAGTAAAACCCCGGGGTGGTAAAAAAATGAAAGATGTTATTTGACTAATGAAAACTTTTCCTAGCTCCTTCCTGAAGTTAAGTGTATAACTCGTTCTTTAGCTTGAAATAATTGAGTGAAATAGCAGAATCACATAATATTATTTATAAGGTTTTGGCCTATCCATAATCATACCCAGTTAAACTTTATTATATGGTTTTTTTCGTCCTATGCCTTGGATCATGTCATTATCAATGTTTTAACTCAGGCTTTTATAAAGAAAGAATGCCTTTAAACATTTTAGATATAGGAATTGAGTAAAACTACCTGACATTTTTTTTTTAAGATTTTATTTTTATTTGACAGAGAGAGACACAGCGAGAGAGGGAACACAAGTAGGGGGAATGGGAGAGGGAGAGGTAGGCCTCCTGCTGAGCAGGGAGCCTGATGCAGGACTCAATCCCAGGACCCCAGGATCCTGCCCTGAGCCGAAGGGAGACACTTAACGACTGAGCCACCCAGGCGCCCCCAGCTGACAGTTTTAATCAAGATTGAGTATTAAGGAAGGCACTTATTGCCTGGAGCACTGGGTGTTACACATAAACAATGAATCTTGGAACACTACATCAAACACTAATGATGTATTGTATGGTGACTAACATAACACACACACACACACACACACACAAAAGATTTGTACTCACAGTGGTCAGAAGTGGTATGTCATCCCCCAACTCTCCTGAAAGTAGTGTGTGTGTGTGGGGAGGTGGTCCTTGGAAGGCTATTTCTCTTTGGCTGTGCTGTTTCTTAGTCTAGCTTTTCTCAAAGAAGTTGTATTTGCCTGTGTTTGAGATTTTATTTATTTATTCGACAGTCAGAGATCACAAGTAGGCAGAGAGGCAGGCAGAGAGTGAGAGGGGAAAGCAGGCTCCCTGCGGAGCAGAGAGCCCGATGCGGGGCTTGATCCCAGGACCCTGGGATCATGACCTGAACCGAAGGCAGAGGCTTAACCCACTGAGCCACCCAGGTGCCCCTTGCCTGTGTTTGAAAAGCTGTTCTCAGCATCGCTATTTCTTCATATCTCATATAATAACTATTTTAAGTGATCAATTTCCAATTTCATGACATTGTGTTATAACAGTATCTTTGTGTTTTAAATAATTTGAATACTCATGTCCTCAGTGCATAACTAAGCATGACTTCCCATTCAGTTTTGATGATTTCTGATATATTTTTATTAGAACTGAGATAAAACGTTTGTGATAGTTCTGTTCAAAGTTTTTTTTTTGTAAAAACCTTTATGACTTTCATAGGAAAAAAAAAAAGGATGTTTAGAATGTGATGCTCCATGGTAAAATATGTTAACTTAAAAGAAAAAGTTTGGGTCAATAATTTACAGGGCATCAAAGTCATATTTACCAGTGAAGTGCTACTGTTAAGTCTTAATTTAAAAAAAAAGTAACAAACTAGAATTTTAGAATTAATAGTGCTGAGAACTGATATCTGAGAAAGAAGATGTATAGTATCCATGAACTTTATTATAATTGGTTGTTAGGAGGAAGCTTAGAGATATTTTGGGACCAAAACTTGACAGGTTATGTATAGGGAAGTAAATTTTAACATGTAAAAATGTCTTTAAAAATTTGACTTTTGGAGAGAAGACAGATACATTTGTTAATACAATGGAAGACGAGTGATAAAGGAGCCAAATTATAATTGGTTTAAGCTTTTACATGAAACTTATATTTGAATCAAATATTTTATTATTTAATTTTAATGGGTAAACTTAAAAAATATGTCTCCACTAAAAAATGTGTTCCATTCCAGTAACATCTTCTAGTTATCAGTGTTTTTCAGCACATCTTTACTGAATAGCTAGTATGCATGGTTAGTGTTAGGGTCTCAATAGGATTGGATCCAGAGGTGAATATGACAGGACCTCTGTCCTCAGAAGAAATGGAAAAGTACATCAACGTTTAATTAAAATGAATTAACTAATTAGAGTTATGTTTCTCAAGTTATTTTGATATCAGAACTCTCCTTTAGACTCACTAAAATTATTGAAGATCCCAAAGAATATCTGTTTGTATAACTAATATCTATCAGTATTTACCACATTTGAAATTAAAACAGAAAATTTCAAATACAAACATACAACAATAATACATTTCTTTAACAGAATTACAATTTTGTTACATGTTGTATAGTCTCTGGAAAACTCTTTTATATGTACACTTGTGAAAAAATGAGAATAAAAAAGGCAAATAATGTCTTAGCATTATTAAGAAAATATTCTTAACTTAATGAAGCCTCTGAAACAGTCTTGAAGACCCCTGGAGACCATACTTCCGTCCATCAATGAACAAGAAATCATGATGTTTGGAGCCATAGTAGATATGTAATGAAAATGCCATGCGGATACAGAAAGGGATCCATCCATTTATATCAGTGCTAAAAGTTATTAATATCATGTTGTTAGTATTAGCCTCCAACTGAGATCTCCAACTAGATAATAATAAAAAGCAAATAATTAAAATAGCAGGACTAGTTTTTGCCAAATGGTTCATGAAATGAAGGTATTCCCCTGCCACCTGGTGGCAATGTATCCTAATTAGGGGTTGAGGAAGTTTTTGAATGGAGCACAATTACAGTATATCTTAAATGCAGATTTAGAATTGAATGTGGAACCTATTCATTGAACACTATAAAATTATATTTGGGACCTCTGAAACATGCCATCTTACACTAAACAGTTCCCTGATGCAATAAAAGCAACAAGGTTTAAAACCAACCATATTTTAAAGAACCAATAATTATGCAGGATTTTCTCCATGTTTTAAATATAGTTGGTGCTCGTATTTCATGGTGGCAAAAAGAAGAGCTTTCCTTGTTTTTGTCTAATGCATTTTTCTCAGTGCCTAGAAAAAAAGAAAGAAGGAGACAATAAGAGGGGTCTACAACCTGACCACCATCAGATGTTGTGGACTCAGTCTAGAGGAGTTGAGAATATACCCTAGAAAAGATTAGGATAATGGGCTCATTGATTCGCACTCCATTTAGGAATGTATGTTGCTGCATCAAGTAAAGCTGTTGGTACATGGATACTTGGAGAGAGAGGTATGAGAGTGATGGAGGGCCAAAAGAACTTTGAGCCTGATACACATGGTAGGATGATACGGATTTACCTAAGGTTGCCCCCCCTCCTTTTTTTAGCATTATGTTAATTATAATGTATTTTTCAATAGGACAATAAAAATAGATTTTATCCTTTTACTGGTTAGTTTTGAACTTTTGTGAATCAGTAACTCATGATTTTCATTCTTCCCAATTTAACGTTCTTCCCAATATTTGGAAGAATGCTATAGCATAGTGCTGTGATCATCAACCTGGAGATAGTGCCTTTCCAAGAAACTAAGCATGAATGATTTTAAGACAACAAATTTCCTTATAGCTTACTTCCCCATGTAGTTTCTCCCCAGAATTGATCTGCTTGGAAACAAGCCTATATTCACAAAAGCTCAAATTTCACTTTATAAAGGGTATTCAGATTCCTCATTATCTTATAATTCACTAAGGAACATAGCCTGAAGGGTAAACCTTACTGGGTGCCTTATAAAGGAGAAGTCTCCGCAGTGATTAATTAGAGTACCATGAACCTATAGGGCCTTGAGTCTTCCTCGAGTTTATATGTATTTCTATTAAGGATAAATCCTGGGGTTGAAACTGGTACTATGACTTAAGAATGTGGTGAATTCAGGTATGTGGCATAGAAGGTAAGGTAGTAATATCAGTTTTTATTTAAACAATGTTGTTTCTTTCATCTCCTGACTATTTTTTAAAAATTGATGGCATCTGTGGAAGAGTCCATTGAGGAGAAAGTAGAAAGAGCATCAGTAACAAATTTTAAATGCTTAAAAATGGCCTTTTCTACATTATTTAAACAATGGAAATCCTTTTCCACTCTTCTAATTATTATTGTCTAGTACCTGAAAGCACCCAAGAATAGCCAAAGAATACAGAGTAGGAAAACTTTAAATATATATAATCTGATTATTCTGAAAATATCAGAATTTTCAAAATATATTGGAAAAAAACTCTGGGTAAAACTTCAGTGTGAAGGGTGGGACATCTGGGTGGCTCAGTTGTTAAATGTCTGCCTTGGGCTTGGGTCCTGATCCCAGGGTCCTGGGATCAAGCCCCCACATCAGGCTCAGTGGGAGGCCCACTTCTCCCTCTCCTACTCCCCCTGCTTGTTTTCCCTCTCTCGCTGTTTCTCTCTGTGTGTCAAATAAAGAAAATCTTAAAAAAAAAAACAACCCCCCCAAAAAAAACTTTAGGGCCCCTGGGTGGCTTAGTGGGCTAAAGCCTCTGCCTTTGGCTCAGGTCATGATCCCAGAGTCCTGGGATCGAGCCCGCATCGGGCTCTCTATTCAGCGGGGAGCCTGCTTCCCTCTCTCTCTGCCTGCCTTTCTGCCTACTTGTGATCTCTGTCTGTCAAATAAATAAATAAAATCTTAGAAAAAAAAAAACTTCAATGTGATTTCTTTCAGATTTAATGCATATTGTTCACTAAAGTAATTAAAATTTGCTTTTTAAAGTCATGCTGTATAAGATTTATTCTAATTACCATGAATTCTCATTTGATAAAAAAGTTGAACATTTTCTCTGTCTTACTATCAAAATATAAAATTAGGCCCTAGCTGTCAGACCAATTGCCACCTGAAAGAAGCTGACACCATGACCTTACAGGGAGGGTACAGAGGAAAAAAACTACTCTGCCCACGATCTCCACTCTCAGATCAGATGGTGGTACCTCTCATTGACTAAACACAAATAAAGCCTCCCAGAATATTGCATAGAGTGAAAAGGGGTGAAATGAGGATCCAGAAGATCTGGGAAATGTCCCAAAATTGAAAAAAAAAAAAAAAGCATGATTCTGATAATTGTTTATCTTAGCTTTGGTCCTTTAGAAAGTGGATCTGAAGGCAAAGATTAAAGACTTTTTGGGGGGCAAGTTTCCATGGTGTTTCTGTACATCTGTGACAGCTTTGTCCAAGATTATGTTTTGAAAGATGTTTGTGTAGCAAAGAACCTCGAAAGATAGGGATAGTGTCAACTCTGGGAACAGAGTGCAGATTTTTTTTCTGACCAAGATAATAAAGATAATATGCCTCTGTGGGAAAAAATTTGGACAGGTTTCCTAGCAGCCCCTTTAAAATACTGGGAGTTTCCAAAGCTTGGAGTTTCTCAGCAGTAACACAAATCTACTATATACAAAAGTACTCCCCACTCCCCCGTTTCTTGGTGGACAAGGAGAGCCAACATAAACATAAAGTACACAGTGCCTGCTGTGCTGTGAGTAACAAAGTCCTTCATCTGACTTGTGTCTTCTCTCAGCATCTGAAACTGTGGCAGGCTCACTTGTTGAAAACAAGACAGGCAAATAAAGATGTGCTACAATGCTGGTCACAATAGTGAACTACAAA
Source organism: Martes martes (assembly GCF_963455335.1). Classification (NCBI taxonomy): domain Eukaryota; kingdom Metazoa; phylum Chordata; class Mammalia; order Carnivora; family Mustelidae; genus Martes; species Martes martes. Next base: position 117,903,492 of record NC_137889.1, read on the forward strand.
GAGACATTAGTAGTCACAATTCACTCTGCGTTTGGAACTTTCCTGGAAGGTTTGGATGGAGGAACTTCAACTGGGAGTAATCCATAAGAAAGAGAGAAAGGAGAGGGACATTTTTTCCTTGTCTCCCTCCCATCTGCTCTTCCCCTTGATCAAGGTTTACCTCTATAAGGATCTTCTCCATACTTCTTGGTTGCATCTTAGTGGCTACTCAGGAAACCAGGCCCCATGCCTTGAAGTACAATGTTTCATCTAAAGATGAAAGTGGAGGATTGGTTCTGTTTAAGTAAAATGCTGAAAAAAGACAGCAAAAGGAGGAGATGGACAAGAGAATTGGAGAAGGTACATAAGATTTATGTGTTTCAGTGTAATGAGTACAAATATATTTGCATGTCAAACAGCTCCTAACTTTTTGCTTTCCATAAAATTGGATGGTAACCCAAGTTTTTAGCTGATTACTTAAAAGAAAAAAGAAACCCCCTTCTAATAGATCATTATGTGATTTTTATTTGTCATGAAACTGGAAGACTTAAAGGAAATGGTGCTAACGTTCTAACAAAACCCTTTCTGTTTTTACCTACTTATTTTTGTGAGTTACTTTACTTATTATTTCTAACTATAAAAAGAAAAAATAGACATGGATCCATTCATAAACTCATTTATTTGTAAATACTTGAACTAATTGGGAAAAATATAGCCGCATTCAGCTTATTAAGATGTATACTTCTAGTAAAATGTTTAAATTTAATAACTATTTACTAAAACTTGTAATATATATAAGTTCTTTTGATTAATTATGAACTAATAAGAGTTGTACTGATAACTCAAAGGCCAGAAGAAACTTTAAACTCTTTTGGTCATAAGAAAGAAAACAAACTGTAAATGTTTATATGTATTTTTGGTATAGGAAGGTATGGTAAAATGATCAATAAAAGGCTTCCAGGTACAAAATATTATATTATTAGGGTAAAAACCTGTGGGATAGAATTGCTTGGTCAAGTAAAAAAGAGAGCTATATCAGTTTTCATGTTTAACAATAGTTCATTCATATATTTTTTAAGGTGGGTATCACATATAGTATGTATATAATAAATATATAATTATTTTTCACTTTTTATTAAAGCATAATTTATGTATGTTAAAATTCATCTTTGTTAGTATATAGTTCTGTGAGTTTTGACAAGAGTCATATAACCACTCCACCACCAAAAGCATTGTGTAGAATAGTTCCATCATCTTATCAAATTCCCCCATGTTCCTATGTAGTCAGTCCCTACCCATATCTCCAGGCCCTGGAAACTACTGATCTGTTCTACATCAGATAATTGTGCCTTTTTCAAAATGTCATTTAATTCAATAATGTAGTATGTAGTCTTTTGAGTCTAGTTTCTTTCAGTTAGATAATAAAATTGCTAAGTGTTCTTGTGTAAATCCACAGTTCATTTCTTTTTATTGATGAGTAGTATTCCACTGTATGGATAGACTACAGTTGACTTATTCACTCACCAGTTAAAGAACATTCAGGTTGGTTTGACTTTTTAGAGACCATGAATAAAGCTTCTATAAACATTAATCTATGATTTTTTGTCTGAATGTTGTTTTTATTTCACTTGGGTAAGTGCTGAGCAGTGGGGTTGGTAGGCCATATGCTGAGTGAGTATTTAACTTTATAAGAAACTGACAAACTGCCTTCCAAAATGGCTGTACCATTTTGCATTCCCACCCCCAATGTATGGAGTTCCAGTTGCTCCACATTCTTGCCAGTAGCACTGAGTATTGTCAGGATTTGTTGTTGTTAATTCTTTGCATTCTGACAGTTTATATAGTGATAGCTCAAGGTGTCTTGTTAAGTTGAACTGTTCATGTGCTTATTTGCCATTTGTATATTTTCTTTGGTGAAATGTTTGTTCATGTCTTTTACCTTTAAAAAAATTGGTTGTCTGTTTATCATTTCTGGATTCAAGTTTTTTGTTTTTTGTTTGTTTGTTTGTTTGTTTGTTTTGTTAAATTGGATTATGATTTGTATTTCCAGTAAGCTCCCAGGTGCTGCTAAGGCAGCTGTGCTGTTGGGAGTAGCTCTGACCTAGCATACTGCTTCTTAAATTTTAATATCTGTAAAAACCACCTGGAGTGGGACCCAATACATTTGGGGTGGAACTCAGATTCTGCATTTCTAACCAACTTCTGGAAGAGTCTGATGGTTCTGTGATCACAGTTTGAGCAGGAAGTCCTTAGGAAAATCACAGAAGGATTCCAAGAAAGGATTAAACTTCGGCTGATTTTGAAGGATGAGTAAATTTTTTCTAGAAATATAAGGAGTAAAGAAGAATGGAAGGTGTAGGAGGGGGAAAACAGAAGAGAAATTTCGCGGAGGAAATCATATAAGCAAATATATAGAGGAATGAGTCATTGAAAGTTGAAGGAAAAAGGCAATTAAAGATGTTGAGGGTAGGTGGTGAGACTGGGGAGATAAGCCAGAATTATATTAGAAGAGACATCTTTGGATTTTTCTTTCCTGTGGGTGAGTGTACACAGAAATGTTTCAATCAGGAGAGTAATGTGATCAGATTGTCAGTGTGGAAATATGTCTGTCTCTGACAGCAGAATAAAGCAGTGATTTTAGAAGAGAGTAGAGGCTGGAATATTGGTTGTTGCAATGCACAGTGAGAGATAAAGGATGTTTGCATTAAGGCAGTTACTACTGGGTAGAAGAAGAGGAGCCAGATTAAGAGATGCACAGTTGACACAGTCATTGTAAAAACTGGATGTAGGGGAGAGAGGAGGAGGAGGCTAGGATGGCAACTGGGTTGAGCCATTTACCAGTATAAGGAATCTTTGTAAGGACTAGGTTTTGTACAGAAGATCATGAGGTTCAATAGATATGCTGAGGCTAAGGAACTTGTAATATATCCCCCTGCATGTGACTGGAAGGCATTTTAAAAATATCAAAGTATAGTTGATATACAATGTTATATTTGTTTCAGGTGCGCAAGTAGTGATTTGACAATTCTGTCATTCAGTGCGCACCAAGGTAAGCGTAGTTACCATCTGTCACCATACATTATTACAATATTACTTTTATTTTTTAAATTTGAGCGTAGTTGACACACAATGTTACATTAGTTTCCAGTGTACAACGTAGGGATTTGACAAGTTTATACATTATGCTATGTTCACCACAAGTGTAGCTACCATCTGTCCCCATACAATGCTATTACGGTATCACTGAATATACTTTTTATGTTGTACCTTTTATTCCCATGACTTATTAATTCTATAACTGGAAACCCGAATCTCCCACTCCCCTTCACTCATCTTGCCCAATTTCCCATCCTCCTCCCCTCTGGCTACCATCAGTTTGTTCTGTGTGTTTATATCAGGTAGAAAGAAGCTAGACACAAGCAGAGGAAGCAACATCCTGAGGCAGAGTTCCAAGTCTGTGAAGGGGAATGATAGAGACATGAGCTGGAGGCAAGGACAGTGATAAATAAGCTACACATTAAAAGCCCCAGGAGCATGACATCCTGATCTTCCGGCTTCCAAGACCTTGGGGCAGACAAATCAAGAGCCACAGGTGCAGAGCATGCTCTCTCTCCCTCTACCTCTGCTTCAGGGTAACCCCCAGACTTATTATAATGCATCTGCATTAATAGTACCTCCTCAACCCCCTCTGCCCTGCCCCCTCCCCTCTTGCAAAGCCTACCTTGACTGTTCTGGTACAAACCTTGTAAGGTCAAGAACTCCCACTCCCAATCCGTGGGAGGGTTATCTCAAATGACTGGAAGCAGCCTCCATTAGATACCACCCCACTGTATGTCATAACTCCTCTCAGCTGAGAGAGCTGACAAAATACCCAATCCCAAAACAAGCTAGGGCTTGTTCTACTTCTTGCAACCTGCCTCCTCTCCCACCTTCACAGTATACTTTTGCTTTATATAACAAACTGCTTTGTGCTTGCTGCTTTCCTTCTGGCTATCCTTATTCTAGTACAGATCCCCATGTTAATCTAGTGGGGAATCCAAGGGTGGAGACCTCCATTCACATAACTCACACTGTCCTACAGATAACATTTCTTGGTCTGATTCTGCTTTAAGTTTATTTGTTCATTTTTTTTTAACATTCCACTTATGAATGAAATCATATAGTATTTGTCTTTCTCAGTCTGACTTATTTTACTTACCATAATACCCTCTAGGTCCATCCATGTTTTTTCAAATGACTTATCTCATCCTTTTTTATGATTTCATAGTATTCCACTGCACGCACGCACGTGTGTGTGTATGCACATGTGTGCACACATCTTCTTTATTAATTTGTCTATTGATGGACACTTAGGTTGCTTCAATAAACATAGGGGTGATGTATCTTTTGAATTCGTGTTTTTTGTTTACTTTGGGTAAATACCCAATAGTGGAGTTATTGGGTCATATGGTATTTATATTTTTAATTTTTTGAGGAATGTCCGTACTAATTTCCACAGTGGCTGTACCATTTTACATTCCCACCAACAGTGTATGAAAGTTCTTTTTTTCTCCATATCCTTGCCAAACCTGTTATTTGTCTTTTTTATTTTAGCCATTCTAACAGTTGTGAGGTGATATCTCATTGTGGTTTTGGTTTGCATTTCCCTGATGATTAGTGTTGTTGAATGGCTTTTCATGTCCGTTGACCATCTGTATGTCTTCTTTGGAAAAATGTCTATTTGGGTCTTTTTCATTGGATTTTTTTTTTTTTGTACTGAGTTGTATAAGTTCTTTATATGTTTTGGATATTAGCCCTTATTGGATATGCCATTTGCAAGTATCTTCTCCTGTTCAGTGGCTTGCTTTTTGTTTTATTGATTGTTTCCTTTGCCTGAGGAGACATAATTATGAATATGCTGCTAAGGCTGGTTTCCAAGAGATCGCTGCCTGTTTTTTTGAGGACTTTTATGGCTTCAGTTCTCACATTTTGGTCTTTAATTTAGAACTTTAATCTATTTTGAGTTTATTTTTGTGATGATGAAAAGAAAGTGGTTAAGTTTCACTTTTTTTTTTTTCTTGGCATGTTGATATCCAGCTTTCCCAGCACCATTTATTGAAGAGACTGGCTTTTACCCACAATTGTATGTTTTTTGCCTTCTTTGTTATAGGACCATATAATTGACCATATAAATTGACCATATAAATGTGGGTTTACTTCTTGGCCCTCTGTCCTGTTCTATTGATCAAAGTGTCTGTTTTTGTGCCAGTAGCATATTGTTTTGATTATTATAGCTTTGTAATATATCTTGAAATTGTGATACCTCCTGTTTTGCTCTTTTTTCTCAAGATTGCTTTGGATATTTAGGGTCTTTTGTGGCCCCATACAAATTTTAGGATTATTTGTTTGCCTTTTGTGAAAAGTGCTATTTGTATTTGATTGGGATTGGATTAAATCTGTAAGATTGCTTTGGCTAGTATGGACATTTTAACAATATTAATTCTTCTAATCCATAAGCATCATATATCTTTCCATTTGTTTCATTTTCAGTTTCTTTCATCAGTGTTTTATAGTTTTCAGAGATAGGTCTCTTACCTTCTTTGTTAAATGTATTCTCAGTTAATTTTTTTTTTTTTTGGTGCAATTGTCAATGGGATTGTTTTCTTAATTTCTCTTTCTTTTACTTATTAGTGTATAGAAATGCAACTGTTTTCTGTATATTAATTTTGTATCCTGCAACTTTTACTACATTCATTTATTAATCCTAATAGTTTTTTGGTGGAGTCTTTAGGGTTTTCTATATATAGTATCATGGCGTCTGCAAATAGTGACAGTTTCACTTCTTTCTCACCAACTCTGATGCCTTTTTTTGTTTGTTTTTCTTGTTTGATTGCTGTAGCCAGGACTTCCAGTCCTATAGTGAATGAAAGTGGTGAGGGTGGACATTGCTGTCTTGCTTCTGATCTTAGGGGAAATGCTCTCAGCTTTTCACCATGGAGTATATTAGCTGTGAGTTTTTCATATATGACTTTTATTATGTTGAGGTATGTTCCCTCTAAACCCACTTTATTGAGTGTTTTTATCATGAACAGATGTATTTTGTCAGATTTTTTCCCCACATCTCTTAGGATAATCATATGGCCTTTTATGCTTCCTCTTGTATGTGATGTATCACCTTGATTGATTTGTGAATTTTGAACCATTCTTGCATCCCACTGAATCATGGCAAATGATCCTTTTAAGGTATTGTTGAATTCAGTTTGCCCAAATTTTCTTTGAGGATTTTTAAGTCTGTGTTCATCAGGGATATTGGCTTGTAGTTTTCTTCCTCTTTCCTCCCTTCCTTCCTTCCTGTCTTCCTTCATTCTTGTCATCTAGTTTTGGAATCAGGATAATGCTGGCCTTGTAGAATGAATTTCTCTTCTATTTTTTGGAATAGTTCGAGAAGACTAGGTATTAACTCTTCTTTATATGTTTGATAGAATTCACCCATGAAGCCATCTGGTCCTGAACTTTTGTTTGTTTTGAGTTTTTTTCATTACTGATTCAATTTTTTTGCTAGCAATTGATCTGTTCAAGTTTTCTGTTTCTTTCTGATTCAGTTTTGGAAGATTATAGGTTTCTAGGAGTTTATCCATTTCCTCTGGGTTGTCCAGTTGGTTAGCATATAATTTATATAGTAATCTTTTATAATTTTTTGTATTTCTGTAATATCTGTTGTTATTTCTCCTTTTTATTTCTTTTTCTTCATTTCTGATTTTATAAAGTTTTATCAATTTTGTTTATATTTTCAAAGAACTAGCTCTTTGTTTCATTAATCTTTCTTACTGTTATTTTAGTCTTTTTAAAATTTATTTCAACTCCAATTCTAATTATTTCCTTTCTTTTTCTAACTTTGGACTTTGTTCTTCTTTTTATGGTTCCTTTAGTTGTAAGATTGGATGTTTGAAGATTTTTCTAGTTTCTTTATGTAGGCCTGCATTACTTTAAACTTCCCTCTTAGACTACTTTTGCTGTGTCCCAAAGATTTTGGACTATACTGTTTTCAATTTAGTTTGTCTTCATGTGTTTTTTTAAATTTTCTCTTTGGCTTCTTCATTGACCCATTGGTTGTTTAGTAGCATGATTTCTAGCCTTCATGTGTTTGTGTTTTTTCCACTTTTTTTTGGTAATCGATTTCTGGTTTGAGACCATTATAGATAGAAAAGATGCTGGATATGATTTCAGTCTTCTTAAGCTTATTGAGATTTGTTTTGTGGACTAAGATATGATCTATCTTGGAGAATGTTCCATGTGCACTTGAAAAGAAATGTGTATTCTGCTGTTTTAGATGGAATGCTCTGTATGTATCTGTTGGGTCCATCCGGTCTATTGTGCCATTCAAAGCCATTGTTTCCTTGTTGATTTTCTGACTGGATGATCTATTCATTGATGTAAGTGGGGTATTAAAGTCCCCTACTATTAATTTACCCTTTATCCCTTTATGTTTGTCAATTTTTGCTTTATGTATTTGGGTGCTTCTATGTTGGGTGCATAGATATTTTCAATTGTTATATTTTCTTTTTGGACTGACCCCTTTATCATTATATAATGCCCCCTTTTGCCTCTAGCTATAGTCTTTGTCTTAAAGTCTATGTTGTCTGACTACCCTTGCCTTTTTTTTTCTTTTATTAGTATGGTATTTGTTTCTCCAGCTCTTCTTTTTCTCTGTGTCTAGGTCTGAAGTGAATGTTTCCTTCCTTCCTTCCCTCTTTCTTTCCTTCCTTCCTCTTTCTTTCTTTCTTTCTTCTTTTGTTCTTTCGTTCTTTCTTTGCATTTTATTTATTTATTTGACAAAAAAAGAGCATCAGCAGGGGGAGCGGTATGCAGAGGGTGAAGCAACCTCCTTACTGGGCAGGAGCCTGATATGGGACTTGATTCCAGGACCCTGGGATCATGACCTGAGCAGAAGGCAGACACTTAACCGACTGAGTTCCAATCAGGTGCTCCTGAGGTGAATGTTTTCTATGTGGCATATAGATGGGTCTTGTTTTTGTATGATTGTTTATTATGACAGGTATGTACTTATTGCCATTTTGTTAATTTTGTTCTGGTTGTTCTCTAATTCTTCTGTGTTCTTTTATTCTTTTGCTCTCTTCCTTTGATGGGTTTCTTTAGTGTTACACTTAGATTTCTTCCTTTTTATTTTTTGTTTATCTATTTTAGGTTTTTGATATGTGGTTACCTTTACGTTCATTATAATAACATCCTATATGTATAGTAGTCTATATTAAGTTGGTGATTGCTTAAGTTTGAGCACATTCTAAAAAACACTAAATTTTTACTATCCCCTCCACATTTTACATGTGTGGCATGATATTTCCCATCTTTTTATTTTGTGTATCCCTTGACTAATTTTTATAGATACTTACTACTTTTGTGTTTTTGTATCTATACTGACTTTGTAAGTAATCAATCTGCTATCTTTATGTTTGCTTTTACCTATGAAATGTTTTTCTTTTCCTAATTTTCTTACTTCTAGTTATGGCCTTTTCCTTCCACTTAAGGAAGTCCCTTTAACATTTTGTGAAGTTGGTTTGGTGGTGATGAACTCCTTTAACTTTTGTTTGTCTGGGGACTCTTTATTTCTCCTTCAATTCTGAATGATAACTTTGCTGAGTATTCTTGGTTGTAGGTTTTTTCCTTTTAGCTCTCTGAAAAATCATCTGATAACCTTATAGGATTTCCCTTGTATATAGCTGTTTTCTCTTGCTGTTTTTAAAGATTTTCTCTTTATCATTACTCTTGGGCATTTTAATTATTGTGTCTTGGGGTGGACATCCTTAGGTTCATCTTGTTAGAGGTTCTTTGTGTTTCTGGACGTGGATATCTGTTTCCTTCCCCAGGTTAGGGAAGTTTTCAACTATTTCTTCTTCAAGTAAATTTTCTGTCCCCTTCTCTCTCTTCTCTTTCTGGTATTCTTCTAATGAAGAGGTTATTATGTTTGATAATGTCACAGAATTCCCTTAACTTATTGTCATTTTTTATTATTCTTTTTTCTTTTAACTGTTTAGCTTTGATGCTTTCCAGTACCCTGTCTTCCACATTGCTGAGCCATTTTCTACATCTTCTAATTTGCTGTTGCTTCCCTCTAGTGTGTTTTTTGTTTCAGTTATTGGATTCTTCAGCTATGATTGGTTCTTTTTTTATGTTTTCTATCTCTTTGTTGCAATTCTTACTGAATTCATCCATTTTTTTCTTAGGTCCAGTAAATATCTTTATAACCATTACTTTTAACTCTTTATCAAGTAGATTGCTTATCTCCATTTCATTTAGTTCTTTTTCTGTGATTTGTCTTATTCTTTCACTTGCGACTTACCCCTCTGTGTCTTGACTTTGTCTAACTCTCTGTGTTTGTTTCTGTGTATTAGGTAGATAAGCTACATCTCATGGTCTTGAAAGTAGTGGCTTTGTGTAGAGGATATCCTGTGGTGCTTTATAGATAAATCTTCCCTTGTCAATAGAACTGAGTATTCTGTGGGTATCTTTGGGCTGTGTGCAGCCTCCTATTGTGGCTGAGCTGTGATTACCTTTAGACCAGCTAGCAACAATTACCCACTTTACCTGTTGTGGGCGCAATGGACAGAGTTTGCTCCTCAGGCTTTCAAGAAGTTCAGCTGTGGCCACTGCAGGCTCATTGATGGGCAGGGTTGGCATTCAGTCTAGCTGTCTGCGATTTGTCTCTGCCATACAGCTGCAGACACACCAAAAGGTAGGGCCTGCTCCCTGCACAATCAGCTAAGAGGCCTGAATGCAAGAACTGTGTACAGGCTGGTGTGTGGAGTTATCTTCCTTGCTCTCCTGGGCAGGAGCCACTTTGGAATGGTCCCAGTCTGCTGGGGCTGCCTGTTGGTGTAGTGTGGTAGGAACTGCTTTGCAAGGATGCCTGTCAAAGTGGGTGGGTTGCGTGGGGCGGGTCTGCAAGGGAGACCCTGGGGTGGGGCACATCGTGCTAGCAAGGTAAATGGAGAATGTTAGAACTGGTTCCTGTAAACACCAGGTTATCTAAGCTGGGAGAGAATAAGAAAAGGGGTGCCCAACAGCACTTTTGTTCCAGAGAAATGTGCAACTCCCTGTCCCTCTGGTACACTTTCTAAGATTAGTCAATAAGTCTCCTTTATACCCCATGTCCTTTTCAAACTGATACTTTTGTGCTTTGTCTTCGACAAGTTATTTAGCATGCTGGCTTTTTTAATGGTGAGAACTTGGTTTCCTATCACCCTCCTGCTCAACCAGAGTTAAACTCCCCTGATTTTTAAAGCTCCTGGAGTTAAGCCCCACTGATTTTCAAGGCTAATGTTATAGGGACTCTTCCCAGTGTAGGTTCCCAAGCCAGGGTCTTGTTCCTACATGCTTGGGATATCCCTGCCATTTGTGGGTAGTCATAATTGGATGTTGGGGAGAGGATTGGTTCCAGACTGGACCTCCACCACTCCTGCCCTTTTCAATGTGGCCTTCTCTCTATGACTAGTTGTGGAAAATATGTTCTGCCAGTCTACAGGTTGTTTTCAGTATGAGTTGTATAGATGTGGCTGTTATCTGTGGGATGAGGTGAGCTCAGAATCTTCCTACTGTGCCTTATCCCTCTTTCTGACCCGGAAGGCATTTGTATGGGTATGGAGAACCAGGAGCAACAACTGGATTGAAGTCAGAAACTTTTTTAAAATTGTGGTAAGAACACTTACCATGAGATCTATGCTTTTAACAGATCTTTAAGGGTATAATACAGTATTTTTTAGTGTATATATGTTTTATAACTTTTTTTATTATGTTATGAATATAGTATTGTTAACTGTGGGCACTGTGTTGTACAGCAGATCTCTAGAACTTACTGTTTTAATAACCAAAACTTCATACTCGTGAATATATATATATATTCGTGAATATATACTTGTGAAATGGGAAATGAACAAGAATTCCCCATTTGCCTCTCCACCCTGCTCCTGGTAACCACCATTGAACTTTCTGCTTCTATAAGTTTGACTGTTTTAGATAGCTTTAAGCGGACGCATGCAGTATTTGTCCTTCTGTGACTAACTTATTTCAATTAGCATATTATTCTTCAGGTTCATCCATGTTGTTACATATGGCAGGATTTCCTTTCTATCTTAAGGCTGGATAATATTCCATTGCCTATATACCACGTTTTTAACTCATTCATTTGTTGATGGATATTTGTTTCTTTTTTTTTTTTTTAAGAATTTATTTATTTATTTGACAGAGAGAGAGATCACAAGTAGGCAGAGAGGCAGGCAAAGAGAGAGGGGGGAAGCAGGCTCCCTGTCGAACAGAGAGCCCGATGTGGGGCTCGATCCCAGGACCCTGAGATCATGACCTGAGCCGAAGGCAGGGACTTAACCCACTGAGCCACCCTAGCGCCCTATTTGTTTCTATAGCTTAGCTATTGTGAATAACGATTCCATGAACATGGGAGTATAAATATTTCTTCAGATAGTAATATATTAGCTGTATCACCTGGTATCAATTCTTTGGATATATACACAGAAGCAAGATTGCTGGATTATACAGTAATTTTTAATTTTTTCAGAAAAGTTCATACTATTTTCCATAACAACTGCACCATTTTCATTCCTATCAACAGCATACAAATGTGCCTGTTTCTCCACAAGCTCTCCAATATTTGTTATTTTTTTGTATTTTTGATAATAGCCATCTGAACATGTATGAGGTGCATGTGGTTTTGATTTGTGTCTTCCTAATGATTAGTGATGTTGAGTACCTTTGCATATACCTGTTGCCCATTTATATGTTTTCTTTTGAGAAATGTCTATTTAAGTCCTTTGCCCATTTTAAAATTCAGTTTATTTCTATTTTTGCTATTGAGTTATAGGAGTGGAGTTATCTAGTTCTGAATGGCGGTTAAAATGGAGTTCCTTGATGAAATCCCCAGGGAGTGCGAAAGAGAGAAGAAAAAAGCCAAGAGCAGTTCCAAGAGGCACTCAAATTTAAAAGAAAGACTGAAGAGTGAATTTAGTGAAGGAAACTAAGGCATTTCCCCTAATAGGGCAAACTATTTTAATTTGAAATCCAGCAACGAGACAATATCAGACTGAAGGAGTTGATTTAAAATTATTTCTTTCAATATTTAATTTGTATGTTCCTGCCTTACAGGCAGTAGATAAAGGATTTTTCATTTTCCTAATTCTAAGGTAAAATGTAATGTTCATTTAATGTATGTTTAACTGTTTGGTTTGTGGAGGGTCTTTCATGTTTTGTCTTTTAAGTAAGTCTTTAATTATGTCCAGATTGAAAGCCTACCCAGAAAAATTGTGATTTCCTCCCTTGCTTCTGCATCTGTATTTAATAATTGAATGTCTACAAATAGTACCAGGCAATGCAGTAATTATGCAATTACTAAAGGTTGTTGTGGTATAAATATATTTCGTTTATGCAAACTTTTCCTGCTGTATTATAGACACTTCATAAATACACTGATCCATGCTAGAAATTGGTACAGATTTACCACATATTGATACCAATGATATTGATACCTGTATCACACCTTGATACTCTGTAGTAGCTAAAGAGAAGTTGCCTAAAAATATTTCTCTGACATTTGCTTCCAAGATGACAAAAATTTCAGGCATGTGGTGGGCACTTGATCTAATTCTTCTGCCCCAATCTCTGTTTCAAGATTGTGTCTGTGCAACGTAATTTGCTACTGTATAGATGTGTTTATTTCTGGATGTAACAGAGCACTGGACCTAGCCTTAGAAAACCTGAAGTTAAAGTCTTCCTTCTTCTGTTTCTCAGAAACCTGAGCAAGCCAGTTAAGTGTACTTTAACAAATTCTTTACTAAATTTCTGGTATTACCAAGCACCAGAAAAACAAAGCTAAATATATTATAGTCCCAGAGAGGACAGACATACATAGAACATTTCAAAATAATGGGTGAGAAGTATGTACGGAGCACTATGAGTTTGACAGGATCTTCCTATTTCAGCTTGAGAAATAAAGAGTGGTCAGCTATTTCTGGAGATTTCTGGGATAATTCTTAAGAAGTAAACATATGTGGCAGGTTTGGGGAATGGAGAAAAGTTGGTGACTGAAAGATCAGAAGATTACTCAGCCACAGAGAGTAAAGGCGGTGCCAAATGAACTACAAGGTATGCTGGGGGAACTCTGGGCACTTTTGTATTACCTGAAAGTAAAATATGAGTCGTGGGGCCAGCTACAGAGGGCTTCGCAGGCCAAATGTACTTGAAGGCATGTACTTGAAGGGACTTGCTGAAGCATGTTAAGAATAGCAGACACAGTCAAATTTGCACTGCTGTTACTTATATAACTCTGGTGACAGTGTGTAGGGTGGTTTTGAGAGAAATAAATCCAGAGGCATTTTTAATGCTTCGGCAAGACATGATAAAAGCTTGAATTTGGGTGATAATTGAGTCAGGGAAAGGAAAATCAATTAAAGAGTAAGGAGGTATCTATTTATGACAGTGTTTGTTGAACTAGAAAAAACACAGCTTGAAGAGTGAGAGACCTGAACTTGAATCAAGCTTCATCGTTTAAGGGTTTGAGCCCTTGGCAAATATTTCCTGACTTTCTACATTTGTGAAAGTGAGAGGGTTACTGCCTTGTATTATCATGGGGATTAGACATAACTTAAAGCACCAGAAAAAAATGCTTAAATGTATAGTGTCAGTAAATGATTACTGGTATTACTATTTATTTGATATCACTTAATAACTTCAAAACCCAGACTCCTCCCCAACATCATAGATTTATTATGATATTACAGTGAGGTAGTTTTTGTTGATGGTGAATAACCTTTACATAGTCTTTTCAGAAAATCTTTTTCCCCACTTGAAAGAAAAATAGCTTTGATCTCATTTGAAAAAGACCATTCTAATAAACAATGCAGCTTATTGTTTTATTGAATGGAAGCAAATCAGTGAGAATATTGGCCACTGAAATGCTAATAATGAGCATCTTTGAGAATTAGCTGTATGGAGTTGTTATATTATAGTGGTTAAGAACAGGAGAGCTAGGGTCAGACAGATGGCTTATTGTATGTCTCTGAGTAAGTTAATTTACTTGTCTATGCCTCAGTCTCTTGATTTCTAAGTGGCTAACCCTCCTAAGATATTTGTGAAGATTAAATTAGAAAATTGCACATGTAAACTCCTCAGCTGTGTGTTTGGGTACATGCTAAGGATTTACTAGTGACTGTTTTGTTTTTGTTTTTGTTTTTTTGCAGGGCAGTGTGCAAAAAGAGTGACTTTTTAAGCACTAACTCATTTAATTAAAAGAAATGAAAAAAGAAAAAACAAACAATATCCAAAGATGGGCATTACTATTATTTCCCATTTGCAGACATGAGAATGTAGACTGAGAGGTGGGATTATGTTGTTCAAAATCACATGGCAAGGAAGCAGTAGAGCTGAGGATAGAATTGCTCCTTATATTTAGTGTTGCATTTCCCAAGTCTGACATACACTCCTACTAGGGCCTGTGGGGTGGTTTTTTTCCCTCACCCCAACCCAACCTGGGTCTTCCTCTCCCCCGGGACTGTAGGACAATCTTTATTTAAGCACAATGCAACCAAGAGCTATTACATAGACTGGTTTTACAAAAGAGCTAGATGCTGCTGCCCCCTCTACTGAGCTCTGGATGGCCCAGTCTGCTGAGGGTTTCAGCTATAATTTGGCTCTCCTTCCCATGAATAAGTGGTACTCCTTGCCAATTCCCTACCTCTTATGTGTACCAGGACCTGCCCAACTGGGTTGCATATTCCTGGAGTGAAGGAATTTGAGTGATGTTCCTCTTAGGGTCCTAGGTTCCTCCCTTCTACCACCCAGAACAGACTCAGCCTCTCTGTATGTGTGAGCTGATAGGTTGTAGATTTAATTACCACATGAGTAAGGTCAGGGTTTTTTATTGCTGATGGACACTGTGTGCAAGCCCTTTTCAAACAAAACCAGTATTCAAACAAAGCAGGTATCTTTGTTATAAATGATAATAATAATACCAATAAGCAGGATGGAAGGTAATGGCTGGAAGAATCTCATTTGTGAATAGATATGCTCATTTATGGACGGGCTCTATTTTTCATGTATCAACTCTACCTAAGGACAAGTAGAGAAAACCATGGAATTTGATTTGCTTTACTTTTTCTTTTCTTTTTTTTTTTTTAAAGGACTTTATTTATTTACTCACTTATTTGAGAGAGAGAGGGAGGGAGAGAGAGAAAGTGAACAGGAGGAGGAGGAGTGAGAGAATCTGAAGCTGACTCTGCGCTGAATGCAGAGCTGAACACAGGGTTTGATCTCACGACTGCAAGACTAAGAGTAAGATTCTTAGCTTAGCCACCCGGGTGCTCCTTGATTTGCTTTTCAGATAGATATATTCTCATCCAGCTCACATTCAAAGATAAGACTTAGGATAGCTGTTGAGGGCTTCCATGAAAAGGAAGTAGGAATTTCCAGATCTCATCTCAAATGGCTTTTGAACTCCTTCTCATTTTCCTCTGATTACATAAAAAGCCTATAGTCTAAAGTTTCTTAGCCTTGGGGGACTCTACACTGTAGGTGAATCACTATTGAGATCTGCAGATAGTAATAATTGCCATTATAGTTTTATCTACTTTTCCCTGCTCATTTTTGTGAGGACACATTGGGGAGACTACAGATAAGTGTCTCTAATTGAAAAAAAAAAAGTTAAATTTATCCTGAAAAAAATTGCTCCATGTACCTATTTCTGCCTTTATTTGTGATGCCAGAGAGGTAGGTTATAAGGCATAGGTGCCCCGGTGGTGTTCTTTATAGAAGTTATCCATCCAATGGAATAGAAATGGAAGTAGCTTTGAACTTCTTTAAATCCAACTGAAACTACACTAACTCATGAATAAAACAACATCATGTGTTTTGGAAAAACATCAGCTATCATATCCATATGTGTTTTTCTAAAGGCTTTTCTGTAGTGGTTTTGATTCTTATCTCAATGTCAGTTGCTACATTTCATCAAGTAACTGCCACAGGCCCCTGCCGAAGCATAGCATTTTGGTGACTCTGTTACTAATAAGCAAGATTTAAAAACCAAGCCAAACCAAAAAAAAGGAGCCATCAGTCAAGTTTGTCACTTGTCTACTCTTTGAAGGGGGCAACAAATGAGTTGCAGATGGATGGTTATTTACAGTTCCCCGACATGTCCTGAGGGCTTGGCGGATGTTTTCTACAGTGTCACCACTACACAGCATTTCAACCTTCCACTTAAAAAGAGCTCCTGCTACTACTGCTTAGCAGGTGGCCTGTAGAATCATAGGAGTTGGTTGATCACATTTTTCTCTAGGTTGGCATTGCTGCTCCATGTTATAAAGGGTAGACTCAAAGTAGGAAAAAGATGTGTGCCTCTGTGCCTAGGAGTGGTGCTTCTAGCCCCACTGGATTCCTTTTAGTCCTTTTTCTCCGCAGAGCCTTGTCTTGCCTGCAAGACTCTGAACATAAGTCCTTAGGTGACCACGATCTTTCCATTTTGGGGAGATTGGCCCAGATGTCACCTCCTTACAGACAGTCTTCCTGACCATCTTCTCCAAGAAGGTCTCCCTTACTACTCTCTACCATTGCACTCAGTTACTTTCTTCATATCACATCCCACAAGTTTGGGTCTGCATACTTCAAAAACATGATCCATCAGTCCTTTGGGATTGTAGTCTCAGAGTCCACATCTCTTTGGCTTATTCTTCATCTACGATAGCACATTGCAGAGAGTAGGCACTCAGTAAAAGTTTATCGAGTAAATGTGAAATGAAGAGTTTTATAGAATTGACATATCCCATGTTGAGTCTTTCTTTATCTGCCTTGCTAATGTCACTGTTCATAATAATTTTAAAGAGTAAGTAAACAAAACTACTATTACTTTAGTGGACAAAATTTTCAGCTTAAAAAAAAAACAGCTTGCATAGAGTTTCTTTTGGAAAGAGAACTTCTCAAGAAAAATACCTATATAGTCTACTTTGGTTAGGACAGAGAAGACACCAAGGCATACTTCATACTACTAAGATGAAACAAGTTGCTAGATTAAAATGCTTGTTGTAAGATGTTACTAGTAATCAGAGGTTGGAGAGGGAACCATGCTTCTGTGGGACTCTGGAACCTTTTTAAAAAAAGTACTTACCAGTTAAGAGATGAATAGTTTCTCACGGCAGGATAACCACAGTCTTCAGAAAGCACAATTGTCTAATATCTGATTTTAAGTTCTTAACTTCCTCTGATGTAAATCACTTTGATAGCACCAAACTTTGGAAAAGTCTGCCTCATGTACACATTTTTGGGAGAAGTTTTTGGAAAACCAGTGAAAAGCAACCATGCCCACCCTTGGTCACTGGTGGAGCTAGGAGCTGGAATAGCTGCAGAGATGACAGGTGGATATAACAAATGTAAGTGGCCTCTTTCTTTCAAATTGTACTTTAAGCTTATACCTTGAAAACATTTTTGGTTAATTAGTTATGGGCCTACTTACAGTTAGTTATGCACTGAATGTTGCATAAAGTTTCATATATATACACACACATATGTAGAATATAGTCATTCGTTAAAAATAAAGTGCTTGGTATTTTTAGTAGCATGTGAAAAAAAAAGCCAAAGTGTGAGTTATTAGTGATTTCTGTTTTTAATGGTAGGAATTCTATATCTTCTATGTCAACTGCCTGTAGAAATTTATAGTGACCACAATCAGTTTCTCAAAGGAGTACTGGGGAATCCTAAGCTATATATCTTGTGAAAGAACCTGGCTTCCTGCCCTGGCTGGGGGGAAAGGGTGAGGCCAGGAGAGACTGGGTTCCTTCATGTGACCCAGGCCCCACCTAGGATTCCTCTTGAAGAAAAAGGGTTCTTGGGTGATTTAAAGGTTCTTTTGGAGGCTTTAATCTCTGGAGTATTGATTTTTTTATTTTGTTTGTCATTGAGAATGTTACTCCTAGATCTGTACCTTTTTCAAAGCCAGCCAAGTCTGGAGAAACACCTGTTAAATATAAAATCCACATGCTTAAGGGCATTTACTTTTCTCACTACAACAGACATGCAATTAAGAAGTGAATATCATGTGATGGACTTTGGAAAGAATCATTGATCATCCTTCCTTGAGATGCAAAAGTCAGTAATGAAAACTCAAATTTGTTTTACCTTTTTGGTTTAAAAATTATAGGATGGTAATACCTTACTAAAATATATAAATCCATAAATTACCATTTATTGCAAAGCCACAAGTAAAATTATGCTATTGCTTATATAAAATGAACCTGATTGTACTCTTATGGTTCTGTGGGCTTGACAGCTTTCCCTCTTAAACCTCAGAGGGGAGAAAATTCTCTGACTACCGTTTTCCATAAAAAGGTGTCTTTCTTTGAGATGCCCTAATATGTGGGTATAACAGAATCAGGAGGCTTTCCAAATGGCTTTAGAGCAGGTTCATATCCGGTTCTTCAGTGAGTTTATGTTTATGTATTTTTCTCTTGACTTACTCATTATTTCAGTGATCCAGTGTCTTTAAATGTGTTTCTGCACTAGGATCATTTTTGTGTTTAGTGATCTTCAAGGAAAAATATGTGTGGGAAGGTGGCAAAGCTTAGTGGTAAAAAGAAACATAGACTTCTAATGTTGGAATCAGGCACAACTGGCTTGCCTTCGTCATGCCACTTAACTTCTGTGAAAATTATTTTGTGCGATTGTAGGATTGGATTTACTTAGGATCATTTCTGCTATATCAGGTCTTGTGGTTTAAATGGAAATTATGGGTATATTTGGGAAGTTGAATAGTTAAATATGCAAATTAGCTTTTAGGTTATTTGTCTATTTATATTTATCTTCGGCTCCCTCTGCATAAAACGTCTTTCTCTTCCTTTTTTATTTATTTAATCTCTAGTCCTTGAAGGTTATTTCCACACTGTTTTGCAAGGGGCCTGGTTGCCTTCCTGGTTTCTGTTACATGCTTCTTCCATGTGCAGTTTCTTCCCATAACACACGATGCTGTATTTCTTCCTTGCCTCGTCCATTTCCGCCAGTTGTCTCTGAGCTCTGTGAAGGCATTCACCTTCTTCTTATTTTTTTATCTTTGCATTCTCCATGTCAACCACAGGGTACACAGTCAGTCTTCAATAAGTATTAACTTAATGATTACATATTTATTGATTTTCCAAGTAGTATTTACTTTTCTGAGGGAAATAATCACCCGTGTTAAAAAAGACGTCACAGTATGATCACATGTTTTGTTTCTGGCTTTATGATGTGCTGGTACTAGAGGAATGATGGATTGTTATCACAGACAAAAAAAAGAACTTCGAATTTGTGTTTTCAGAGAATTTTACATAGGAGGAAGGTAAGATCCAGAGAAATTAATCATTTTATCTGATGTCATGGGGCTTGTTAATGACAGAACCAGCATCTCAGAGAAGGAGGTATTGTTCCAAGGTGAATGTTTATGGGTTTGAGGTCACCATGTGTTGAACTCTGACTTAGCTGTTTAGCTCTAATGCATTGGCTAAGAATTTGATTTCTCCAGTCCTTGGTTTCTTCACCTCTAATTTGAAGAGGGTGTTCAGGAAAGAGGATTAGGAGAGATTATTCTTGTGATGATTAAACAAGTTAACTTATGAGTAAGTTTTGTACAGTTGTGTAGAACTATACAGTAGTAGCTATGAGGGGAGCCTTGGTGGCTCAGTGGGTTAAGTCTCTGCCTTCGGCTCAGGTCATGATCTCAGGGTCCTGGGATCGAGCCCCACATCGGGCTCTCTGCTCGACAGGGAGCCTGCTTCCCCCCTCTCTCTTTGCCTGCCTCTCTGCCTACTTGTGATTTCTCTCTCTCTGTCAAATAAATAAAATCTTAAAAAAAAATAGTAGCTATGCCTACTCAGTCTTATGATTCTTATTTAAGAGCTCTTTTATTTATTTTATGTAGAGGTCTGGGTTTTCTTTCATTTTTTTCAGTTTTATTGGGATATAAGTTACATAAAACATCGCATCAGTTTAAGAGGTGCAACATAATGATTTGATATATGTATGTGTTGAGAAATTATTGCCACAATCAGTTTAGAGAACTCTTGCTGTCTTCGACTCCAAGGGAAAGCATTTAACCAAGTCTCTGAATCATTATTTATTCCATGACAAGTAATGTGAAAACTTTTCTTGTTTTAATGAAGACCTTTGCTAGTTATTTAGTGCCCCCTGCAAACACCTAATAAGGAGACAACTACCAATTTAATTTGTATCTGGTCTCTCTCTCCTTTCCACCAATCTAATTTTCCAGCCTTCAGATTGTTAAATAGCACATACTATCTTGATTTTGACCTGCAAATAACATACTGTCATTTATGAATTCCTTATTAATTAAAAATAATTAAAAGTGCCTATTTTCTTATAATTAATGTTTAGAAAAGAACCGGGACAAAGACTATTTTTAGACTATTATTTTGCCATACTAAAATAATGCTCACATTTGATTATCATGCTGAACAATTCTGAACACTTCTTAGCCATCAGAAATCTAATGCAGGGGAGCTTGTGCAAACACATAAATTTTTAGGATTGACATTCAGAATTAAGACATATTGTTGCTCAATGGTAGGCATTATTCTGAAGTGAAGAAGAAAAGAAGTCATGAAGGGAGTGGAAAGTCTGACTTGAGGCAAAGTGTGAAGTGGATCAGGTTAATCACCACTATTTTCTCAGGTCCCATTACTCTTTAACCCGTATTTCTTTTTTGGACACCCTCTCTGCAGAAACTTTTCTATTGCATCCTTAAAGTCATGCTACCTTGGTTATCTGGAGCTGGTTACAGCTATGCCTTCCTCTTTACTATAAAAGGTAAAAGTAATTTCTTCTGCTTCGCCAGTGGAGGGCTGTCCCTCCACAGTAGACTCACCTTCACTTTTCATACATGAAAAGTGTATTTAAGTATTTAAGTTTTCCTTCTGCATACACGCAGCTACTTTTGCTATTAAGTCCAAAGCAAAGCAAAGGGATTAACAGTTCACAGCACTTCTGACTCTACTTGGTAGGGATGTCCCCGATTGTTTTTTTTTTTTTTTTTTTAAACTTTTTTTTTTTTTTTTAATATTTTATTTATTTGACAGAGAGAAATCACAACTAGGCAAAGAGACAGGCAGAGAGAGAGGAGGAAGCAGGCTCCCCGCGGAGCAGAGAGCCCGATGCGGGGCTCGATCCCAGGACCCTGAGATCATGACCTGAGCCGAAGGCAGAGACTTTAATCCACTGAGCCACCCAGGCGCCCCCCCGATTGTTTTTTAATTAATGTATCTAATTTTAAGGAACACTAGAGAATATAAATCTGCTTCCTTTTAATTGACTCTTCAGTTTTAATTCTTTGCTCTAGATGCAAAAATTAAGCATAATCGTTTCGCCATTTGACGGACTTTCACTTATTTGCTGGTGGCTGCAGTCCCTCGCCAGGCTTCTGATGTCCTCCTTAAATACCAGAGTGCCTTTTTTCCTTAGCCAGTATGGATCCCAGATCCTTAACTTGCCTGCTTGTCTCCTTTTGGGCACACACCAGTTTGTCCATGTTTTGTAATAGTACGGTGGCCGTAGATACATTAATTGAGGCCCTTGACCTTGTGCTATTTGTACAAGAAGGTGATGTTTCCTTTTCCTTACTGCTGACTTTCTTCTTGTGGTTCCTGTTCTTTCTTACCTTCTCCATTACTTTCCTTTCCTACTGAATCCTTGTTCACTTTCTTTTATGTCATCTTCATAGACCTGAACAAAATTTGCATTAAATCATTTTCTTAGCATTATTTTGTGTGTGATTGTGTTCCCTGTTGTTTTTTAATAAAAATAACTTATATTTTGTTAAATAAATAAGTGAAATTCCAAAAATACATGAATATTTCAGAAGTTTCTGAGAGAAAAGTAGTTATTATTCCTCCCTACTGACTTCCTGTTCTGCTCCCTAGAGATAAACAGTCTTAACAGTTTCTTGGGTGTTCTAGATATTTCCTGTATAAATTGGTAGATACTTGGTTTTGAAAATATCTAACTTTAATTTTTGTATCTGAACTTAATTTTCTTTCTTTCTGAACTTTTTATTTCTTAATTTCTATATTCCATTATCCTGATTATCTCTGAGTAGGGGGAGACTGAGTAGAGTCAAGGGCATCTGGTCTGGATCACAGACCTCACCTTTTCATTCTTTCTGTTTCTTTGGTTGTCACTATGGCCCTGACTGGTCATTTCTTCTCTCTCAATTTTGACTTGTGCTTTTGCTACTGAACACCAAAAGTCAAAATCATTTTTTTTTTTTTTAACTCTGTAGATTCTTCTCTATCTCCTCTTCTAGAGATAGAGAGACACTGGTCACTGCCTGAATAGGGATAAATATCAATAATAGAGAAAAATTAAGTATATATATCTAATATATATGTTAACTGAACGTTCACTAGGAATTTTCCTGTTTTCTTAGTATTTTGACTGAGTCTGAAAGATGAGGATAACAAACCATGAAATATCTCTTGCACATTCTCAAGAGAAACAGTTACTCAGAGGACTTGTTAAGAGGTGATCATACTGGTCTGTGGACCTCATCCTTACCATTCAGTCTATATACACAGAAAATCAGAAACATTTGAGAGAACTTACCGAAGAAGGGGAATTTATAGGTGTACAGTATACTTTGGTTTCTGTAGGTAAGGTATTTTATGCTCTGGCTTCTTTCACGGTTTTCTCTTTGTCTTTCTCTTCTTTGAATATAGAGCCCTCAAAATAGGTGTTTTTTGTTTGTTTGTTTGTTTGTTTGTTTTTAGTATTCATCCTGCTTCTCTGAGCTTCCTGGGTGTATGGTTTATAGTGTATGTTACTAGTTTGGGAACATTCTTAGCCACTATTACTTCAAGTATTTCTTTTGTTTCTTTTTCTCTTTCTTCTCCTTCTAGTATTATCATTATGTATCTATTACAACTTTTGTAATTGTCCCAGTTTTTGGACATACCATTCTGGATACACTTTTTTTTTTCCATTCAATTTTCTGTTTGCTTTTCTGTTTGGAAAGTTTCTATTGGTACATCTTTAAGCTCACCAGTTCTCTCACCATTCTACTGATGAGTCCATCCACGTATTGCAAAGGCTTTATTTCTCTTATGATGTTTTTGACTTTTATAATTTTCTTAGAGATTCCGTTTTCCCACTTACATTAATCATCTGTCCTTATATTTGTCTATTTTTTCTTTTAGAACCCTTAACATATTAATCATAGTATATTAAATTCCCCATCTATAATTCCAAATTCTGTATCACATCTAAGCCTAGGTCTGTTGCTTGCTGTGTCTCTTACAGCTGTGTTTTTCTTGCCTTACCATACTTTAAAATTTTTGTTGGAAGTGCATGTGATATATCAAGTGGTAGGAACTAAGGCTATTAGGCCTTTAATTTGAGTTTTTTAATTAATCTGCTTAGGAGGTGGCTGTGTTTAGATGTTTGCTATAGCTGTAAGTGCCAGAGGTTTCAGTTTTCTCTGGTTTATTTTTTTTCTCCCTGTTTTCTTTGAATTTCCCTAAGAACTTCTTCTTAAATAGAGTCTGTGTTTTGCAGCTCTCTCCGTTATAATTCACTGTTTTTTTTTTTAAATTTTAAGATTTTATTTATTTATTTGGCAGAGAGAGACACTGTGAGAGAGGGAACACAAGCAGGGGAGTGGGGGAAGGAGAAGCAGGCTTCCTCCGAGTAGGGAGCCTGGATGTGGTCTCCATCCTGGGACTCTGGTATTAGGACCTGAGCTGAAGGCAGACACTTAAGGACTGAGCCACCTAGGTGCCCTCATTCACTGTTATTATATTGAAGCCCTGTTGACGTGGTGGCAAGGTATGGGGATGGTGGGGATGGGCAACCTTCTATCTTAATTTGATTAAATATCACTTAATTTTTTTTTTTTTTTTTTTTTTTTTTTTTTACTTAATTGAGAGACAGAAAGAGAGAGCACAAGTGGAAGGAGGGGCAGAGGGAGACAGAGAAGCAGACTTCCCGCTAAGCAGGGACCCTGATGTGAGGCTGGATCCCAAGACCCTGAGGTCATGACCTGATGCTTAACTGAGTGAGTCACCCAGGTGCCCCTAAATCTCATTTTTACTAATGGACTTGAATCCCTTGGCTATGGCCTTTAGAAGCATTTCTTAGCCTTTTTTTGTGAGATGGGGAGGCTAGAGAGCCCTGGAGTTGACTAATTGCTTTTCCCTCAGATCCTCTAAGGCTCTGGTCTTCCCTCTGGAGGGAAGACCTTGTTATGGAAAGCACCCTGGATGTATTTCACCAAAATGGTAACATCCACCTCTCCTATCCCATAACATGAGAAGATTTTTCTTTGATCTTTAAGGTGAGAGTCTGCTGAAGTTCCTGGAGGTAAAACTCATGAAAATGTGGTGGATCTTTTAAGACTGGGCCCCTCACTCAGGCTAGTCCAATTCAGCAATTCACAGAGGTTGTCATTTGTGTGTTTCTGCCAGTTAGTGGCTCCAGTGGCTTCTGCTTCTGGTATGTACATTTCAGCTGTGATTCTCTCTGTATTTGTCTCTCTGTTGGATTTTGAGGTGGTGGTTTGTCCTATAATCTCCATTCTCTGATTGATCTCAGAGAAGTCATTGATTTGCAGTCTGTACAACTTTGCTTTTATGAGGATGAGTGACAGCTTCCAAGCTCTTTACATATTG
Organism: Martes martes; assembly: GCF_963455335.1. Taxonomy (NCBI): domain Eukaryota; kingdom Metazoa; phylum Chordata; class Mammalia; order Carnivora; family Mustelidae; genus Martes; species Martes martes. The sequence goes on from NC_137889.1 coordinate 117,928,160, forward strand.
GAAGCTGCAGTGGAAGTCTCTTCTCATTTTAAGACTCCTCATGGTATCATGGAAATCCCCCACTCTGGGAGCTCCACCTCCCTGCTCCTCTCCAGACTTATTGCTCTCTAATCTTGCCACACAGCTGTCATCTCAGCACTTAGTGCTTCCTTCCTTGCTTTTCTGGATTCATTCCAACATATTTTTGGTTTACATCTTTATTTTGCTCCAGTTTATTCTCATAGCTCCATAAGGGAGGGAATATGGGAAATAAAAGTTGAGTATCAGAAAATGTCTTCTAGCACCCAGTGTTTCTGATAAGAAATTTGTGCCAGTCTGATTTTGTTCTGAAATTTCACATTGCTATGGCTAATTCTTTCCCTGGGGACAGAAACTTGTGTGTGATGTGTATGTGTCTGTGATATATAAGTGTGTGTATGTGGTAGAGGGCAGAGTTGGGAGTTGATTGTTTTGTATATACAAATGTTCAGCTAATCTGTTTATTTTCAGTGCCATATCTCACTCCTGCCCTCTCCAGGACCTGACATTTTCAAGTACCACATGTCTCTGTGGTTCTATGATCTTGATAGGCTTCTGCCTCAATTTAGCTCCCTTCAATGCATCTTGTAGCCATCTGAACCCATATGTCCAGATGGATTACAAATGTATCTGTGTGTGTGTGTATCAAGGTATTGATAATTATACACTGTTGTGACACAAATTTAGTAGTATTTTTACTTTCTTTAAAAAATTTTACAGCAGATTTTGTTAACATGACTGCTTTCAGTAACTGTTATTTTAATGCACAAACTCTGTGCAGAGCACATACTTTCAGAGAACAACAATAGAGTTTCCCAGTTTTTACATTACTTCTACTGGGATTTTTTTGTGTGTGTCTTCAGTGATATTCTTTGCTTTGAGTGTGAGTAAAAAATATTTAATGCTTCAGTAGACTACTTTGGCTGGTGTGGTGTGTCATGCAAGCCAGCTTCAGATTTTTCCTTCCTTAGTCAACTGGCCCTGGGGAAATCCCTAGGTGTTCATAAGTGGTATTAACTGCAAGGACTAGTGATAGCACAGCAGGAACAGGCAGGGGCCATAAGTTCATACAACTTACTTGTGCTTTTGGATCCTGCTAGAGTACAGTCTCAAGTATGTCATTTTCACATGTCAACTTTATGGCTAGGTTAGATAATACCCAGTTCATGATGAATAGTCACATTTCATGTTACCTGGTATCTCAGGGTTAAGTCTCAGTCTCTCCCAAGGAGACTGGTAGCAAGAGAACAAAATTTTGTAAAAATAGATAATTTATCTTCTAAAAATGGTATAACATATCTCTAGAATCCTAGAGGTCTGTCTGTGAATCTTTATTTAGGGTTTGCTGTTGGGTCCATGCAATAGTCTGTTTTGTCAAAGATCTTTGGATCGATAATAAATCCTCTGGATCCCCACTCAAGTTGCTGGATTCCAAAGCTGCTTGAACTGCAGACTGGGTTAACTGGAATACTTTATTGTGATCTGGGTTCTACTTAGTTGGCAGCCTTACAGATTATTTATTTAGTGAGTTGGAGGAAGAATCATACCCAAATATTTATTATAAAATCCAAAAAGGCCACCAAAAGTTGTGTCTCTGTTTTTTGTGATTAGGAAGCAAAGTATAGCACCTTGTCTTTCACTTTGGAGGAGATATTGTGTTATGTCTTGAGCTCCCTAAAACTTAAAGAGTTGGAGGGACATTAGGTTTTCCTAGGAATTATCTCTTCATGTGTCTAGGGTCTTACTGCTACTGAGTACCCTGGACGGTACCTGATACTTCCTGCCCACTAGATTCTGTTAGCATTACATCATCATGTAGGGCATCAGCCTATGGAATGGTAAGATGATATAAGTATTAATAGACCAAACTCTAGCACAGAGCCAAGAGTTGTAGAGCAATAATGATGACCTAACCTCTGTCCCTCCTGGCTGAAGGTAAGTATGTGTGTGTGTGTGTGTGTGTGTGTGTGTGTGTGTGAGAGAGAGAGAGAGAGAGAGAGAGAGAGATTGAGAATTGGAGCATATAGGGTATTGGGCCACATTGCCCTTTTCCATTAAACACCCTACACATGGATCAGCAGCTGTGAATCAGTCACCACATAGTTAAATTAACAATAGTCTACTGATTTTTCTAAGGCCAATTTGTTTTCTACTTGGGCCAATTAAATGCGGATGGAGGAGGATTTATAACTCCAGTATTTTTCAAGTACTCACTGCAGGCACTAATGTATGAAATCCCCTTAAAAGTGAAGAACTGATTTTGACTTACTATTTTGGTGGAGAAGAGTTATCCTTGAGGCTTTCATTTTGCTGTTTCTATCATAATATCCTTTACTTTATAGTTCAGGGGACCAATGTTGTGATTTAGTCTGTAACAGTATGTTTATTCCAACTGAGCACTCCAGAACCAAGGAAATAACTGAAAGCATATTTTTAGATGCACTGAGCCTCTGCTGAGATGGAATTGAGCTAAAGTTCCAGTTATAACTCTGCCCCTAAGTACATCTTTTCTAATTCTTAGACCAGTGGCATTCTGGGCCCTCAGGGATTTATCATCTCAGAATCAGTATCCAATTATTATTGGAAGGTATGGATAGTTCCTTTTCTCAACACATAGTTACCCTGTGTATTAGTGTTTAGAGTAACAGAACCAATAGAATGGATGGATGGATGGATGGATGGAAAGGAAGGAAGGAAGGAAGGAAGGAAGAAAGAAAGAAAGAGAGAAAGAAAGAGATGTGTTATGGGAATTGGTTCACACAATTATAGGGGCTGAGATATGCCACAATCTGCTGTCTGCAAGCTGGAGAACCAGGAACACCCGTGGTATAATTCAGTTTCAAGTCCAAAGGTTTGAGAACCAGGTCACTGATGGTGTAACTCTTAGTATGAAGCTCAAGATCTGAGAACCGAGGAGACACTGATCTAAGTCCTAGAGTTTAAAAGCCTGAGAACCAGGAGCTTTAGTGTCCAACGGCAGGAGAAGATGGATTATGTCCCACTCAAGAAAAAAGTGGGAGAATTCACCCTTTCTCTGCCTTTTTTGGTTTTGTTTGGGCCCTCAACAAATTGGATAAAGCCTGTCCACATTGGTGAAGGAGTATCTTTTGTACTCTTTTGACTGATTCAAATGTTAAACTTTTCCAGAAACCTTCTCAGATTTACCTGCATCTGGACATCCCTCAGCTTAGTCAAGTTGACGCATGAAGTTAACCATTGCATCCTCATAAATGTCCTTAGTCCCTTTGGAACAGGCTTCTAGGAATCTTCTAGGAAAATTTATACATGTGGTATTATTGCAAGGTCCTCCTGAAAATCTACCTTGTCTCATCCTCATTCAGAGGTTATGGTTGTGTTTAGTGACCCAGTCCTGGAAATTGGATAAGAAGCCTTAATTCCTTTATGTTGACTCAAGACAGGCTTCCGTACATCAGATGTAGAAGGGTTTTTTTTTAGTGTTATACAAATCAAGTAGAACCTTAGTTCTGTTCCTATGTCTCAGCCCTTCATCAGTTACTTCATACCAAAGGTCTTGCAGGTCAAATCATTTTAATAATTGCTATCGTCCTGCTGTCTATCATGGTTGTCTTCCCCTTCTGGTTAAGTGATGCTCTATTTTGGCTCATTGAAATCGGGGAGACTGGCTAAATAGCATCTTTCAATCTGGAAGGATAGCCACTATGGAGATATATACAGGGAAGGTGTGTTTCAGTCTTCCTTGGCAGGATATTAACTAAATGTATTTCTTAGTGCTTTGGTGTAGACGGTATACTTTGATCCCTCTTAGGAAATCTAGTCAGGAGATGGTTATACTGATTAACCTATTTCAGTATTTCTACTTTCTTAAATCTTGGAATTTCCATGTCTATAAATTCATCCTGGTTTATAATTTTGTTCTTTCCCCAGTGGTCTTAGAATCCATTTCCAGGATATTCCCTTTGGCTAATCACCAGGTAAAAATAACAACAAAATATTTTAATTCTTTTGGTGTGTAGGTTGCTCACTTTCTAACTTACACTTTGTACCATCCTTACAATGAAATGTTTGGATTTGATTTTAGTTATTGATCTTGAGGCAATGAAAATGAAAATACAGCATGACAAAACTTGTCATTCTCTTGGAAGGTATCCTGCTCAGGTGAAGCCATTAGAGGATCTCTGGTCTGGGAAGTCTCTACTCATCAGACAGGGAAGGAGGAACTCCTGCTAACCAGGGTGGCACTTAGGAATCTGGGGGTACTCAAAGTTATGTGGGTCTTCCCAAATGCACCCATTCAAATCATCAGGCTACCTCTCTTTCCCAATCAATGTCCTAAATTTTCCAGAAAGGCCTGATGAGGTTGAGAATTAACTTATATTCATCATAACTTGACCTGAGAATTTAAAATATTGAACTGGTTATTTCCTTTTTTATTGGCCTCAGTAAGGTAGTTAGAAGACATTATTGATAGCCTCACGGACTTTAGATTCTTCTTTTTTATCATAATATTTTGTGTAGCAGCCACTTGGGCTGTCAAAGCACTGACTCCAAAAGGCACTTCATTGTAGGCGATCAGAGGTGATGATTTAAATAAATATTTTTACCAATGCAGACCATGGATTTTCCTGGTCCCACCATTTAGTTCTAGCTGGAGGCTAGGGCAACCATCAGCCTCAGTTCATGAACTTTATCTCTAAACGTTTCTCACTTACTCACTGTCTTCTTTTTGGGCACATTCTCCTTCACTTGGACAAGTAGACAGTGAAGGGCTATCTATCAGTAATTTCCCAAATTGTGAATTTGTGGAAATTACTGATAGCCCTTCACTCTCTATTTAGGTCTCTTATTAACTGACTCTGGTATCTACTGCAAATATGGTTATACTTGTTGCCTCATCCCCACTCTAACTGCTGAATTAGGAAGCTATGTCTCAGGAAGTAAAGGTGGCAAGTATAAGTAGTTTTTCCTTTGGTCCTTTCTACTCGTCCATTCTGTGTGGATGGAACTGGGCACTTACAGAACTCATTGATGATGCAAGTAAATAATAGTTGCTGAGCCTGGGCCATCTACTTGTTGAGAACTCCATTCCCTGCAGGAACTCTGGAGAGTGGTATATTATTAGTTTGTGGCATCCTCTGGATTTGGCAGATACTCTACAGTTTATGGTTTGGGATCATGACTGTTCCTAGTTTTATGAGAGTTTTCTTTTTCTACCTCTTGGTCCTTGTCATGTTGTAGGCTCAGCTAGTACTGTGTAATAAAAACAGCTTTATCATGACATATTTGCCAGAAATATGGAAATAAGAAAGAGATTGAAAGGAATATTTTAGATTTTTCTCTTTCAGAGTATTTTATAATAAAATGAAAGTCAGGTTCCTTTTCAGTTATGTGGCTTTTAACCCTTTTCTGCATGTCAGTGGGGCTCAATAGTAACAATATAAAAAGAATGAAGTCAATAAATTTAGATGGATGATGATTTCGTTTGGGATCTAACTGGTGGGAAATGCAAATGACAACTTAAAACTCCACATTGTTTATTATTAAACATGTGATAAATATAGTCTTTTCCCTGTATGGTCCTCCTGAGGAAACTTCTCATTTGGGAACCCATTGAAAATTATGATGAAATTTTGCCTTCTCCCTGACCAATCTTCCTTTCAGAACATTCATGGATGCTTAATAGACGCAGCAGTATATTAAGAATAAATGACTTCCCTAGGGCTATGGAGGGGAAATGAAAGAATTATGGGTATTAGTACCAAAGTAAAACTAGTAATATTTAGGTCATAAATGGAAATGTCACTTTGTCCTGGCAGTGTTTGCTTTGCATATTTACCATTTCAGTTATTTATACCCTACTTTGTTTTAAAAAAGATTTCAGGCAATGTATAAAAATATACAACATAAAAACAAGTAAGTGAGGAAATTGAAGTAAAGGGAAAATATTATGGAAAAACAAGATGAAGTGGGGAGTGAAAGAATGTAACAAATGTTTGCTACAGGATTCTGTCTGCTTGCTAAAAGTGGGTTGGCTATTTACTCAGAGCTTTCTAGCAGCCATTATTGAGAGGGAAATGGTAAGTAATTAGTTGCAAGAATCACAAACTCACTAAGATATAAACAAGGCTGCTACTCAGGACACCTGTGCAATATCCCTGGTACTAAAATACTGAGTTAAGTGTACCTGGTGGCTCAGTTGGTTAAGTGTCTGCCTTCAGCTCAGGTCATGATCCTGGAGTCCTGGGATGGAGCCCTGCATCGGGCTCCTTGCTCAGTGAGGAGTCTCCTTCTCCCTCTCCCTCTATCCCTACTCCTTGCTGGTTCTCTCTCTCTCTCTCTCTCATGCTCTCTCTCTTTCTCTCTCTCAAATAAATAAATAAAATCTTCAAAAAATAAAATAGTGCGTTAAAATGTGACTTGTTTTCTTAACAGTATTCATAGGATAAATACAACGACAAAGTTTACAGAGACATTTTTGAACATTTTTCTTAATAAAATCAATGGCATAACACTGAAGAGTAATTCATTTAAGATGTATTCCAGTGGAAAAGTGAGAGTGGAACAGTGCAGATGCAGACTCCTGCTGGCTTGTAAATTTGAGTATTCAGAAATGTATTCATTACAAAAATTATAATTCTTTTCTGTTTTAACAATTGTTTTAAATTTAAATAGGAAAGCTGGAACATAAAGAATAGTGTGGAGGACCACAGGGGAAGGGAGGGGAACTGAATGGGTAGAAATCAGTGAGGGAGACAAACCATGAGGGACTCTGGACTCCAAGAACCAAACTGAGGGTTACAAAAGGGAGGGGGGGGGGATGGGGTAACCAGGTGATGGGTATTAAGGAGGGCATGTATTGTGATGAGCACTGGCTATTATACACAACTAATGAATTATTGAACACTACATTAAAAACTAATGATGTATCATATGTTGACTAATGAATATAATAAAAAAAGAACAATCTTAAAAAATAAAAATAGAAGAATTTTGTGTAAAATATTTAAGTACTATGAATAAATACAATAAAATGCACTTCTACTTTCCAAGATTGCTTAAAAGTTGGATCTTTTTCTCTATATAAACAAATCCATTAGTGTACATGTGTATACACATGCACACACACACAGCGGTAGAATTATATTTTGGCAACCACCACTCACAAATCCAGAGCCATTACTTTTAAATCCTGTACTTTGGTACATGTGAATATAATGAAGGATCCAGCCTCTAGTCCATGCGGACTAATGCAATACTTTAGTTTGGGGAGAGCGTTCTTCATGCTGCCAAGAGCAGAAGCCAGGAGCCGATGAGTCCTAGCAGACATCTGCCAGGACATTTACTCAGGGATTCTGCACTAGAGTAGTCAATCAGGTCAAGCTCTGGGTCTCTCCCCCTTATCACCCAGGCAGCATATGTCATATATCTGCTTTGGGGCCAGAGACATGTGAGTGGAAACTCAAGTAGAAAGAAAAGCTCTTGCCCTTCCTGCAAATGTCCTGTTGGCACAGAGATAGTCAGGTCCGAAAGACCACTGATACTCTGCCTGGCCATGGAGAAAGAGAAACAGACTTAATAGAACTATCAATACAGGAGATCAAAATAGATACCACATATGTCCTAAGACTTACAAGCAAAGATCAGAAACAAGGAATAAGATAAGGAATCCATGAAACAAGAATAACAGTAATGGCAAAGATTAGAGAATGTGAATATATGAAATATAGTCTAATTATTCACATTAAACTTTGACTCCATTTCCAGAAAAACAACACAAAACAGTTGAAGAAGAAATTAATGAGCTGGAAATGTGAGAAATGGCATAAAATGACACATGTCAAAGAGGGATAAGTAAAAATTTACAAGTGGAGACCTGGATGAGCATTAGGAGTTCTAACATCTATCAGAATGAGTACCACATGGAGAAAATAGTGAAAATGGAAGTGATATTTAAGGTAAAGAAAATATAGACAATTTCCAGAAATAAAGATGCGGTGAAAATCCCCAAATCCTGAGTGGGATGTGTTCACAGCACATACATATACTCCTGGCTACCTGGTAAAGAGATTTTGGAGCATGAAGGATGAAGGGAAAAGTCCTAAAGTTTCTGTAAAGACAACAGATTACTTAACAAAGGTCTTATTGATATGAATCTTAGTAGCAGCCCCAGATTGAAGAAGTTGATAAAATCAAAGAATGAAGAATGGAGATTAGAAAAAGAAAATTAAAGTTAGAAATAAATAGATCTCAAATTCTAAGGATAAAATATAAGGAAATGAACAGAAAAATAAAGGTTAAATAAGTAAAGTAAACAGTTTAATAACAGGTTACTAGAGTAAAGATAGAAAGATAACAATTGGTACAATATAAATCAAAAGAGAAGTCACATGGAATAATATCAAGTGAATGATCTTGAGTTAAGGAAAACAAAACAAGACTGTTTTTCAATCTGGATAGAAAATATCTTCCAACAGGAAAGGAGGGAGAAAGAGGAAAGGAGAGGACAGATAGACGAATATAGGTACAGAACTTGTGTCCTAAAATCTTGAAGTGTGTCTCCTATTAGCATTTCATGGAGAGAAAACCAAGATGCTGACTCTGATATGATGCCCTTAAACTCCAGCCCCTTACTTTAAGAGCTAGAACCTAAAGGCACTGTCTTGTGTCTATACTGAAAATCTCGGGGTTAATGGTTTTTTATTTCAAACAGGTGGTAGTTGGGTATGGTATTCTTGCATGGCCCATGCAGCTGTTAACCTTGCCTCTAAACATTTTCCACACAGCTGGAATATTGGAGTACTGTAAAGGGTTGAAGAAAATCACACATACTCACAGAATTTAAAGGCTGTTCAGAAATCTAGGACAATGGATGTCACTTCTCCACTGAGTGTAATAGCATTTTAGTTGGAGTTGTCTCTAAAGCAGGCACTAGAGCAATATGCTTTGTATTTCTTGCTCTAAAAATGGTTTAACTTTTTTTTTCATTTATTGTAAAAAAAAAGAAAAAAAAAAGAGAGAGGAAAGCAAGCTTTGGGAAATATCTCTTTAAGGCTGTAGGTCAAATCAGCGAACATCTCTATAGATAGTAGAGACCATTTTCCATCATTGGTCTTTCTATTTAGAGACAACATTTTTTCTCTTTTTAAATATTTTATTTATTTGTTTGACACAGAGAGAGAGAGAGAGAGAGCGCACAAGCAGGGAGAGTGGCAGGCAGAGAGAGAGAGAGAAGGCTCCCCACAGAGCAAGGAGCCTGATGTGGGGCTTGGTCCCAGGATGCTAGGATCATGATTGGACCTGAAGGTAGACACTTACTGGACTGAGCCATCCAGGTGGACCTGGAGATAAACATTCTTGAAGGTAAAATTACAGAGTAAGCAGGTGTTACTGAAGAATTCAGTAAACAACTGAGGTCCTTCTCTATGCCTCCTTCTCTGAGATTCTGCTGTTGTCTGTTATCTATTGTCTCTATTGTCTTAAATGCATAAAATACCTTATGAGAGAATACAACACAAAGACCACTCATTCTGGATCTCGATGCCATAAAACTAGGCAGATAAATAGTTTCAGTGAAATTTGTTGTAAACTAGGCAAACCTAATTAATAATGTCTCCAATTCAAAATGATGCTTGATCTGTGGTGTGATCACACTTGTGTGTGGAGCTCCCACCTGGGTATGCTCATGTTTTATGGTCTCTTAGACTTTTGGCAGCAAGTGTTATTATATCTATTTTCCCACAGCTTTCCTACTTTTAATGGAGTGAGAAGTGAAATATGCTTTCTTAACTTCCCCTGGGCTTTAGTAAAGTTAGACTATGACTAGGCAACCAGCAATGGGAACTAGTGAGAAACAAATGGCAAATTCTAACAAATCAAGTCCTCCCTTAAGGTCAGCTCTGGCGCATACACTGCACTGTGGCTAATAATAATAAAAGAAGAAATAAACAAAAACTTGTAACCCTTTTGCTCTTCACTCGTTCCTCTGCCCTCTGTTCCTCCAATTCTGTATTCCTAGGAGACAGGTGACTGTCAGTGTTAATCTTTTAGTAAGTGCAAACATGAAACTACACCAGCATGAACTTACTTACTTGTCTCTGTGTTCTTTAAGGACAGAGAATCATACCCTACTTTCTTTTTTTTTTTTTTTTTTTTGAGATTTTATTTATTTATTTGACAGAGATCACAAGTAGGCAGAGAGGCAGGCACAGAGAGAGAGGGGGAAGCAGGCTCGCTGCTGAGCAGAGAGGACCCTGGGATCATGACCTGAGCCGAAGGCAGAGGCTTAACCCACTGAGCCACCCAGGCGCCCCCCACTACTGATTCTATGAATCCCCAGACAGAACAATGCATAGTTTATGTTAGTTGCCCAAGAGCAGCATAATGCCATTTCACATATATTTGTAGCACACATCATACAGTTCTGCCAACTCCCCTATCATGAAAAAGATAAAAAGTAGTGTCATGAACACAGAAGTTTGGATCTTCCACAAAACATGGTACTCTTGAGACTGTCTATTTTCTGATTATTCCACATTGATCTTTTGTAGGGGTGGTTAAACCCATACTCATTTTTATCACAGGGATGTTGAAACAACTTGTTTCAAGTGATACAAGAAATGAGAAAGATTTGTATGAGAAACAGTAATATGAGACTATAAAGTATCTAGCAGGGACGTTTCATTATTATTTTATCTTTAGCATTTTTTACTTTGGGAATTAATGAACAAAATAGTTTTTTTCTGGAGAATTAATGGCCCATGACAGGAAATGTAGTGGGTGAAAAAAGCCAGGAGTCATTTAGGATCAACTGATATTTACTGAATTATCTGCTATACAGCAAGCCTTTGCTAAGCTTTGGCTGTCCTGAAGTGAGTAAGACAGATATGGTCCCTGTCCTTGGTGAGTTGACATTTTAGGCTATAGGCAAAATTCCAGCTGACTAAACAAACAAACTAAACAACGAACCAAGTAAAGAGGTATTTTCAGTGCTTTATAGGAAAGGAACAAGGTGCTGAATTAGGGCTCGGTGATGGACTGGGGATACAGAGGGAGTTTGGAGAGGATACCGACGGGAAGCTGAGAGTTAAGAAGGAGAGCTAGAGCCTAGAAACTGGAGAGTATTCCAGACCAATAAAACAAAGGCAAAAATTTGAGTTGGAAAAAATTGGCATGTTAGATATAGATTAGAATCTAAACATGGTCATCTGTGAACCTAAGTGGGCAAGTTCCTTCAACTAGGATTCTTACTTTCACATTCATAAAATCAAAATAATCCCTGTGTCGAAAGTTGGTGTGCAAGTTAAAGCTCTCTATGACAAAGTGCCCAAGACATCATAAATCTTCAGAAAATGTTGTTTCTCTTTCCTGCCAACATTTTGTTCCAAAAAGCACTTACTCTAAAACAACAACAACAACAACAACAAAAAAAAAAAAAAACCAGCAACAACAACCCCCCCCACACAAACCACACAACTCTTTTGGAAGCTTAAACAGGATTCAGCTGCACCCTAATAACTATGATAGTCACAGATTACCATACCTATTTTTTAATGCAAGTGTATTTCAGTGACTGCAAAAAAAAAAAGATCAAGATTGAAATATAACAGATTGAAACCCTTAAGTGGTAAGTTTTCAGTAATAGATTAGTGTGTATTTCATCACCTTTTCAGCGTGAGTTAATTTCATCTCTTTTACACTGAACAGACTGTTAAACATGACTTCACAGTGCTGCTGTATCACCACCAGAATTATTTTACTATCCATAGACATTTTGCATTTTAAAAAGCCCTACAAAAATATGTGTCTGTTTATATGACCTTTCATAACTAATTCCAATTGGGTTTTGTCAACCAATTGTAATGCTTGTTTTCTTAACAAGCAAGTAACTTTCCCTTTCTCGGAAAAAGAACACTTGATACATTAAATGATTAGAGCAATTTAAGTCCTGAGCAAATTCTGTTCACTAAAACATGTTCCTCTGAGATTTGCTACAGCCATAAAATGAGCCGTAATACAATAATCGCTGGTATTAGTAACTCTAGAACCTCTGTGCGTTCTGCTTTAGGGTAAGTGACTGTACATAAGCACTGTCCAGAACCCACCCCCCTGCAACACACACACTGGCACAGAAACTCACACACACAACCCTCAGAGGGCATAAACCTCTGTTTATGTAGCTGTCATGATTGCAGAGAGGCCTGGTATGGAAACTGGGTCTGGATTCACAGTGGCCTAGATCCCTTGAGATGTAGAAAAGACATGCTTTTCCTAGATAAGGTCCACTCAGCTTTAAATGTGAATGATAGGTAACTTTCTTTGTCCTGCTGCCACTGAGGCCTCCAGTGAACAAGGCGGAAGTGGCTAGGAAAAGCTAATGGAGGGAGATGTTTCTACTCCTTAGAGCTTTACAGAAAGGTAGAAAGAGCCATTTGGAGTTTGTGGTGCTGCTCATGAGGAGAAAAGAAGAAAACAATTTCACCTGAGGAGAGTGCATGGAAATTCAACTGAAAACAAAATTGTGGCAAACTGAAATTACTCAATGTAGACAAAGCCAGGGTGATTCATCTGGGTTAAAAATCAAAACAAAAGAAAACCTCACTAAAATTTCCATTCTTAAGAGATTGGAAAAGAAGTATTTTTTGACTAATTCACTCCCAGGAATATAGATTCTTTCTGAGAATAAGAGACAAGTGAAAGGAGAGATTTTTGTAAGTTTGACTTAAGGATGATTTCTTCTACTGGCTACCTGTGACGAATTGCAATGACTGAGTGAAATGAATCTTACTTTTGATTTTGTTCAGTCAATTTTTTCTTCTTTACTAGTGGTCTAGAATGCCTTTTGTCTCTCTATTTATTTAAATCCCACAGTTTCCTCTTAAAAATCTTACCTCCTTTGATGACAAATGAAAAAACAGACTCTTAAATTTAGAGAACTTTAGAGAGAGGGGAGGGGATGGGAAATGGACTACATAAATGGGCGATGGGGATTAAGGAGTACACTTGTTATGGTGAGCACTGGGTGTTATACGGAAGTGTTGAATCATATTATACACCTGAAACTAATATTACACTGTATGTTAACAAACTGAAATTAAAATTTAAAAAATAAAAATGAAAAAAATCTTACCTTCTTTGTTAAGTTACTTTTACTGATTCTTTTCTCAGTAAGCTCCCCTTTCTCTGACTTAGCTTAGCTACTCTTTTATGGTGCTGGAAATCCTAGTTGAACCTGAAGGGGAAATAGAAGCAGGCTGTTTGTGCAATGGATAGACTGTTGATCCCTTTAGGGATCTATATGCAAGATTTCTCAATCTTCTGTTTCAGTAGTAGAAGGAGAGAAGTATTTTGTGGAAGTTGGGTGGTGAAGACATTATGCCAATAAGGGCGATAAGATTGAATTTTGAGCCCCAGGGGAAAGAGAGAGGTGAAGGGTGGAGGAATCGTAATCATGAAAGACTCAGTGAGACATCAGACACAAGCAGTGCTGCTTCAGGGCCCATCAAAACACTTAAAGCATAGATCTGGTAGATCATCCCTAATCCTACCCCTACCTCCTCCCCTAGCCACAGAGCCCACTGTTGCATTGTCACCTTAAGATTCAGGAGGCCACTGGTTTGGGACTGTTGAGCATGCCATACAGTGCCCCCACAGAAGGCACCAGATGCGGAAGCAATGGATGGTTACCTAGATAAAGAAGCTGGAGCAGAGGGACACAAAAAGCAGATTGGCTACGAGAAAATGCAAGACCTCAAATAAGACTTTCAGAAATACATAGGGGAGATTCCTAGATGGAGGAGAAGGGGATGAGGAGAGGCTTAATTTTTGCATGAGCAAAAGGTCAAGAATCCTAATAATTTGGTATAAATAAATTTATTTATATATTTCTTATAAATATTTATTTCTGCTCATAGCCTGGTATACCCCCTCCCAGCTATTTCCTTTACAGCTGTCCTAGGTAATACATTTTTTAAAAGCCACTGGTTATAAGTACTCACATGTGCATTCTCTTAAAAATGCTATAATTATGCCCAGGCTTTTTTTTTTTTTTGGCTAGTGGTTATCTAAATTATCTAAATTAATTAGTGTACCAAATTGCTAGGGCTGCCATTACAAATTGGATGCCACAACAGTTGGATGGCTAAACAACACAAATTTACTGTCTCAGAGTTCTGGAAGCTAAGATGTTCTCAGAGTTCTGGAAGCTAAGCTAAGGTGTCTCAGAGTTCTGGAAGCTAAGCTAAGCTCAGGTGTTGACAGTGTTGACTCCTCCTGAGGGGTATAAGGGAGACTCTGTTCCATCTTTCTTCCTAACTTCTGGTGGTTTGCTGGCAATCTTTGGCATTTATCTGTTTGCAAATTACTGCCCTCATTTTCACATGGGGTTCTCACTGTGTCTTTGTTCAAATTTCCCCTTTTTATAAGAATATCAGTCATATTGGAGTAGGTACTCATACCTTACACCAGTATGACCTCATCTTAACTAAATGCATGTATACCAGCCCTATTTCCATATAAGGTCACATTCTAAGGTACTGAGAATTAGGACTTCAACATAAGAGTTTTGGGGAAGACGTAATTTCAATCCAAAACACGTTTTGGACATGTTTAAAACCTATAAATGAATTAGAGTTCTTGGTCTGAAAATCTGGGTCTAGTGGTAGGGGTAACAGGGTTCTGTATTTGAAAAGGAAATGCTCTAGGATAATTAGGTTACTGGCCATTCCTTTGCCCTAGTTATTTATTAACTAGTGGTGAAGAGAAAAAAGTGATCATGAATTGAATAGATCTTCTTCCCTGGTTATAGCCATCACATTTTTTCCCAAACCCAAAGGAGAGCACATGGTATAACATATAGGCTGGCAACTGATAAAATGTACAAAGTCAGAGTGAGACAATGTGAGCTTATGACTACAGAATTTGTGGTAAACTATTCATGGGAAAAGATTGGCTTTGAAATGTTGATTCCAGGTATGGTGGGTGACCAGCCCCCGAAAATGTCCACACTCTAATTCATGGGATTTGTGAACATGTTATATTTCATGGCACAAGGAATTTTCCAGATGTGATTAGGATTACAGTAATTAATGGGAGTAACTTAATTAAGTAATTTAATGTAATTAAACTAGATTATTCTGGATTATTATGTGGGCCCAAGAAGTGGGGAACTTTCTCTGGCTGGAGGTGGTAGAGATAAATTAGAGGGTAAGGTCAGGGAGATTTGAAGTATGAGAAGGACACAACCTGCAAAAGCTGACTTTGAAGATGAAGAGATGCGAGAAATGTGAGTGGCTTCTAGACACTGAGAATAACCCCCAGCTGATAGACAGCAAGGACCCAGGAACTCAGTCCTGCAACCACAAGGACTGGGAAACTGACAATGATCTAAGTAAACTCAGAAGTGGATTTTTCATAAAACTTCCTAGAACTCAGTTAGCTGACACTTCGACTTTGACCTTGTGAAATCAGAACAGAAAAACCAGTGGTGCCAACCCAGACTGCTGACCTACAGAACTTGATGTATTTGTGTGTTGTTTTACGCTCCTTAATTCATGGTAATTCGCTGTTGCAGCAACAGGAAACGAATACACTAGTTGTCAGCTTGTTTCTCTTTTTCAGTCAAGGTAAGATTGGCTCCAGTTTCCCTTCCACGACTTCTGCAAAACTCCAGGTCATGTAGGATAATGTATACACTCATGATCTTCTCTGGCACTGAGCTTCTGTTTCTACTAAAGAGTCCTGTAAAGTACATGTACAATTGAGTTTGTTTGCCTTGACCTGGTCTGATGGAAAATGACTGACCTGAGATGCAATCCAGTTGCCCCAAATGAGGCAGCCAAGGTCATTCTAGATTATCTGACAGCCAACTCATCTCCAGATAACTTGTGAGCAAGCCTATGCAAGATCAGAGCAGAACTGCCTGATCATCACATCTATGCAAGCAGTAAATTCTCATTGTATGTCACCAAGGTTTTGTGATACTTTGTCACGTATCATTTCAGTTGTATTAGATAATTCACTTTGACCTCTTATTAGATAACTCACATTAAGGGAACTTGTGCTCTCTAATAGTATCAGCCTTTTCACTCTTTCTGCTCTTTCTCATGCCTTCGTCACACCATTTCTAGACTATTTTAGTATTTTTTCTCTCTCTATTTTTCTATCTTCCACTTATTCCTATTGATATTAATTTCCTGGTTTTTAAATAATAGCTTCTTTCAATGGCCTCTTTATCAAAGGCAACTCTTTGCAGTAGTCAGATGGAGAATTAGATGAGGACTCTTCCATAAAGAGTGCATAATAGCAAGCGGTTAATTCTGAAGATACCTTGAATGATGTCCCTAGGAGTTGGGGTGACCAGAGATTGGTTCTCCAAAAGGGAGATGTAATATCTCAGGTCATGGTTTCTTAGAGAACATCATTCAAGCTCAACTATATTCAAGGGATCCTGCATCTGTCCTTCTGACATTCAGTTCCAAATTACCTTGTAATGCTATTTTAAATATATATGTCACAGATCTTCAACAAGATTGTAAACCCTTGAAAATAAGGTTTGTTTTCTGTATCTTTTTGAAATTATGATGTTTTTCAGCAAGCCCTGTATATAGTGGGCCCTAAATCAGTGTATTAATAATGATGATCAAAAAAAATAAGAAACTGGGGAGGAGTCAAGATGGCGGAGAAGTAGCAGGCTGAGACGACATCGGGTAGCAGGAGATCAGCTAGATAGCTTATCTAACCATTGTGAACACCTATAAATCCAACGGGAAATCGAAGAGAAGAAGAGCAACAATCCCAGAAACAGAAAATCGATCACTTTCTGAAAGGTAGGACCTGCGGAGAAGTGAATCCAAAGCGACGGGAAGATAGACCCCGGGGGGAGGGGCCGGCACCCGGCAAGCGGCGGAGCGACGGAGCACAAAACCGGGACTTTTAAAAGTCGGCTCCACTGGGAGACATCGCTCCAGAGGCTAAACTGGGGGGAAACCCAGGCGGGGTCAGCATAACCCCAGGACCCGCGGGGTCACAGAAGGACTGGGGGTGTCTGAGTGCCGCAGAGCTTGCAGGTATTAGAGCGGGGAAGCCGGCTATAGCGACAAAGCCGAGGAGTGAGCTCTAAGCCCGGGGTTACCTTGTGCCGGTCGCAGGCTGGGTGGGCTCGGAGCGCGGCCGGAGGCCACGGAGACAAAAGCGACCCGGCGCTTTTCTCCAGCTCCAACAATTGACTGCTTTCCTCGAGGCGCGACCGCAAGCCAGGGAGGCGGGACTGTTGGGCGCTTTGCTCTGAGAGCGCACTGAGGAGCGGAACCCCAAGCTATCTGCTCCTCTGGGCCGAGAGATTGGGAGGCCGCCATCTTCATTCCCGTCATCCGGAACTCTACGGAAAGCACTCAGGGAACAAAAGCTCCCGAAAGCGAACCCGAGCGGATTACTTAGCCCGGCCCCTGGCAAGGGCGGTGCAATTCCGCCTGCGGCAAAGACACTTGAGAATCACTACAACAGGCCCCTCCCCCAGAAGATCAACAAGAAACCATCCAAAACCAACTTCAGTCACCAAGAACAGCGGAATTCCACAGCAGGAGAAAGCAAATCCTACCTGGACAAAATGACAAGGCGGAAAAACTCACCTCAAAAAAAAGAACAAGAGGCCGTACCGAAGGCTGGAGACCTAATCAATACAGACATAGGTAGCATGACAGATCTAGAGTTCAGAATGACAATTCTCAAGGTTCTAGCCGGGCTCGAAAAAGGCATAGAAGATATTAGAGAAACCCTCTCCGGAGAGATAAAAGCCCTTTCTGGAGAAATAAAAGAACTAAAATCTAACCAAGTTGAAATCAAAAAAGCTATTCATGAGGTGCAATCAAAAATGGAAGCTCTCACTGCCAGGATAAATGAGGCAGAAGAAAGAATTAGTGACATAGAAGACCAAATGACAGAGAATAAAGAAGCTGAGCAAAAGAGAGACAAACAACTACTGGAACACGAGGAGAGGATTCGAGAGATAAGTGACACCATAAGACGACACAACATTAGAATAATTGGGATTCCAGAAGAAGAAGAAAGAGAGAGGGGAGCAGAAGGTATATTGGAGACAATTATTGGAGAGAATTTCCCTAATATGGCAAAGGGAACAAACATCAAAATCCAGGAGATGCTAAGAACGCCCCTCAAAATCAATAAAAATAGGTCCACACCTCGTCACCTGATAGTAAAATTTACAAGTCTTAGCGACAAAGAGAAAATCCTGAAAGCAGCCCGGGAAAAGAAGTCTGTAACATACAAGGGTAAAAACATTAGATTGGCAGCGGACCTATCCACAGAGACCTGGCAGGCCAGAAAGAACTGGCATGATATATTCAGAGCACTAAACGAGAAAAACATGCAGCCAAGAATACTATATCCGGCTAGGCTATCATTGAAAATAGAAGGAGAGATAAAGAGCTTCCAGGACAAACAAAAGCTGAAAGAATTTGCAAACACCAAACCAGCTCTACAGGAAATATTGAAAGGGGTCCTCTAAGCAAAGAGAGACCCTAAAAGTAGTAGATCAGAAAGAAACAGAAACAATATACAGTAACAATCATCTTACAGGCAATACAATGGCACTAAATTCATATCTCTCAATAGTTACCCTGAATGTTAATGGGCTAAATGCCCCAATCAAAAGACACAGGGTATCAGAATGGATAAAAAAACAAAACCCATCCATATGCTGCCTCCAAGAAACTCATTTTAGACCCGAAGACACCTCCAGATTTAAAGTGAGGGGGTGGAAAACAATGTACCATGCTAATGGACATCAGAAGAAAGCTGGGGTGGCAATCCTTATATCAGATCAATTAGATTTTAAGCCAAAGACTATAATAAGAGATGAGGAAGGACACTATATCCTACTCAAAGGGTCTGTCCAACAAGAAGATCTAACAATCTTAAATATCTATGCCCCTAACATGGGAGCAGCCAACTATATAAACCAATTAATAACAAAATCAAAGAAATACATCGACAGTAATACAATAATAGCAGGGGACTTTAACACTCCCCTCACTGAAATGGACAGATCATCTAAGCAAAAGATCAACAAGGAAATAAAGGCCTTAAATGACACACTGGACCAGATGGACATCACAGATATATTCAGAACATTCCATCCCAAAGCAACAGAATATACATTCTTCTCTAGTGCACATGGAACATTCTCCAGAATAGACCACATCCTGGGTCATAAATCAGGTCTCAATCGGTACCAAAAGATCGAGATCATTCCCTGCATATTTTCAGACCACAGTGCTCTGAAGCTCGAACTCAATCACAAGAGGAAATTTGGAAAGAACGCAAATACATGGAGACTAAACAGCATCCTTCTAAAAAATGAATGGGTCAACCAGGAAATTAAAGAAGAATTGAAAAAATTCATGGAAACAAATGATAATGAAAACACAACAGTTCAAAATCTGTGGGACACAACAAAGGCAGTCCTGAGAGGAAAATATATAGCAGTGCAAGCCTTTCTCAAGAAACAAGAAAGGTCTCAAATACACAACCTAACCCTACACCTAAAGGAGCTGGAGAGAGAACAACAAAGAAAGCCTAAACCCAGCAGGAGAAGAGAAATCATAAAGATCAGAGCAGAAATCAATGAAATAGAAACTAAAAAAACAATAGAACAAATCAACAAAACTAGGAGCTGGTTCTTTGAAAGAATTAATAAGATTGATAAGCCCCTGGCCAGACTTATCAAAAAGAAAAGAGAAAGGACGCAAATAAATAAAATCATGAATGAAAGAGGAGAGATCACAACCAACACCAAAGAAATACAAACAATTATAAGAACATACTACGAGCAACTC
The DNA here is from genome assembly GCF_963455335.1 of Martes martes. Classification (NCBI taxonomy): domain Eukaryota; kingdom Metazoa; phylum Chordata; class Mammalia; order Carnivora; family Mustelidae; genus Martes; species Martes martes. The sequence goes on from NC_137889.1 coordinate 117,948,007, forward strand.
TATGGCAACAAATTTGACAACCTGGAAGAAATGGATACATTTCTAGAGATGTATAAACTACCACAACTGAACCAGGAAGAAATAGATAACCTGAACAGACCCATAACCAGTAAGGAGATTGAAACAGTCATCAAAAATCTCCAAACAAACAAAAGTCCAGGACCAGACGGCTTCCCAGGGGAATTCTACCAAACATTTAAAGAAGAATTAATTCCTATTCTCCTGAAACTGTTCCAAAAAATAGAAATGGAAGGAAAACTTCCAAACTCATTCTATGAGGCCAGCATCACCTTGATCCCAAAACCAGACAAGGATCCCACCAAAAAAGAGAATTACAGACCAATATCCTTGATGAACACAGATGCGAAAATTCTCACCAAAATACTGGCCAATAGGATCCAACAGTACATTAAAAGGATTATTCACCACGACCAAGTGGGATTTATTCCAGGGCTGCAAGGTTGGTTCAACATCCGCAAATCCATCAATGTGATACAATACATTAATAAAAGAAAGAGTAAGAACCATATGATACTCTCAATAGATGCTGAAAAAGCGTTTGACAAAGTGCAGCATCCCTTCCTGATTAAAACTCTTCAAAGTGTAGGGATAGAAGGCACATACCTCAACATTATCAAAGCCATCTATGAAAAACCCACCGCAAATATCATTCTCAATGGAGAAAAACTGAAAGCTTTTCCGCTAAGGTCAGGAACACGGCAGGGATGTCCGTTATCACCACTGCTGTTCAATATAGTCCTAGAAGTCCTAGCCTCAGCAATCAGACAACAAAAAGAAATTAAAGGCATCCAAATCGGCAAAGAAGAAGTCAAACTATCACTCTTTGCAGATGATATGATACTATATGTGGAAAACCCAAAAGGCTCCACTCCAAAACTGCTAGAACTTATACAGGAATTCAGTAAAGTGTCAGGATATAAAGTCAATGCACAGAAATCAGTCGCATTCCTTTACACTAACAACAAGACAGAAGAAAGAGAAATTGAGGAGTCAGTCCCATTTACAATCGTACCCAAAACCATAAGATACCTAGGAATAAATCTAACCAAAGAGGCAAAGAATCTATACTCAGAAAACTATAAAGTACTCATGAAAGAAATTGAGGAAGACACAAAGAAATGGAAAAATATTCCATGCTCATGGATTGGAAGAACAAATATTGTGAAAATGTCTATTTTACCTAAAGCAATCTACACATTTAATGCAATCCCTATCAAAATCCCATCCATTTTTTTTAAAGAAATAGAACAAATAATCCTAAAATTTATATGGAACCAGAAAAGACCTCGAATAGCCAAAGGAATATTGAAAAAGAAAGCCAAAGTCGGTGGTATCACAATTCCAGACTTCAAGCTCTATTACAAAGCTGTCATCATCAAGACAGTATGGTACTGGCACAAAAACAGACATATAGACCAATGGAACAGAATAGAGAGCCCAGAAATAGACCCTCAACTCTATGGTCAACTAATCTTCGACAAAGCAGGAAAGAATATCCAATGGAAAAAAGACAGCCTCTTCAACAAATGGTGCTGGGAAAATTGGACAGCCACATGCAGAAAAATGAAATTGGACTATTTCCTTACACCACACACGAAAATAGACTCAAAGTGGATGAAGGACCTCAATGTGCGAAAGGAATCTATCAAAATCCTTGAGGACAATGCAGGCAGCAACCTCTTTGACCTCCACCGCAGCAACTTCTTCCTAGGAACATCGCCAAAGGCAACAGAAGCAAGGGCAAAAATGAACTATTGGGATTTCATCAAGATCAAAAGCTTTTGCACAGCAAAGGAAACAGTTAACAAAACCAAAAGACAACTGACAGAATGGGAGAAGATATTTGCAAACGACATATCAGATAAAGGGCTCGTATCCAAAATCTATAAAGAGCTTATCAAACTCAATACCCAAAGAACAAATAATCCAGTCAAGAAATGGGCAGAGGACATGAACAGACATTTCTGCAAGGAAGACATCCAGATGGCCAACAGACACATGAAAAAATGCTCCACATCACTCGGCATCAGGGAAATACAAATCAAAACCACAATGAGATACCACCTCACACCAGTCAGAATGGCTAAAATTAACAAGTCAAGAAATGACAGATGCTGGCGAGGATGCGGAGAGAGGGGAACCCTCCTACACTGTTGGTGGGAATGCAAGCTGGTGCAACCACTCTGGAAAACAGTGTGGAGGTTCCTCAAAAAACTGAAAATAGAGCTACCCTACGACCCAGCAATTGCACTCCTGGGTATATATCCTAAAGATACAAACGTGGTGCTCCGAAGGGGCACGTGCACCCGAATGTTTATAGCAGCAATGTCCACAATAGCCAAACTGTGGAAAGCGCCTAGATGTCCATCAACAGATGAATGGATAAAGAAGATGTGGTATATATACACAATGGAATACTATGCAGCCATCAAAAGACATGAAATCTTGCCATTTGCGACGACGTGGATGGAACTAGAGGGTATCATGCTTAGCGAAATAAGTCAATCGGAGAAAGACAACTATCATATGATCTCTTTGATATGAGGAAGTGGAGATGCAAGGTGGGGGGGTTTGGGGGGAGGTAGGAAAAGAAAAAATGAAAAGATGGGATTGGGAGGGAGACAAACCATAAAAGACTCAATCTCAAGAAACAGACTGAGGGTTGCGGGGGGGAAGGGGGATGGGAGAGGGTGGTGGGGAAATGGACATTGGGGAGGGTATGTGCTATGATGAGTGCTGTGAAATGTGTAAACCAGACGATTCACAGACCTGTACCCCTGGGGATAAAAATACATTATATGTTTATTAAAATAAAAAAATTAAAAAAAAAAAAAAAAAAAAAAAAAAAAAAAAAAAAAAAAAAAATAAGAAACTGAAGGAATAAGAGAGCTCACGTTTCTCTTATTCTTAAATGAAGAATATGTCTAATTAGTTTCAACTTCTCTTAATTTTTCTTTGATCTTTATTTGGGAAGATACACTATAGATTCAAAAAGGAATACATTCAAATAAAATTTCTTTAAGAAATCATTCTTAGATTCATAGTGTGGAATGTACAAATCAAATAAATAATAGATTGGAAACTGGAGACATTGAAACTACCCAAGTCAAGAAGCAGGAATCCAATGGCCATTCACTGATTATTAAGTCAATGACTGTACTTCATTGAAATAACCACTAGCTCCATGTGCCTAAGATAGAAAGCTTGCTGGAAAGCAGCTATTGATGTGAAAATCATTGCTTAATGTTAAATTTGCTTTTAATAACTCCTTGGCAGAATCCTACTCGCAATTATAACAGAAAGCAAAATACTTTGCAACAACATGTGTGAAAATATCAAGTCTGAAATTTATTTTATTTAGAACATTCATCCCTTGCCTTATGCTTGGAATTTCCACTGATTCCTATATTCATTTATAATTTACATAATTTCCCCAGACTGTTAATAAAGATTAGCTGTAGATTCAGAGAATCTTAGTTTTAAAAATAACTTTTATTATTTACAAAAGTAACATATACTTATAATGGTAATCCACATGGCCCATTTCAAATTCCTGATATGTACACACAGAAGCTTGGCATTTGCCATTTTTAGATAATTATCATAACATCCTGACCTTAATATAATGACCTTTGAAATCATAAAATGGTTAACATTTGGTTGAGTGTCCAAATAGCAGCTGAGGGGTATATCCCAACCTAAAAATAAAGAAGAGGGATGCACTGTTATCTTTAAAGTCTCAGTCTTATCATCCTAACTCTTGGTGCTCATGTATTATTCTTGTGATATCAAATATGAAAGATGCAACATGGCTACAAACTGGTTGCTACTCTTCCCATTGAGAGGTAGAGTCCAATGCCTCTCTCCTGGAATCCAAGCTGGCTTTAGTGACTTGCTTAACTAGTAGAATATAGTGGAAAATACTTTCTGGGACTTGAAGGTAGTTCCTAAGAAAACTTGCAGCTTTTGGGGGGCCCCCCAGAACACTTTAGAGAAGCCTTGAGCTGCCACATAAGAAATCTGCCTAACCTGAGCCTGCCATGCTGGACAAGTGCTTCAGCTGGCAGTCCTAGCTAGCCCTCATTTCCAGCTGTAGCTTCCTGGATGCCAAACAGGTAAGTGAAGCTGTCCTGGACTCCTCAAAGTGGTCTGTTAGCCAGTTGACTACCACTAAGTGGCCTCAGTCATTGCTGTGAGAAACAAAAAAATCACCCAGCCAAAGTCAGCCTGAATTCTTGTTCCATGAAACTAACAGCTGCATTAGGATGGTGGTTTTTTTAAGCCACCAAATTTTGGGAAAGTGTGTCAGTTATCTATTCCTGAATAGCGAATCACACCCGTACTTAATGACTTAAAACAATAAAAACCATTATGTTTCAGTGTTTGTGTGGGTCAGGAAGTCAGGGCACAGCAGGGCAGGGTTATCTCTATTTCACAATGTCTGAACTGGGAATACTTGAAAGCTGGGGGTGACTTGATGGCTGAGGGCCTGAGTCATATGGAGACATCTTTCCTTCCATTTCTGGTTGTTGATTCTGGCCGTTAGCGAGAACCTCAGTGGACTGTTGGGTGGAACATCATGTGGCTTTGTGTCCTCTCCCTATGGCCTCTTTACATGGCCTAGTATAGGCTTCCTCAGAGCTTTGTGCTAGATCCTAAGAGACATGATTGCTCTATTGCCTTTTATGACCTGGTCTTAAAAGTCATATATATTCTTTCTGATGTAGTTGTAAGCCACCTACATTAAGGGAAGGGAAGATAATTTTCAGGTGCCCAAGTCCAGAGTGTCTTTCCTGGGACTGAGGGGTTTCTTAGAACCCCTCAGTGTTAAAACCAGAAAAGTTCTAGGCAAACCAGGATGAATTGGTCACTCTACCGAACCCCATGTTCTGAAGGAGCATCAGAGTCATATTGTATTTAGAGCATGTTGGGTGGGAGATAGTGGTGGGGCCATCTTTGAAAAATTAAATCTCTAATGGGTGTTTTCTTTATGCAGGAGTGTACCAATTAGTGTTGCAAGGGCAACGAGCAATTCATAGGAATGTAAATTCTCTGAGGAAAGAGATTTTATTGTTCTTGTTGTTCATCACCGAGTCTTAGGACCTAAGTAGTGGCTGGCACAGAGTTAATGTTAATAAATATTTATGAAATGACTGAATGAATAAATAGTAATACCTATAACATTCCATTCCATAAAATCAGGCCAATACCTGACTTTAGCACACTTTTCTTGCTTAATAATAACCAGAGGAGATGTGGGAGGAGTCAAGATGGCGGAGAAGTAGCAGGCTGAGACGACATCAGGTAGCAGGAGATCAGCTAGACAGCTTATCTAACCATTGTGAACACCTACAAATCCAACGGGAAATCGAAGAGAAGAAGAGCAACAATCCCAGAAACAGAAAATCGATCACTTTCTGAAAGGTAGGACCTGCGGAGAAGTGAATCCAAAGCGACGGGAAGATAGACCCCGGGGGGAGGGGCCGGCACCCGGCAAGTGGCGGAGCGACGGAGCACAAAATCGGGACTTTTAAAAGTCGGCTCCACTGGGAGACATCGCTCCAGAGGCTAAACCGGGGGGAAACCCAGGCGGGGTCAGCATAACCCCAGGACCCGCGGGGTCACAGAAGGACTGGGGGTGTCTGAGTGCCGCAGAGCTCGCAGGTATTAGAGCGGGGAAGCCGGCTATAGCGACAAAGCCGAGGAGTGAGCTCTAAGCCCGGGGTTACCTTGTGCCGGTCGCAGGCTGGGTGGGCTCGGAGCGTGGGCGGAGGCCACGGAGACAGAAGCGACCCGGCGCTTTTCTCCAGCTCCAACAATTGACTGCTTTCCTCAAGGCGCGACCGCAAGCCAGGGAGGCGGGGCTATTGGGCGCTTTGCTCTGAGAGCGCACTGAGGAGCGGAACCCCAAGCTCTCGGCTCCTCCGGGCCGAGAGATTGGGAGGCCGCCATCTTCATTCCCGTCCTCCGGAACTCTACGGAAAGCGCTCAGTGAACAAAAGCTCCCGAAAGCAAACCCGAGTGGATTCCTTAGCCCGGCCCCTGGCAAGGGCGGTGCAATTCCGCCTGCGGCAAGGACACTTGAGAATCACTACAACAGGCCCCTCCCCCAGAAGATCAACAAGAAACCGATCCAAAACCAACTTCAGTCATCAAGAACAGCGGAATTCCACAGCAGGAGAAAGCAAATCCTACCTGGACAAAATGACAAGGCGGAAAAACTCACCTCAAAAAAAAGAACAAGAGGCCGTACCGAAGGCTGGAGACCTAATCAATACAGACATAGGTAGCATGACAGATCTAGAGTTCAGAATGACAATTCTCAAGGTTCTAGCCGGGCTCGAAAAAGGCATAGAAGATATTAGAGAAACCCTCTCCGGAGAGATAAAAGCCCTTTCTGGAGAAATAAAAGAACTAAAATCTAACCAAGTTGAAATCAAAAAAGCTATTCATGAGGTGCAATCAAAAATGGAAGCTCTCACTGCCAGGATAAATGAGGCAGAAGAAAGAATTAGTGACATAGAAGACCAAATGACAGAGAATAAAGAAGCTGAGCAAAAGAGAGACAAACAACTACTGGAACACGAGGAGAGGATTCGAGAGATAAGTGACACCATAAGACGACACAACATTAGAATAATTGGGATTCCAGAAGAAGAAGAAAGAGAGAGGGGAGCAGAAGGTATATTGGAGACAATTATTGGAGAGAATTTCCCTAATATGGCAAAGGGAACAAACATCAAAATCCAGGAGATGCTAAGAACGCCCCTCAAAATCAATAAAAATAGGTCCACACCTCGTCACCTGATAGTAAAATTTACAAGTCTTAGCGACAAAGAGAAAATCCTGAAAGCAGCCCGGGAAAAGAAGTCTGTAACATACAAGGGTAAAAACATTAGATTGGCAGCGGACCTATCCACAGAGACCTGGCAGGCCAGAAAGAACTGGCATGATATATTCAGAGCACTAAACGAGAAAAACATGCAGCCAAGAATACTATATCCGGCTAGGCTATCATTGAAAATAGAAGGAGAGATAAAGAGCTTCCAGGACAAACAAAAGCTGAAAGAATTTGCAAACACCAAACCAGCTCTACAGGAAATATTGAAAGGGGTCCTCTAAGCAAAGAGAGACCCTAAAAGTAGTAGATCAGAAAGAAACAGAAACAATATACAGTAACAATCACCTTACAGGCAATACAATGGCACTAAATTCATATCTCTCAATAGTTACCCTGAATGTTAATGGGCTAAATGCCCCAATCAAAAGACACAGGGTATCAGAATGGATAAAAAAACAAAACCCATCCATATGCTGCCTACAAGAAACTCATTTTAGACCCGAAGACACCTCCAGATTTAAAGTGAGGGGGTGGAAAACAATGTACCATGCTAATGGACATCAGAAGAAAGCTGGGGTGGCAATCCTTATATCAGATCAATTAGATTTTAAGCCAAAGACTATAATAAGAGATGAGGAAGGACACTATATCATACTCAAAGGGTCTGTCCAACAAGAAGATCTAACAATCTTAAATATCTATGCCCCTAACATGGGAGCAGCCAACTATATAAACCAATTAATAACAAAATCAAAGAAATACATCGACAGTAATACAATAATAGCAGGGGACTTTAACACTCCCCTCACTGAAATGGACAGATCATCTAAGCAAAAGATCAACAAGGAAATAAAGGCCTTAAATGACACACTGGACCAGATGGACATCACAGATATATTCAGAACATTCCATCCCAAAGCAACAGAATATACATTCTTCTCTAGTGCACATGGAACATTCTCCAGAATAGACCACATCCTGGGTCATAAATCAGGTCTCAATCGGTACCAAAAGATCGAGATCATCCCCTGCATATTTTCAGACCACAATGCTCTGAAGCTAGAACTCAATCACAAGAGGAAATTTGGAAAGAACGCAAATACATGGAGACTAAACAGCATCCTTCTAAAAAATGAATGGGTCAACCAGGAAATTAAAGAAGAATTGAAAAAATTCATGGAAACAAATGATAATGAAAACACAACAGTTGAAAATCTGTGGGACACAACAAAGGCAGTCCTGAGAGGAAAATATATAGCAGTGCAAGCCTTTCTCAAGAAACAAGAAAGGTCTCAAATACACAACCTAACCCTACACCTAAAGGAGCTGGAGAGAGAACAACAAAGAAAGCCTAAACCCAGCAGGAGAAGAGAAATCATAAAGATCAGAGCAGAAATCAATGAAATAGAAACTAAAAAAACAATAGAACAAATCAACAAAACTAGGAGCTGGTTCTTTGAAAGAATTAATAAGATTGATAAGCCCCTGGCCAGACTTATCAAAAAGAAAAGAGAAAGGACACAAATAAATAAAATCATGAATGAAAGAGGAGAGATCACAACCAACACCAAAGAAATACAAACAATTATAAGAACATACTACGAGCAACTCTATGGCAACAAATTTGACAACCTGGAAGAAATGGAAACATTTCTAGAGATGTATAAACTACCACAACTGAACCAGGAAGAAATAGATAACCTGAACAGACCCATAACCAGTAAGGAGATTGAAACAGTCATCAAAAATCTCCAAACAAACAAAAGTCCAGGACCAGACGGCTTCCCAGGGGAATTCTACCAAACATTTAAAGAAGAATTAATTCCTATTCTCCTGAAATTGTTCCAAAAAATAGAAATGGAAGGAAAACTTCCAAACTCATTCTATGAGGCCAGCATCACCTTGATCCCAAAACCAGACAAGGATCCCACCAAAAAAGAGAATTACAGACCAATATCCTTGATGAACACAGATGCGAAAATTCTCACCAAAATACTGGCCAATAGGATCCAACAGTACATTAAAAGGATTATTCACCACGACCAAGTGGGATTTATTCCAGGGCTGCAAGGTTGGTTCAACATCCGCAAATCCATCAATGTGATACAATACATTAATAAAAGAAAGAGTAAGAACCATATGATACTCTCAATAGATGCTGAAAAAGCGTTTGACAAAGTGCAGCATCCCTTCCTGATTAAAACTCTTCAAAGTGTAGGGATAGAAGGCACATACCTCAATATTATCAAAGCCATCTATGAAAAACCCACCGCAAATATCATTCTCAATGGAGAAAAACTGAAAGCTTTTCCGCTAAGGTCAGGAACACGGCAGGGATGTCCGTTATCACCACTGCTGTTCAATATAGTCCTAGAAGTCCTAGCCTCAGCAATCAGACAACAAAAAGAAATTAAAGGCATCCAAATCGGCAAAGAAGAAGTCAAACTATCACTCTTTGCAGATGATATGATACTATATGTGGAAAACCCAAAAGGCTCCACTCCAAAACTGCTAGAACTTATACAGGAATTCAGTAAAGTGTCAGGATATAAAGTCAATGCACAGAAATCAGTCGCATTTCTTTACACTAACAACAAGACAGAAGAAAGAGAAATTGAGGAGTCAGTCCCATTTACAATCGTACCCAAAACCATAAGATACCTAGGAATAAATCTAACCAAAGAGGCAAAGAATCTATACTCAGAAAACTATAAAGTACTCATGAAAGAAATTGAGGAAGACCCAAAGAAATGGAAAAATATTCCATGCTCATGGATTGGAAGAACAAATATTGTGAAAATGTCTATTCTACCTAAAGCAATCTACACATTTAATGCAATCCCTATCAAAATCCCATCCATTTTTTTTAAAGAAATAGAACAAATAATCCTAAAATTTATATGGAACCAGAAAAGACCTCGAATAGCCAAAGGAATATTGAAAAAGAAAGCCAAAGTCGGTGGCATCACAATTCCAGACTTCAAGCTCTATTACAAAGCTGTCATCATCAAGACAGTATGGTACTGGCACAAAAACAGACATATAGACCAATGGAACAGAATAGAGAGCCCAGAAATAGACCCTCAACTCTATGGTCAACTAATCTTTGACAAAGCAGGAAAGAATATCCAATGGAAAAAAGACAGCCTCTTCAACAAATGGTGCTGGGAAAATTGGACAGCCACATGCAGAAAAATGAAATTGGACTATTTCCTTACACCACACACGAAAATAGACTCAAAGTGGATGAAGGACCTCAATGTGCGAAAGGAATCTATCAAAATCCTTGAGGACAATGCAGGCAGCAACCTCTTTGACCTCCACCGCAGCAACTTCTTCCTAGGAACATCGCCAAAGGCAACAGAAGCAAGGGCAAAAATGAACTATTGGGATTTCATCAAGATCAAAAGCTTTTGCACAGCAAAGGAAACAGTTAACAAAACCAAAAGACAACTGACAGAATGGGAGAAGATATTTGCAAACGACATATCAGATAAAGGGCTAGTATCCAAAATCTATAAAGAGCTTATCAAACTCAATACCCAAAGAACAAATAATCCAGTCAAGAAATGGGCAGAGGACATGAACAGACATTTCTGCAAGGAAGACATCCAGATGGCCAACAGACACATGAAAAAATGCTCCACATCACTCGGCATCAGGGAAATACAAATCAAAACCACAATGAGATACCACCTCACACCAGTCAGAATGGCTAAAATGAACAAGTCAAGAAATGACAGATGCTGGCGAGGATGCGGAGAGAGGGGAACCCTCCTACACTGTTGGTGGGAATGCAAGCTGGTGCAACCACTCTGGAAAACAGTGTGGAGGTTCCTCAAAAAACTGAAAATAGAGCTACCCTACGACCCAGCAATTGCACTCCTGGGTATATATCCTAAAGATACAAACGTGGTGCTCCGAAGGGGCACGTGCACCCGAATGTTTATAGCAGCAATGTCCACAATAGCCAAACTGTGGAAAGCGCCTAGATGTCCATCAACAGATGAATGGATAAAGAAGATGTGGTATATATACACAATGGAATACTATGCAACCATCAAAAGACATGAAATCTTGCCATTTGCGACGACGTGGATGGAACTAGAGGGTATCATGCTTAGCGAAATAAGTCAATCGGAGAAATATAACTATCGTATGATCTCTTTGATATGAGGAAGTGGAGATGCAAGGTTGGGGGATTTGGGGGGAGGTAGGAAAAGAAAAAATGAAAAGATGGGATTGGGAGGGAGACAAACCATAAAAGACTCAATCTCAAGAAACAGACTGAGGGTTGCGGGGGGGAAGGGGGACGGGAGAGGGTGGTGGGGAAATGGACATTGGGGAGGGTATGGGCTATGATGAGTGCTGTGAAATGTGTAAACCAGACGATTCACAGACCTGTACCCCTGGGGATAAAAACACATTATATGTTTATTAAAATAAAAAAATTAAAAATATAAAAAAAAACAAAAACAAAAAAACCAGAGGAGAAATTGCTTTAAGTGTTTGTTTAAAATGAAATGGCAGCCTTCCAGGGCAGCAGAAACTAGAAAACTAATCAAAACCAATAAACTTTAGAGAATATCACTTTATCCTATGAGACCAGTCTTAGAATTCTCTCTCTTTGGTTCTCTTCAGAGGCAGAATCTTAGATGAGTGCAGCAGAGGTAAGAAGAGGATGCTCAGGGGTCCTTATATTTGCCTAATCTCTAGCGTGTTCCTTTGTGACACGTCCTTTTGGTTAAAATTCGTACCCCTCCTCTAAGTAAGTGGTGGTTAGGAATACTTCTCCTGCCTTAGAAAGTCCATGAAAAGGAGGAGGGAGAATAGGACAAATTCTAAAACTAGCATCTAAGGTTCTGATAGAGAAATAGCAGTTAGGAAGAGTTAGGAGAGGAAGTCCATGCTTTAAATCACATTCCTTTAAGGACATGGTACAAACCACTATAGAAAATAAAGGGAGAACAGAATCATTGGGAGGCCATCTTGGCAGCTGGCTATATTCTGTGTTTATTACCTCATCTTTCATATTAGAGAATTTATTGTCCAAAGTTGAAATATGGGGTAACATTATTTAACAACTCCAAATTCTTAATAGTTTTTAAATAGCATGTTTCTGACAGGAAGACGATGATCTTAAAGAATTAAGTCCTCTTTTGGGAAAAAAATGGGAAATGAGATGGAATGATAAGATCAAGATAGAGAATGGAAGAGCTCCAAAGTCATACCAAAGGAATTTTTTTTTTCCATATTGCAAAAGGGTGACTTTTCTCTATTTTTACCTTGACATGTCAGTGCTTTTATATTATTTCTGTACATTCTCTGTAATTCTGTTAGTTTCTTAATCTTGAAGTTTGTAAAATAGATTTTGAAAAGGTATAAAAGCCTACTTCTATTTAGTATTCTTCACATTGTTCCTAAAATGAGAGATTAGATGTTAAATTATATTTCCAAAATAAAATAACATTAAACTCCATAGAGAAATCCTCAAACATAGCATCATTCCATATAAGCTATAAACTTTGGTAAGAGAATTTATCATGATATTGAACAATTCTGGTATAAATTATTGACAAATGACAGAAAAAATTCTAATGTATTACCAAAATGAATTAAAGCCACTTGAAAATAAATCTCTTTAATAGTCTCATGCAATTTAAAAACTTGAAATTTGGAGTTGTTATGTAATCTCATATTTCAACTTTGGACAATATTAATAAGTTCCCTATCATAAAAGATGAGAAAATGAATACATGGGTGTTGCCAGCTGCCAAGAGGGCCTCTAACGATTCTTTCCTCCTGGCCTTCATACACTTGTGCCATTCCCTCCCTCACTGAATAGAGCTGACTTGTGTGACACGCTGAATCTATGGGAGATAATAAATGTGTGTTATTTTTAGCAGCTAAATTTTGAGGTAATTTGTTATGTGGCAATAACCGATTCATATACCTACACTAATTCCCACTTTCTCATCTGCTTCTAAGTATTTATTATTAATTTGATATTAATACTTGGTAGTAATATCTCCAAGATTTGTAATCCTATATTTCATTTTGTCACCATAATATCCAATTTTTAGTCTTAATTAACTCTATTTCAGTGGAAGTATAAAAATTTCAGAGCTCACAAACAGTTCTTTTTAATATGGACCTTTCCCTTCTGAGTGCTTAAGTTTTGAATTTTATTTAATTGGCTGGATTTCAAGTAGGTTTTTTTTTTTTAATAGATTAGATGTATTCTACTCCCAGCTGTACAAGAGTTTAAGTCCAGTCTAATATTTTCTAACTTGCTTATGAATTGCTTTTTCTGTTTGGATATCCATACTTCCTCTCTCTCTCTCTCTCTCTTTCTGTGTGTGTGTGTGTGTGTGTGTGTGTGTGAAACGAAATGACTTCACCACAGCTGGGTCAGTGGTAATCATTATCGGTTTTTCCTTGGCGTGATGTCTCCATTTCTTCTATTATATGAATAAGTATTTTTTTGTTCCGTATTTTTAGTTTGCTCTTCAAGAGCTCAGGGATATCAAATAAGTGTATGTGTAAGGCTATGTATTAAAAGCAGGACCACCAGAGTCAGGCTGCTGGGTTAAATCATTGATTGGTCATTTATTAGCTCTAAGACATTGTTTATGTATTTTAATTAACTTTTTTTTTCTAGTGTGTGTATCAGTTTCCTAATCTAAAAACAAGGATAATATTATTACCTATCTTTTGAAGATTTGATAAAGATTAAATAATGCATGTTTGATAGGAATAAGAAAGATAAGCAAGGGTTTCCTTGTGTTTACTCTCATGTTCATTTAGCATCATTAAATATCTAGAAGTTTCCTTGTTTCATCAAATTTGGGATATTTTCAGCCCTTATGCAAGTAATTTTTCTATTTCGTGCTCTCTTCTTCTGCGATTCCCATTATTATATTTTAGATCATTTGCTATTTAACAGGTCCTTGAGTCTCTGTTTTCACAATTTGATATTTTTCATATTTGATAATTACTACTGATCTATATTCAAGTTTTTTTTACATTCCTCTGTTATCTATTTTAGGCTTAGGTTGGTAAATTCACCCTGTGAAATTTTTAGTTCAGCTATTGTAAATTTCAATTCTAAAGTTTTCATTTTGTTACTTTTAACTTAAATATCTCTGCTGAGATTTCTTATAATTTTATTTATTATGAACTTATTTTGTTTTACTTTATTCAGAATAGTTCCAGAAGTTTCCCTGTTAGTTTCAACATCTCTTTCATCTCAAGATTGATCTTGTTTGATTTTTTGTTGTTGTTGAAATGTCTTTCACTTTGTGTATGTGTGGGTGGTTTTTTTTTTTTTTTTTGGTATGTTAAGCAGTTTTATATTGGATTCCAGATACTTATGACTATTAAATTGGGGGGATTTTGGATTCTGTTATTTTTCTCCAATGAGTCCTATTTCTTTATCAGTCCATTATTATCTTGGCTGAAATTGACATATGCACTCCCTTTCTTTAATGGGGACTATAGTGTCAATTCTTGTTCTTTAATTTATTTTTTTTTCTTTTGCTAATCTGCTTTGATTCTGTGCCACACATGCATGTTTCAGGGGCCAGCAAAAAATATGGGTAGACAAATTTAGGATTTAATCTCCAAATGGCTCTTTCCCTTTAAGGGTTTCCCCACTTTCTTCAGCATCCATGGTATACATTTTAGTTTTCTTGTTCTCTTGGGCAGAAAAACTATAATCTTCCCACCAGCACCTATCCTGTGTGTGACATGCTAACACCACTTAGCCTCTTGCTAACAGCCATGAAAATGGGAATTTTCTTGGTATAGCTCCTCTCTTCCCTTGCAGATGTTTACAGAGTGCAAGAGTCTGTTCACTGTACTTCAGTGCCTTCAGGCAATTGCTTTTTGTATGATGTCTGGATTTTACAGTTATTTTCTGTTGGGGGAGCTGCCTGGCATGGTATTTACTCTGTCTGTACTAGAATCGGAATCCTTCCCTTATTTTTAAAAAAAATTTGTTCCTTTGTTTTAACTGGGCTTTGAGTCAAAGGAATAGTGAATAGTGCCTTTTTATAAATTCAGCCAGCTCTGACTAAAAGTTCTTCCAATATGATTTTTTAAAATAAGGAACTGAAACATACCTGGTTTGTAATTCTTTCTCTGTCTTGGAAATCTCTTTATAGCAAACCTAAGCATTAAAAGACAAGGTTGTTTTTCTTGAACCTGTCTTTAAAACCATAGTCTATCGATTATAGTGTTTCAAAGCCCAACTCCAAAAATGAGTGAGTTGTATAATGAGGCAGAACTAGGCTATTTGTTAACTGGGTAACATTGGGTAAGTTGCTGAATTGTTGTGTGCTTCAGCTTGTGTATGTGGACAAAAATATCTACTCCAGAGGATAGTGTTGAGGATTAAATGAGGTGATGAAAGTAAAGTCTCTATAAAAGAGTAAGAAATAAGGGGAGCCTGGTGGCTCAGTTGATTCAAGTGTCCTGCCCTCAGCTCAGGTCATGATCCCAGGGTCCTGCTCAGTGAGGAGCCTGCTCCTCCCTCTGTCTGCTGCTCTCCCTGCTTGTACTCTTTTTCTGTCAACTATATAAATAAAAAAAATTTTTTTTTTAAAGAGTAAGGAATAAGAAGTGTTGATTTTTTTTTTTTCCCCGTTGAACTCATTTCACATTCTGCTCATTCGTAAATCATATCTGGACTCTCTTAATTACTTATAATCTATCCCTTCTTTTTTTTTTATTTTTTAAAGATTTTATTTACTTATTTGACAGAGATCACAAGTAGGCAGAGAGGCAGGCAGAGAGAGAGAGGAGGAAACAGGCTTCCTGCTGAGCGGAGAGCCCGATGTGGGGCTCGATCCCAGGACCCTGGGATCATGACCTGAGCCGAAGGCAGAGGCTTTAACCCACTGAGCCACCCAGGCGCCCCTATCCCTTCTTTTTTGTAATCCATACTTTCTATGGTTATTTGAGAATTTAGTTTGTACTTCCCATTATGTTTTAAGCTCCCCAGGGGGCAGATTTTGCTGTGTCTCTCTATGGTGGTGTGCATAGACTAGTAACATTTGATGAGTATTTGCAGAGTAAAATCTATTTTCCTGAGCTGCCATTTCATCAGCATTATAGCAGCTTCCTCAGAAAACATTATAAAAACTCAGTATCTGCTCTTAAAATGCATGACAAACTCTTAGTTCCATTGAGTTTTCCATTGCTTTGATCCTTTCTTAGTGTTTGAAAATAAATGTAAAGATTTGACTTGAACCTCTGAGATTCAGAAAGCATACACAGATCAGTTTTATCCTGAACTCATAATGGCAAATGTCTCTCCACCTTAACTTCAAATGTAGGAGGCTTATAATCAAGGACTAAATCAAGGACTAAAAATGTCAACATTTCTTTTTCTTTAATCAAATACTTTTAATGATTGACTAGATGGTATGAATATAAATTCATTCTTTTTTATTCCACACATATACTTGAATTTATTCATGTGTATGAATGTTTTTTCCCTGCTTCAGTGCATAGTAGTTTTTTTTTTTTTTTTGGTCTGCCGGGTACAAAATATGCTCTACTCTCATATGATGCAATTAGGCAAATGATCTTAGCAACGCCAAAATGATTCTTTATGCTAGAAATATAAATCTCTAGAGGATATACATGAGGGGAAGAGAAAGTTAAAACAGAGTAATTTATGGCAGAGTGACTCTATAGAGACTACCAACATCTTTTACTAAGTCTCCTTTGTTTTCTTCTTAAATTTTGATTATTGAGCTCTACCTAAGGAGCAGTAAGACACTTAGGGTCTTTCCAAATCTTTTTTTTTTTTTTTTCTGTAGCTTAAGTTAATCAGAATTCACTTATTTTCCTTTCAACCAAAACAGATACAGAAAATCTTTTTTTGGAATTGCTTTAAATGTTAGGCTCTTGATATAAGAGAACATAGTCACAATTGGAATGTTTCTTGGTTCTGGTACTTGGAGAAAAGTTCTGTTCTTCTTTTCCCCTGTTCCATTTCTTGTTTCTGCCAGTAAACTTATGCCAATTGGTCAAGTATCTCTAAATACTTTCTAAAATACAGACAACCTAGGGAGGAAGGGGACCAGAGAGAAATCGCAATCTGGAGACAGGTGATCCTGGGGCTTGGAGGAAGATGTTCAGACCCTGTATCAGGAAACAGAATGTTCAGTGCAGGTTGTATGTTAATGGCCTTCAATGCGTAAATGCATTGAAAACATGTGACTAAGCACATATTGTGGATGTTTGAAAGCTGAATGAGGAAAAATCTGCTTGCTTCTGAAGGAATCAACTTGTGCTTTCTTGTAATGAGTTATCAAATTACTAATAAGTGTTAATTATCTATTGTGTAAGGCAAAATGTTTCTTTATAGGTATTCTGTCCTTAACTCAGAACATTCATAGATTCCCAACAACCAATAATGTAGAGGTCTGCTGCTCCTCCTTCCTCCTTTCACTAGTCTCTCCTATGTCTGTGATGCCTCCAATCATAGTCGATGTGCAAAATTATGGTTCTGGAGCTCCCTGAATTTGTATTCAATATGTTCTCGCTGTCAACTGCTGAAACTTTTACACCTTATGAGATAAACAACTCATAACACCTCTCCATACACTAATGCTAACACCTCTCCATACACTAATTCCTGGTGTATTTTCATACATTAATTCCTAGCTTCTCAAAGAGGCTTATAAAATGAGTCTTAGGAAACCATTCATGTCAGGGCTCTGAGCTTAGAGATAAATACTGATGCAAACAGGCTTGAGACCATTCAACTGCTAAGGTCCCTTTAGAACACATTAGTAGCTGCCAAAATGTTTTTGGTGAGGTGCAGTTTATTTATTTCCCTACAACCTCATTACTAGATTATAATAAATGCAAATCTGAAACCAAATTATTAAACAAACACAGATTACCAAGGGTGAGCAAAATTGTAGGTACATCCTCTTCTGAAAGTTTGATAAAGTTCCAGCCTCTGTCTTTTTAGATTCCCTAAAGCCCATCTTAGATAAAATAGTTACTTGAAACAATTGCAATAATATTCTGAAAGCAGGTTTTGGTTAATTTATTTCTGGCATAAGAAAAAAAGAATCCTCCACTCCACAGTCTAGATCTCGGAACGGTAAGATCAAGCCCTCAAGCTCTGTGCCCCAAGATTCAGGTAATAAGGATTCCTAGATTATTATACTTTACATGCAAGAGTGAGAGTGTCTCCAAAACTTAAGGTAACCCACATATCTTGAATATCAGTAATATTACCGTGAGAACTCATTTTTAATATTCATGCTGACAAAGAAGCATTAATTTCACTAATGAAACCCCTTTTTTAAAAGATTTTATTTATCGAAACCCCATTTTTAATATTCATTATTTTAATTAGAAAAATCTAGTATCGATCAGAAATGAAGATAGCTGAAGCCCTTGGAGTAGCTGCATCTGAAGTGTGAATTTTCTGCTATAATACTTAAGTGACCATCCCTAGAATGTGAATTTTCAATTATGATAGTTGATTGACCCTAAGGTATAACTTAAGCTAAAGAGCAGATACATAATGCCGTCCTATCTATGTTGAAGTATTTTAAAGCAAATTTCACAAATAAAGCATTTGTTATTCTAAAAATTTCAGAGATTATATGTGTTCATGGTTTATAAAGTTCTGACTCAGGGATTCTAGGATTCAAGACTAGTATTAGTTAAATCTAAGCCGTATCAAGATTAAAGTCTAATTTTATATTGTAGTTGGGAAGCAAAGCTACTATGGAGTAATAGTGCCAGAATTTCTGAATCTGTTTTGAAGGAGATTCTAGGAAACTTGTATTGAAGCTGTGTTTTCATAACAAGGTCACTATTTTTACTTGGATTTGATGCTTATTTGGATAGCTTTGAATATGAGATTATGAGGGGCTTTGCTTTGATATTTTCACTGGACAAACTTAAGAAATATAGCTTTTTAAGAAGTTGAAATAGATATGGGTTTTGTTTTTTAATAATTCATGTCCAATACATATAAGGCATTGATGCCCAATTAAAAATTTTTTGAATATTTGATTATTCTCGACTGCATAAGAGACAGGATTATCTATCTATTATCTGAAGTGGGAAGCTTTAGTGTAGAGTTTGATTTAAGCTCCACAAATGACCATAAGGTAGTATAAGTTACTTTTCTGTAACATTAAGCATTAGCGTGTATTTCCATGGTCCAAACATGATGGCAGATTTTTTTTTTAAAGATTTTATTTATTTATTTGACAGAGATCACAAGTAGGCAGAGAGAGAGAGAGGAAGGGAAGCAGGCTCCCTGCTGAGCAGAGAGCCCGATGCGGGGCTCGATCCCAGGACTCTGGGATCATGACCTGAGCCGAAGGCAGAGGCTTTAACCCACTGAGCCACCCAGGCGCCCCTCATGATGGCAGATTTAATAAGAAACATGTTTATGGTCTAATAAAAGTGTTATTTTATATCCATATTTGTTTTTCCCAAGAAATTGTTAAGTTGGAGTATAAAATAATATATCTGTGTTGTCATCATATGTAGTTTCATGGACCAATTACAATTGTTTTTTGTTTTGTATCTTTGGTATTATGGACATGTTAATTTTTTATTTTTTAATTATTTTTAAATTATTTTTATTAACATATAATGTATTATTTGCCCCAGGGGTACAGGTCTGTGAATCATCAGGCTTACACATTTCACCGCGCTCAGCATAGCACATACCCTCCCCAAAGTCCATAACCCAACCACTCTATCCCTCCTCCTCCACCCCCAGCTTTTTTTAATATGATTTTTGAAAGCTAATTACAAGGCTGCCTAACCACTATGAGACTTCACTTTGTTATTTATGAAACTATGATTCTTTGAAAGCAAATTATATTTGTAAATTGGTGGTGAAAGAATCTGTATAAAATTTATAATTTGTTCCTTAGACTGCAAATTAAAGTGAAACATTTAAACATGATTGTCAATAAGTATGGGGTTTTTTCCTTAAATAAACTCTCCTGCCCTAAAATCTTACCCTCTTCTGTTCTTTGGAAACTAGAGTCATTTATTCTTTGTTCTTAAGAAGTCTCTAATTTCCAAAGCTATTCTATGTTTCAGAAAGGCTTAACATTATCATGTGATCCCCTCGCGTTTAGACAAAGAAGAGAGAGAGCATCCTGAGAGAGAAAACAGAACAAGAAAAAGAATAAGATAGAGGAAATAACCCTGAGGAAAGCCAACATTAGGAAAAAGAAAGACTTTGGGGCAAGGGAAAATTCGAATATTATGATATACTGGATGCCAAGTAGTGAATAGCCAAAAGTATCAAACACTGTTTTACACTTCTGGTTAGGATGTAGGACAAAAAACAGACCATGAATTCCACTGTAGCAGTGAGAAATAAATGGATGAGCTAAAAAATAGGTATTTTACTTTAAGTCATCACATAGTTACAGAATCAAGTAAGTCTAAATAAATTCCAAAGATAAATCTTTCCTAGTTTTGACAGGTCAGTGGCCATTTGCATCTTGGGAGTAGTCTGGAAATCATAGGCAAATACAATAGTAAGTTTACTATAGGCAAAGAAAAATTGTGAAGAACAGGGGGAGACAGCCAAACTGGGCTGTTTGATGGGAATCTGAGGAAGCCATAAGAGCCCTGCCTTCCTCCTACTCCAGGTTCCCCTGTTCTACTAAGTAAGCTTGGTCTTGCCATGAATTTAAAACTGCCCAGAAAATAAGCTTTATTTGAAAAAATACATTTGACATGTGGAATTTATTGGATTGGACTAACACCAGACTGAATTAAACAGAATAAATTATTGCAACAGGTCAATAGAAATAATCAAAACTGAAACACACGGAAAAAGATAATTTAAAAATTACTAAACAGGGGCACTTGGGTGACTCAGTCAGTTGGGCATCTGACTCTTGATTTCAGCTTAGAGCATGATCTCAGGGTTGTGAGATCGAGCCTCACATTGGGCTCCATGCTGAGCGTGGAGTCTGCTTAAGAATTTCCCTCCACCACACTCGCACCTGCATGCTCTCTATCTCCCTCTCTAACGTAAAATAAAATAAAATAAAATAACCTAACAGAAAAGCAAGTATCTGAGAGAAAATATCAAGTGGCCTGGTATACATCTAACTGATGTCCCAGGAAAGGAGAAGGAGAATTGGGCAGGGAGCAAAACGAAAAGAGAGTAGCTGAAAAGTTTTCAAAATTGATTAAAGTCTCAGACCGCAGAAGTTCAGCAAACACCAAGCAGGAAAAATACAGACTAGGTACATCATAGTCAAACTATTCAAAACTGAGACAACTAGAAAAACCTTAAAAACAATCTTAGTTGAGAATAATAGGTGGCTGACTAAATATATGGAAGCCAGAGATAATGGAATAACACCTTTTAAATACTAAAAGGAAGTTAACACATACTTTTTACCTGATGAAAGTATCCACTGTAATTACAGTGAAATAAAAATGTTTTCAAAGAACAAGATTATTCTGCACTAGCAGAAATAGGGCACATGCATGAACGGTAGATTAAAGAGGTTTATTTCAGGATGAAGAGAAATGATTCCAATGGTGGATTAGATTTGCAGGAAGAAAATGGAAGTCACAGAAAAAGGTAAATATGTGGATAGATATAAAATATACTTTAAAAATTTTCCTCAAAATACTGTTGGCTGTTTAGAGAAAATACAATTAACTGAAATTTAATTAAAAACTTGAAAAAAGAGAAAAAAAAAGAACTCCCTCTCCACACGCAAAGTAAAGAAAATACAATAACAATTCATTGTGAAATTTGAAATATGTAGACATAAAATATGTACATACCAATAGCACAGTGGGAAGAAGGGCATATGTTAGTTTCTTACATTGTTTGTGAAGTTGTACACCCTTAACTAAACACTGTGATAAATTAAAGATGAATATTATAATCTTTAAGTGACCACTAAGAAGTGATCCACAATGAAAAACCCAATAGAATAGATAAAATGAAATATTAAAAAATATTCAAATAATAGATAAGAGGCTATGAAATGTAGAACAAAGGAAAAAGAGATGGACAAATAGAAATCAACTAGCAAGGTGAAAGACATGATCATATTAATAATTACATCAATATTGATGGAATAAGAATTCCACTGAAAATGAAAATGCAGAAAATGTTAGATTGGATTTGAAAATGAGATCCAACAAAATAGCTTATAGTTGGGTCTAGTTTTTTAAGCCATTCTGACATTCAGCCTTTAAAGGTACAAAGAGGTTGTAAATAGAAAGATTGGAAATCCACTTATAAAAAATCAATTTAACTGTTTGAGTAGTAAAGTAGACTTCAAGTCAATGAGTACTACCATGAATAAAGAAAAAAAATTGGAGCATTTATGTAATGACTTTTAAAGACTTATTCTAAATTTACAGTAATTAAGACAGTGTGATTTGGGTGTAAGCATAAGCAAATAGAGCAACAGAACAGAATAGAGTCTGGTGTAGACCTATACATACACAGTCAACTAACTCATCTGTTGTTTAAGGTTCTATGGCTTTTGAAAAATGCATATCATGTACTCGTAACAA
Organism: Martes martes; assembly: GCF_963455335.1. Taxonomy (NCBI): domain Eukaryota; kingdom Metazoa; phylum Chordata; class Mammalia; order Carnivora; family Mustelidae; genus Martes; species Martes martes. The sequence continues at coordinate 117,970,433 of NC_137889.1, forward strand.
TCTCATACATTCTAAAATGCCCTGTGCTTTACCTGTTCATCCTTCCTCCATCCCAGAACCCTGGCAACCAATGATCTTTATACTATCACCATACCTTTGCTTTTTCCTAATGTCATGAAGTTGGAATCATATACTAGGTAGCCTTTTCAGATCGTCCCCCATCCCAGCCCGCAGAAATTCCCTTCTGTATATTTGCAGTCAATCATTTCTCTTACTCCTAGCCTCAGGCAACCTCATATCTGTTTTCTGAATGCATAGGATTTTGCCTCTTCTAATAATTTTATGTAAGTTTAGTCATACAATATGCAAACTTTTGTAAGTGACTTTGGTCAGTAGCATAGTATCTTTATTGCATGTATCAGTAGTTTGTTTCATTTTTTTAGTGTATTCCATTATATGGATATACCATATTTTGTTTATCCTTTCACTTGCAAATGAACATTTGGATTATTTCCACTTTTAAGCTACTATGAATAATGATTCTATAAACATTCACATAAAAGGCTTTATGTGAGCATAAGGTACAACATGTGGTCAATTTTAAATTATTCCATGTGGACTTGAGAAGAATATATATTCCATAATTGTTGTATGTAGTATTTTACATATAAGTCAAGCTTGTTTACTGAAATTAGAGTACACATGCGTCTGAAAAATCTTCTTGACTTATTAATTGCTGAGAAAACTGTGTTGAAATCCCCACTGTGATTATTGCTCCTTTTATTTCTATCGATGTTTGTTTATATATTTATATATACTTGCATATATGCTTTGTATTGTATAGTGGCATACTTCAATCCTGGTGAGGGTTTTAGCACTGAATTCTAATTTGTTGACATTAATATAACTTTATTAATAAAACAAATTTATTTGGTTATTACTTGCCTGACATATCTCCTATTTTTTTTTCTTTCAAACTGTCTGTATTCTTATGTTTTCAATGTTTCTTTTAAACAGCATATAACTTAATTTTTTTCAAGTCTGAAAGTCTGTCTTTTAAAGGAATAATTTAGACAATTTAGATTTGTTATCATTACTAATAATACATTTTAATTTATTAATATTATTTTATTTTGTGTTTTCTATGTATTCTGCCTTTCTTCTCTCTGCTCTTTTCATTTTTTCTCAGTTCATTTGGATTGAGTTAGTATTTCCCTCTACCAACATTTTTCTCTAGCTATTTGTCAGTCTGTAAGTGATACACAATTTCTATCCTTTTGGTAGTTGTCTTATAAATTTTTTTTTTAAGATTTTATTTATTTATTTGTCAGAGAGAGTGAGTACAGGCAGACAGAGAGGCAGGCAGAGGCAGAGGGAGAAGCAGGCTCTCTGCTGAGCAAGGAGCCCGATGCGGGACTCGATCCCAGGACTCTGGGATCATGACCTGAGCCGAAGGCAGCCGCTTAACCAACTGAGCCACCCAGGCGTCCCTGTCTTATAAATTTTATCATCCATACTTTACTTATCAAAATCTGAAATTAATTAATATTTTGCCCTCCTTTTATACAATGTACAATGGAAAGCTTTAATTTTTCACTAATTAATTTTATAATTTTTATAACAATTTTTCACTAAGAAGTTATATGATTTCCTATTTTCATATATTTCTGGACTGTCTTTTTTGTACTGAAAGATATAATGTGTTCCTATATTTACAAATATCTTAATTTACCCATATATTATCACATTTTTAAAAAATCGGTGTTTCTTGTTTCTCATAGTTTTCATTTGGAGTTAACTTCCTTCTTTCTGATGTATATTCTGTATAATTTTTCTGTGCACTTTTAATGACCAGCATATAAAATACACATATAAATCTATATTTATTTATGGGAATGAAATTTTGGGTTTATAGTTATTACAGTTATTTTCAATATCTTCTGATTTCTCTATTATGAAGTCAGATGTCACTATTTTTTCCTTTGATGGCAATTTGTAATTTTCATTAAGCCCTTAACATAATTTGTGTTTTTATTTTTAAATACCAAAAGGTTAATTTATTTATAGTTATCCTGTTTGGGATAAGGTGTGTGTCCTGAATCTCTGCTGCACTGTACTTCTCTACAAATGCAACATCCTGAAGTATTATTTCTATATACTGCTTTTTTCATTATTTTCTTTTGCCTCTTTTCTGGAACTCCAATCAGATATTTCTCAAAACTTCATATTTTAGGGGTGCCTGGCTGGCTCACTTGGTAGAGCATGTGACTCTTGACCTCAGGATTGTAAGTTTGAGCCCCAAATGGGGTGTAGAGATTACTTAAAAATAAAATCCTGGGGCTCCTGAGTGGCTCAGTTGGTTAAAGCCTCTGCCTTCAGCTCAGGTCATGATCTCAGGGTCCTGGGATCAAGCCCCACTGGCTCTCTGCTCAGCAGGGAGCCTGCTTCCCTTCCTCTCTCTCTGCCTGCCTCTCTGCCTACTTGTGATCTCTGTCTGTCAAATAAATAAATAAAATCTTAAAGAAAAAATAAAATCTTAACAACAACAAAAAAACTTCACATTTTATCTTCTTTGTCTCAAGCTCTTTCATATTTATTTCCATTTGTCCCTCTTCTGGGTAATATACAATTTCTTCTAATCTTCCAGTTCAATAACTCAAGTCAGCTGTGTCTGACAAAACACATTGGTTTCTGTACAGTTTTCTCAACTCTCACTATCTGATTCCCCTCCCAAGAAGCAATCACTTTTTTCTTTTCTTAAAACTGTTGATCAAAAATCTCTCAATAGAGTTCAGGGCCAGATGGCCTCCCAGTGGAATTCTACCAAATATTTAAAGAAGAATTAATACCTATTCTTCGGAAGCTGTTTCAAAACATACAAGTGGGAGGAAAATTTCCAAATTCATTCTATGAGGCCAGCATAATCTTGATCCCCAAACCAGACAAAAACCCCACCAAAGAGGAGAATTACAGACGAGTATCCCTGATGAACATGGATGCAAATGTTCTCACCAAGGTACTCGGATCCGACAGTACGTCAAAAGGGTTATTCACTCTTGTTTTTTGGGAGGTTTTTGATCACTGCTTCAATCTTATTACAGGTTATTGGCCTATTCAGATTGTCAATTTCTTCCTGTTTCAGAGTCAGTAGTTTACAGGTCCAAGAATGTGTCCATTTCTTCCAGGTTGCTTAATTTATTGGCTTATAGCTGATAATAATTTCTGATAATTGTTTTTATTTCCTTGGTTATGATTTCTCCCCTTTCATTCATAATTTTATTAATTTGGGTCCTTTCTCTTTTCTTTTGGATGAGTCTGGCCAGTGGTTTATTGATCTTATTAATTCTTTCAAAGAACCAGCTTCTAGTTTTGTTAATGTGCTCTACTGTATATCTGGTTTCTAATTCATTGATCTCTGGTCTAAACTTAATTATTTCCCATCTTGTGCATGGGTTGGGTTTAATTTTTTGTTGATTCTCCAGATCTTTAAGGTGTAAAGATAGTTTGTGTATTTGGGATTTTTCTATTTTTTTTGAGTGAGGCTTGGATGGCTATGTATTTCCCTCTTAGGACGACCTTTGCTGTATCCCATAGATTTTGGACCGATGTGTCTTTGTTCTCATTGGTTTCCATGAATTGTTTAAGTTCTTCTTTGATTTTCTGGTTGACCCAAATATTCTTGAGCAGGATGGTCTTTTGCTTCCAAGTTTTTGAATTTCTTCCAAACTTTTTCTTGTGATTGAATTGCAGTTTCAAAGCATTGTGGTCTGAGAATATGCAGGGAATAATTTCAGTCTTTTGGTATTGATTGAAACCTGATTTGTGATCCAGTATGTGGTCTATTCTGGAGAAAGTTCCATTCTTTTATTAACATATAATGTATTATTTGTTTCAGGGGTACAGATCTGTGAATCATCAGTCTTACACAATTCATAGCACTCACCATAGCACATACTCTCCCCAGTGTCCATAACCCACTCTCCTCCACTCTAGTAACCCTCAGAAAGTTCCCTTTTCAATGGGGGAAAGGCTGAGAACCTTTCACATGAGATCAGGAACACAATAAGGATGCCCACTCTTGCCACTATTGTTCCATATAGTACTAGAAGTCCTAGCAACAGTGATCAGACAACAAAAAGAAATAAAAGGTATTCAAATCAGCAAAGAAGTCAAAGTCTCTTCGCAGATGACATGATCCTTTATGTGGAAAACCCAAAGGCTCCATCCCCAAATTACTAGAACTCATACAGCAATTCAGTCATGTGGCAGGATACAAAATCAATGCACAGAAATCAGTTGCTTTCTTTCTTTTTTTTTTTTTTTTTAAGATTTTATTTACTTGCCAGAGAGAGAGAGAGAGTACACACAAGCAGGCAGAGAGGCAGGCAGAGGCAGCGAGAGAAGCAGGCTCCCTGCCGAGCAAGGAACCCGATGCGGGACTCGATCCCAGGACCCTGGGATCATGACCTGAGCTGAAGGCAGTGGCTTAACCAACTGAGCCACCCAGGCATCCCAATCAGTTGCTTTCTTATACACTAACAATATAACCCCAAAAAAGATAAATTAGAGAATTGATTTCATTTACAATAGCACCAAAAATCCATAAGATACTTTGGAATAAACCTACCCAAAAAGGTAAAGGATCTATACTCTAGGAACTACAGAACACTCATGAAAGAAATTGAAGGCACAAAAAGATGGAAAAATATTATATGCTCATGGATCAGAGTAATAAACATTGTTAAAATATCTATGCTGCCCAGAGCAATCTATGCTTTCAACACCATCCTTATCAAAATACCAATGGCATTCTTCAAAATGCTGGAACAAACAATCCTAAAATTTGTATGGAACCAGAAAATACCCCAAATCACCAAGGAAATGTCGTAAAAGAAAAACAAAGCTGGGGGCATCACGTTGCCTGATTTCAAGTTATATTACAAAGCTGTGATCACCAACACAGCATGGTAGTGGCACAAAAACAGACACAGAGACCAATGGAAAGAATAGAGAGCCCAGATATGGACCCTCAACGCTATGGTCAAATAATCTTGGACAAAGCAGGAAAAAAAAATTCAATGGAGAAAAGACGGTCTCTTCAATAAATGGTGCTGGGAAAATTGGACAGCTATATACAGAAGAATGAAACTTGACCATTCCCTTACCCCATACACAAAGATAAAGTCAAAGAGAAAGATCTCAATGTGAGACAGGAATCCATCAAAAACCTAGGAGAGAACATAGGCAATAACCTCTTCAACATCAGTCACAGCAACTTCTTTCAGGACAAGTCTCCAAAGGCAAGGGAAACAAAATTGAAAATGAGCTTTTGTGACTTCATCAAGATCAAAAACTCCTGCACAGCAAAGGAAACAGTCAACAAAACAAAGAGGTAACCCACAGAATGGGAGAATATATTTACAAATGACACTACAAAGGGCTGATGTCAAAGATCTATAAAGAACTCCTCAAACTCAACACCCAAAAAACATAATCATATAAAAAAAATGGGCAGAAGACATGAACAGACACTTCTCCAAAGAAGACATACAAATGGCTAACAGACACATGAAAAAATATTCATCATCATTAACCAGCAGGGAAATTCAAATCAAAACCACATTGAGATACCACTTTACACCAGTTAGAATGGCAAAAATTGACAAGGTAAGAAACAAGTGTTGGAGAGGTTGTGGAGAAAGGGGAACCCTCTTACACTGTTGGTCAGAATGTAAGTTGGTGCAGCCACTTTGGAAAACAGTGTGGAGGTTCCTCAAAAAAATAAAAATAGAGCTACCCTATGACCTAGCAATTGCGCTACTGGATATTACCCCAAATATACAGAGGTAGTGAAAAAAAAAAGGGCCATATGCATCCCAGTGTTCATAGAAGCAATGTCCAAAATAGCCAAGCTGTGGGAAGTGCCAAGATGCCCTTCAATAGATGAATGGATAAAGAAGATGTGGTCCATATACAGAATGGAATATTACTCAGCCATCAGAAAGGATGAATACCCAACTTTTGCATGAACATGAATGGGACTGGAGGAGATTATGCTTAGTGAAATAAGTCAAGTAGAGAAAGTCAGTTATCATATGGTTTCACTTATTTGTGGAACATAAGGAATAGCATGGAGAATGCTAGGAGAAGGAAGGGAAAAATAAAGGGGGGAAATCAAAGGGGGAGATGAATCACAAGAAACTATGGACTCTGGGAAACAAACTGAAGGTTTTAGAAGGGAGGTGGCTGGGGTGATAAGAGCCTGGTGATGGGTATTAAGGAGGGCATGGATTGCATGGAGCACTGGGTTTTGTATGCAAACAATGAATCATGGAATACTGCATCAAAAACTAATGATGTAGGGAAATACAAATCAAAACCACAGTGAGATACCACCACACACCAGTCAGAATGACTAAAATTAACAAGTCAGGAAACAACAGATCTTGGCAAGGGTGCAGAGAAAGGGGAACCCTCCTACACTGTTGGTGGGAATGCAAGCTGGTGCAGCCACTCTGGAAAGCAGTATGGAGGTTACTCAAAAAGTTGATAATAGAGCTACCCTATGACCCAGCAATCACACTACTAGATATTTACCCTAAAGATACAAATGTAATGATCTGAGTGGGCATGTGCACCCCAATGTTTATAGCAGCAATGTCCACAACAACCTAACTATGGAAAGAGCCTAAATGTCCACCAACTGATGATTGGATAAAGATGTGGTATATATATATATTATTATTATATATATATATTATTATATATATAATATATATATAATGGAATACTATGCAGCCATCAAAAAATGAAATCTTGCCATTTGCAATGATGTGGATGGAACTAGAGGGTATTATGCTAAGTGAAGTAAGTCAATTAGAGAAAGATAATTACCACATGATCTCTCTGATATGAGAAATTTGAGAGGCAGGTTGGGGGGTCATGGAGGAGGGAGGGAAAAAATGAAACAAGATGGGATCGGGAGGGAGACAAACCATAAGAGACTCTTCATCTCATGAAGCAAACTGAGGGTTGCTGGGGGGTTGGGAGAAAGGATAGGGTGGCTGGGTTATGGGCATTGGGGAGGTGAGTATGTGCTATGGTGAGAGCTGTGAAATGTGTAAGCCTGATGATTCACAGACCTGTCTCCCTGGGGCAAATAATAAATTATATATTAATTAAAAAATGATGTACTGTATGGTGACTAACACAACATAAAAAAAAGTTATACTGAACTGATGAATCATGGAACATTATATCAAAAACCAGTGATGTGTTATACCTTGGCTAATTGAATTTAAATTAAAAAAATAAAAGGTAAAAAAAAAAAGGAGGAATGTACTCAACATAATAAAGGACATGGAAAACTCACAATTGACATCATACTTAATGGTGAAAAATTCAGAGCTTTTCTTCTAAGATCAAGAACAAGACAAAGATATCCACTCTCACTCTCACTACTTTCATTGAACACAGTAGACTGGCAGTCCTAGCCACAGAAATTAGATGAGAAAAAGAAATAAAAGGCATTTAAATGGTAAGGAAGAAGTAAAACTTTCACTATTTACAGATGACATGATACTATATATAGGAATCTTAGAGATCCACCAAAAAACTACTAGAATTGATCAATGAAATCACTAAAGTTACAGGTTACAAAATTCATATACAGAAATCTGTTTAATTTCTATACACCAATTATGAAGTAGCAGAAAGAGAAATGAGGAAAACAATCCCATTTACAATTGCACCAAAAAGAATAAATTACCTAGGAATAAACTTTACCAAGAAGACGAAGGATATTTCCTCCAAAACCTATAAAACACTGATGAAAGAAATTGAAGACAACACAAACAAAGGGAAAGATATTCCCTGGTCATGGATTGGAAGAGCCAATATTATTAAAATGTCTGTTCTACTAAAAATATCTATAGATTTAATGCAATCCCTATCAAATATCAATATCATGATATCGGAACAATAATCTTACAACAAATAATCCTAAAATTTGTATGGAACTACAAAAGATCCCAAATAGCCAAAGCAATCTTGAAGAGAACAAAGCTGGAGGTACCATAATTTTAGATATTAGTTATGTTACAAAACTGTAGCAATCAAAACAATATGGTACTGGCACAAAAACAGATACATAGGTCAATGGAACAGAATAGAAAGCCCAGAAATAAACCCAGGTTTATATGGTCAACTAATCTATGACAAAGGAGGCAAGAATATACCATGGGTAACAGTCTCTTCAACAAATGGTGCTGGAAAAACTGGACAGCTACACAGAAAAGAATGAAACTAAACTACTTTCTTATTACCATACATGAAAATAAACTCAAAATGGATTAAAGACCTAAATGTGAGACCTGATACCATAAAATTCCTAGAACAAAACATGGGCAGCAATTTGACATCAGCTGTAGAAACATTTCTCTAGATAAGTCTCCTTAGGCAAGGGAAACAAAAGCAAAAATAAACTATTGCAATTACCTCAAAACAAAAATATATCAACAACTTATACAACTCAACATCAAAAAACCTGAATAATCTGATTAAAAATGGGTAGAATAGACATTATTTCAAGGAAGATATACAGATGGTCAATAGACACACGAAAAGAAAATCAACATCATTAATCATCAGGGAAATGCAAATGAAACCACAATAAGATATCACCTTATACCTGCCAGAATGGCTAAAAATGAAAACAAAAGAAACAATTGTTGACAAGGATCTTTCTGATTATCTTTGGAAAATTCCCTTTGCCATTCTCCAAAGTTGGATTCCAAGTTTATTTTACATCTCTCCCTCATTCTTTTGCTCTCACTCTTGCTCTTTCTCATTTTACGTATATTCCCTTGTTTTAAGGGAACTCATGTTCCAATACTTTATCATGTTAAAAGATCATATAAGGAAAGGGGCATTTTGATAATTGACTTCAACATAAATGTTTCTTTAGTCCTTCTGCTCTAATTGGACACATTTTCCACTACACTTTGAATACTTGATATCTTGGCATGCCCCTGGAATTCAATTTTATAGAATCTTTTGTATCGCTCCTGTGTTGAATCTCTTGTTTTCTATATCTTATGTCTTTCTATTTCTTGACTTCACTTGTTTGTCGGAGGACATCCTTCTGTTAATTTCTCAGCAAATATATAAGAGAGATAATAGTTTTGAAAATTTAGGCATCTATAAGATGTTCATATTACTCTTATTTTTGAATTATGGTTTGGATAAAGTTGGAAGTATTTTCCTCTGAATTTGATGGGATTGTTTCAATTCTCTTAATTCCATTACTATTCCTGAGTACTCTCAGACTACCTGATTCCTTATTATGTATAAAGTAATCCCTGCCTCATCCCAGTGCTGTGAAATATCACAATGATATACCTTCAAGAGGGTTTATTTTCATCCCTTCATCCAAGTACTTTGTGAAACATCATTCTATAAATTTATGTCTTTCATTTTAATTTTTTTTCTCAAATTACTTTATTAATGGCTTCTATACTTCCATTTTCCCTCTCTCTCTGTCTTTCATCTTTTTCAGCTTCCATTAGCCAGGTGTTAACTATCTTGCTTGGTTCTCTAGTTTCATGTATTTTTTCCTTGCTTTCCATTTCTTTATCATTTTGCTCCCTTTCTTGGAGAGTTTAACTTATTTTCAAACTTCCTATTGAGTTTTTCATATCTGGATATCTATATTTATTGGGAAGACTTCTTCATTAGTTTCTGAAGGTTCTTTTTTTAAACTATCATCATTTTCTTATGTCACAGATGTAATATATTTTCTTCCCTTTCTGAAGATATTAGCAATAAATTTTTAAGTTTTTTTCTCTATTGTGTCAATTTCTTCAAAGTTACTTTGTTTGGAACCATGGTAAAGACTTTATCACATTTCTGTTGTCTTTGATTTCATCGTCATAATTAAGAGTGGGAAACGAAAATGTTAACTGAAAATATAGGTGGAAATTATTGACTTTAGCTGTTCTAGAATGATATGAATGGGATTTTTGCTGGAGAATCTTGGTAGTTGAGGTTTTCATAAGATTTTAGGTTTCTAAGACAGTTTTCTTATAAAATTCTCTTTGGAGTGTAAAGGGTCAGTGCCCTGGTAGCTGAGTAGGGAAACCAAGTTTTGTGGTTCATCCTTCAACATTTATTATGTGTTAGTAAATATTAGTCAATCCAACATTTCTCCAGAAAATAATTCTCCAGTCTTCAATCAGAATTGAGAAGGGACACCATCAGATTATGAAGAGGAAAGTATATCTAGGAGATCCTAAGACTCTAAATTATCACACATCTTTTGTCCAATCCTCTTTATTTTAATTTCCCATCCACTACAATTTAAAGAAAAAAAAAGCCGTTACAATTTCTGAACCTTTTGAGGATTCTACTGTGTAAACCCAAGTTCTTAGATTTCACTACTATTGATTTTGGACCAGGCATTCTGGATTTCTCTTTTTTTGAGGTTTCGAATGATTGTTACTATTGTCATCTCTCTTGTTTTATGAATTTTTGTCTTTGAAATATGCAGTTATGGTGACAATTTTTGAGACAGTGACATTGGATGTGTTTGTTAAAACTAGTCTTTTAATTCAGAAGGTTTTTTTTTCTCGACTTCAGAGTTTGATTGATGAAAACTTGTGCCACCATTTATGAGCATACTTACTATGACAATTAAATGTGTAAAATTAGGAGATCTATAATGAGATTCATTTATATCTTCATTTATTATAAGCATTATTTGATGAATACAGAATATTTTCATGACAAGTAAATTACATTTGGCAATAAAATGATGAAATTTATTGATGACTAATTATTCTAGTGTATTTGGCTACTAGCAATTACTTAAAATTTAGTTACAATAGTGGTGGTATCTACACTTGCATATAACCTTTTAAGCATTTTCCAAACTTGTCTCCTAATTCTTACCTTCATTAAAAAAATTGTCTTTATCACTACTATTAACTCAAAAGAACCCACAATAAGACTGACATTGCTGTGAGCATTCCCCATATGTCTGATAAGAGCACTAACTTTATTTTATTGCATTTAAAAGAGGGAAAGCCAACAGGACTGAAAGTCATTATACTCTACTTGTATTTTATAGTTTAATGATTGATAGATGGGTAATCTAGAGAATACACTTATATAACATTTTTTAAGCTAGTAAAAGTTCATAAAACCTTAAAAGAACCAATTTTGTTTTTCTTTTATGGAATTATTAAAATAATCCATCTGATTCTCATCTGTACACTTCAGCAGAATAAAAGCTTACTGACACTGTGTGCAACACAGTCAGTTCTAAGCTCTCAATTTTTCCAGTGGTGGTGCCAAAACTATTTTGAAATGGTACCTGAGCCTAGTATTGCTTAATATGTTTCTTGAACCTTACTTGGTTAAAGATAAGCTTATGTTTTCAAGGCTACCCTGATTTCTGTTTTTAGTTCAGTTTAATATGAATGTTTTAAATTTGCATGATTCTAACAAGAAAAACAATGGTAAAATCTCAAGGCTTTTTCATTTGTAAAAATGAAACCAAAAAGATAAAATGAAGGGACTGATTTTACCTTTTTTTTCTAATTTTTAGAAATTAGAATATAGGTCAGTCAGTCCATGTTTGAGAACCTTTTGAGCTATTTAATTTTTGTAGAGACAATACTTTTTTTTTTTTCGAATTAGAATAGGTAGATAATGTAACTGCAAATGTGATACCATTCAGTTTTGTACCTCTCTAATTTTTCTTCATTAGGCCCAATTTTTGTTTGAATAGATAACTCAAGAAAGAATTTTCCTACTTAAAGTGAGGTCTGAAAATGTATAACAAGTTACCTACTTTTCTCACTATTTTGAAACAGGATTAGTTTGATTTATAAATGGTGGGTTAAAGGATTTCATTTAGTAAGTTTGTTTTTCCTCAAAAGTAAAAGATCAAGTTGTTGACTTTTTCCCACAAGAATTATAGCCATGAATGAGGTGAAATTAATGTTAATAGTGAAAATAATGTTTATTTGAAAACAACTAATATGAGTGATAGCCTAGGTGAGGTTTCCGCTTTCATTGGAATACAAGAACCAGAGGTATGGGAGCATTAGAGCAATAAGTAATGATATAAACACTGTGTCAGACACTATTTTATGAACTTTATGTGCATTAACTCATCTTTATAACACCCTGTAAGGTATACAAAGTTATTCTTATCCCCAAATTGTAGACGAAAACACAGAGGCAAATCATTTATTAAAATGGAAGTCTACAAGTTTAACTGCCACTCTAAATTACTGCTACTAAAAGAAAATTCTCCAGAAAAACATATGAAGTTTTTCCTAAAGTAAGAAAAAGAAGGGAGAAAAAAGGACATAGTCAAACCAAATGACTCAAGATCACTGTGGCTCTAGTTTACAAGATAAGTCACTAATCAGTATTATTGTGGGATTTAAACCTTATCTTGCTTCTATAGAGAACATAATAACTAAAATAAAGACAATTAATGTAAATTTGTCACATTAAAATCAAGAAGCAGCACAGGACTTAGTATGCAGGTTCTCAACTTTTTGGTATTGTCATTGAAATATATATTTTTTTCTTTTATAAACATCTGAAACAGGGCCATATACTGTGTATTTAATTAAATATAGCTTAATTAAGTAAATTTTGTGGACAAGATTGTATAATGCAAATATAACACTGCTTTGACCTTAGGACCCACACTAACACATCCAAAATATTTACAAATTCAACTCCAAGAGCCTTGAAGAAAGATGTAGACCTTCACAGATGTCCTCAAGAAGCAGTTAAAAGAGTTTACCCCACACAACACAGTGTTCCCTCAGTCCCATTTCACGTGGCAGCTGCTGTTTCTATAATTTTATTTCTGTCTTTTTTGCCTATTTTAGAAGAGACACCCTATGTCCTTATTTATATAGTACCATTTACCTCCTTTTCTAGGCTTTCTCCGAATCTTGGCACATTTCTTCACCAGTAGTACAGCAAAGGTCCTACCTATCCTCCCACATAGAAAAGGAACTTCCTTCAAACAGAAGAGTAGGGATAAAGACTGATAAAGATCAAGTCATAGCAATGCCAAATTTAGGCAAGTACTTACTTATTATAGCTTCATAAAAATTGCCAGGAGCTTCCCACCTCTGATAAATAATAAAAGTATTGGAAAAAAAACCTATTGATAATTTATTTCTCATGACACCATATGGCAAGAATAACAAGTCACTGATTTCACAGATCTTCACTGTGAAACAGAAGAGGGAAAGGGAAAGAGGAAGATAATGACTAAAAAGGTATGAATCAATGGCAATAATTACATTCTTGTTAGCAGACCATGTGGAACTGGGAAGGGACTGCTGAAAATAGGAATTTATAAGTAGAAGAAGAAGCACAGTACACCATTTAAACTTAGTAGTTTTTCCTTCACTTACTTATTCTACCGACATTATTGTGGTAGTAGAGGGAGAATAGAAGAGAAAGGAATTTGAGAGTCACATTAATTTTGAAATGCTTATTAGAGGCCCAAGTACAAATGTCAAGTAAACTGTTGGATAAATGTAACTCAATCTCAGAGGAAAAGCCTAGACTGCAGATATAAGTTTGGAGATAATCATGAGATAATGGTATTAAGTTATGAAACTGGCTGGTATTACCTCAAAAGACATTAGAGAAAGAGAAGGAAATGTTATATTAGGGTGAGAGGAAAAGACAATGAAGTAGACAGAAAGAGCAGCCAGTGGAATAAGAAGAAATGCATGAGTGTGTGGTGCTGGGAAAGCAGAGTGGTCAATCATCCTTAAGGTTAGATCATTTGGAAGAAAAGTTTCACTGCTTTGGCAATGTGAAAGCCATTGTTTAACTTAGCAAGAGCAATTTCAGTGGAATGTGGAAAAAGAATCTAGATTGGTGTGGATGGAAAAATTAAGGGAAAGTGAGCATGAGTAGAGAAAGCCTTCATGGGCTAATTTCACTGAACTTCCTATAATTATTCTCATCAGACAAAGCCCAACTTTAATTACTGCCCTCCTCAATTCTTTGGAACCATCGTCTACATGATGCTATCATCCTTTCTCTATATTTGTTTACCTCTTATTTATCCCTCTTCAAAATTTCTTCACTGTAGCTCAAGGAATTCATTTTCTAAGGTTAAAATACTCTCCTAATATCCTCAACCATATTTTCAAATGTTATCTCTACTTCCTTATTTTATTTTTGCCTTGACTGAGACATCAGTTGTCTTCCCTCATGTGCCATAGTGGCCAGGAGTGGGAGCATTGTCTTTGCTCACTATTGCCATTTCCATGCAATACCCCTGCTCTTTTGCTAGTTTTCTCAAGAGGTTGAATGGGGTATCGGTTATCATTAAAGTAGCAAAGCTGTGAGAAAGTCTTACATATTGGTCTTTTCTGTTGCTGATCAAGTCCAGGGCTCTTACTAGTATTTATTTTTTCTCCAGAATTACTATTTGGTGCCAGAATATAACTCAAGGAGATATTGTTTCAGTTATATCAGAGGGTTAGGATTTTGATTATGAAGTTTTCAGCTTCTTTAACTCCCTCTGGATATTATTTCTGCAAAATAAGAAGCTAACATATTTTTCTAAATATAAAACACCAAAAATAGTCATGTATGGAAGAATATTGTGAAGTAATGTGACTTGAGAAAAAAATGGACATAGAAACTCTGTTGTAACTTTTTGATTATGAAAATATTCTATATGCTAATATTCATTCTAATTTCTAGATTACAAAATGTTTGGGCAAAGCAAATTTTTTCCTCTGAATTTATTATCCAATTTGTCTTCATGGGACAGTCTTCTCTTTCTAAATCAACCTTTAACTCCCAGAAACATTTGAACCTAGGAAGATTATCTCTTTGGTGCAAGAATTTTTCTATTAAATGACTCATTATTCAGTTTTTATTAACTGAATTTGATTAAAAAGATCAAGTGCCCAAGAAGTTGTATAATCTGAAATTTTAGATAATCTTTTAATAATCAAATACTTTTCTTTCATATACTCATCATTAAATCCATGGTTCATTAAATGACATTAATTTTAAAATCTGTGTCATTCACTCATCATCTCAAATCTCTTAAGTAGTTTCCTGGTAAGGAGAAATGATATATTGGGTCATGACTAGTTTTATTGTTTAGCATAACAACTTGGAAATGAATCCACTTTCAGGTTTATTTTCCACCTATGAATAGGCCCCGATGGAGGTAATAAACCCTTGGATACCAGAGACATTAATTAGTGAGATGGTCTCTAGAGGTCCTCACTGTCAGTTCTCAGCCCTGTCTTGTGAAAAAGCCTTCTAAGTGAAAGCCTTTCTCTGCTTTGTGAATATAATGTGGTTTTTCTTTTAGAAAGTGGTCACATATTTCAAGAGTCTAATTTAATGAATTTGGTTGTCTATTTGACTTTTCCTTTTGGATATAAGATAGTTTAAGGTAGAGACTCAATTCTTTGGCTGAATCTTTTCAAACTGTGGTGCAATTATTAAAATAACAACAAATATGAAATCTGTGGTTAGGTAGACTTTAAGTTCCTTGACTGCAGATAGAAAATGATTGTGAATATAGATTATTTTCTAAGTTTTATAATAGAAAATTAAAAAAAAAAGAAAACTTGTGGTTGCATATCCCCAGGAAATGTCATTGACTCTATTGAAACCATTTGTTGGTATTAAAAACACATTCTCTAGATTTTTTTCATGTAAAGATAGTGTGTATCTCACCTTTTTGCTTTCTGTTTGAAGCTAATCATACTGCTTTTCTTGCACTGAATATGAAGTGTTTTTCTTTAATGAATTAAATAACCACCAGTACAGTACAGTACAGATTTGGAGACATATAAAGTGATCTCAGACTAAGTTTTCATCTTTTAAGAAAGAATTTGCAGGTCAGAGCTGTTTAAGTATTATGCATTATTACTTTATGAATTCTCGGGCTTCATTTACCTCATCTCTGAAATTAAAAACTTGGACTAAATTATAAATCCTTAAAGTGCGGAAAATTAGTTATTGTTTGATTGCTACA
Source organism: Martes martes (assembly GCF_963455335.1). Lineage (NCBI taxonomy): Eukaryota > Metazoa > Chordata > Mammalia > Carnivora > Mustelidae > Martes > Martes martes. Next base: position 117,986,430 of record NC_137889.1, read on the forward strand.
AATCAGTCTAAGATTAAAAATTGAAGATCAAACAATGGATATTTAATAAACATGAAAGAATTATTAAGTACTAAATTTATTCATGAAATTTAATTTCTTCCAGAAAATCTAAAGAATAAAGTCTCTTGCCTTGAATTGGCTTATATTTAAAAAGCAAAAACCACGGGGCGCCTGGGTGGCTCAGTGGGTTAAGTCGCTGCCTTCAGCTCAGGTCATGATCTCAGGGTCCTGGGATCGAGTCCCGCATTGGGCTCCCTGCTCAGCAGGGAGCCTGCTTCTCTCTCTCTTTCTGCCTGCCTTTCTGCCTACTTGTGATCTCTTTCTGTCAAATAAATAAATAAATAAATCTTAAAAAAAAAAAAAAGCAAAAATCACACAAACAACCAGGTACATTAAAGAAGATATTCTATATATCTTGATTTTTTTCTTCATCCAGTCTATTTACTTATGTCTCTTAGTTGGACCTTGTGCAGTGAATAGAGGATGGACAGATGAATAAAACATGGACTCTGACCACAGGGAGTTTACAATATAGTTACCGTTAAAAATCATAGCAAAGGGGTACCTGGGAGGCTCAGTTGGTTAAGCATCTGCCTTTGGCTCAGTCATGATCTCAGGGTCCTCGAACCAGGTCCCATGTCAGGCTCCCCACTCAGCAGGAAGTCTGCTTCTCCCTCTCTCTAGACCCCTCTGCTCCTTCCCCCACTTACACTCTCTCTAACTCTCTCAAATAAATAAATAAAATTTTAAAAAACACACAGCAAAAACATGACCATAGAAAACTAAATATTAAATGTATAAATTTATGATATGTGCTTCAGAAGTTACCAATTATAACTGACATAATTTCCTTTATTAAGTTAGTGGCTTTCAGTGTAAGTGCTGAAGTCTTGAATTTTCATACGATGGCATTTCATTATGCCACATTTTTCCTAGATTGTAAGCTTGATGAAAATAGGGACATCTCTCTCCCTTTTTTTCTTTTTGTTTCTACACATAAGTTTATTTTTTAAAACCTTTATGGCCTTTTAAAAAGTTTTTACTTAAGTTCCAATTAGGTAAAATACAGTGTAATATTAGTTGCAGGTGTAGAATTTAGTGATTCAACACTTCCATACAATACCCAGTGCTCGTCACAAGTGCCCTTCTTAATCCCCATCTCCTGTTTAACCCATCCTGCCAAGCACCTCCCCTCAAGCACCATTTTGTTCTCTATAGTTACAAACCTGTTCCTCTCTTTTTTCCTTCCCATGTTTGTTTGTTTCGTTTTTTAAATTCCACATCTGAGTGAAATCATATGGTACTTGTCTTTTACTTAAAGTTGTAATGTTAACACTCAACATCGTGGCTGGCACGAGAAGATGCTCGATGGTGCTTATTGAAGTGAATTTAAGAGTGTAAGCGCGAGTTGACATTCCTTAGCATGGTAACATTTTTGCTTGTCTACTTTGAAGTACAACGCACATACAGAGAAGTGCACAAAATACTAATGTGCAGCTCAATGAATTAGGGCAAAGTGAACACCTGTATAATCACCACTAAGGTCAATGTAAAGATCGTTGCCCTTTCTCAATCCTTACTCCCTCCTTCCTTCTAAAAAGCCACTATTCTGGATTCTTACACTATCCACTATGGCCCCAAAAGGCTGCCAAAAGCCCCATTCAGCTTCTCATCACCTTTAATGGAATCAGCATACACTACAATGGGAAGTGCTAGACTCCCTTCCCTGTGTTTCCTTCTCCTCCTGAATCTTAATCCTTATTTGGCCTGCCATCACTGGAAATTCATAATAATTCTTTAAAACGAGACACAGAGGTCACATTGAAAATGATGGCTGCTTTTTGCAACAGAACTACAAATAGACGTGTTATAAATTAACACGGATTGTCAAAATTATCTTTATTCCTGTTTACCAACATTTGTTCTTCAGTTTTGATCCCTAGCGTTAAATACGTAAATATTGTCTTATATACAGAGTATATATACTCAGATGCACATGAAGTAGATGGAGGAGAATAGGTTTGAATGTGATAGTAATGCTTTCGAGGTGTATTTTGTGAAGATTTAACTTTTCTTCAGGCCAAGAGGACAACATAGGAGATATGTACTTAACTGTAGATTTAGTTAAAGTTTAATTTTAAGACATTCTTCTCCTTTCATATTTATTCTAGGTAGTCCTAGGAAAATATTTATCATCTAATCACACATTCAGTTAATCAATATTATGTATTATTCTTTTCTAACAAATTAATTTATCATAAAGTTATTTAGTATTAGTTTCTTCACAGAATATTTAACATATGATTCAGTTTGGGAAGAATGTATTGACATATGTATTTTTAGGACTATAAACTTAGGAAAAACATACTCATATTTGTAATTAGATAATAATTCCAGTTATTATGTCCCTCACCATCCTGGAAATTTAACTGATACATATGGGAAGAGAACCTGAAATACACAGAGTGACACTAAAATATAAGTTAAATTCTTCTCAGGATCGCATAGTTCTGAATGAGGTTTTGTCACCTATATCAATGGCAACTTAATTTTTTTCATTTAAAGAAGTTGATTTTATTCCAAGAATGAGCAGGCTTCTTTAAATAGAAATGTAAAAATACCCATTTCTGACTAGTCTTTTATCTATACTCAACTAACTTGAGATAACTTATCATTCAGGGGTTAAATTAAGAGTGATAAGATATCTCAGATATTTTAAAATGGTCAGTGATCAAAAAAACCATTGTTTGAAAACAAACAAACAAAAAAAGAATTACATGATCTGGGGAATTTGCAAAAGCTGAGGAACTGATGTCTCAACACCTGGAAATAGGACTGTTGAAGTATGTATGTATATATTTACTTATTTAAATTAATAAACTTTATCTTTTAGAGTAGTTTTAGGTTCACTGCAAAATTAAGAGAAAGATACAGAAATCTCCCATATATTTCCTGCCCTTACACATATACAGCTTTCCCTACCAGTATATCAACATCTTCCACCAGTTTATGCTTGTTATAATTGATAAAGCTACACTCACACATCATTATCACCCAAAGTCCATTGTTCACACTGGGGTTCGCTCCAGGTGTTGTATATTCTGTGGGTTTGGACAAATGTGTAATGACATCTATCCACCATTTTAGTATCACAGAGAGTATTTTCACTGCCTTAAAAATCCTCTGTGCTCTGCCTATTATCCCACTCTCTTCCCTAATCGCTTTCAACCACTGATGTTTTTACTGCCTCCACAGTGTTGCTTTATCTGGAAGGTCAAATAGTTGGAATCAAACAGTAAGAAGAAGTAAGAAGCCTTTTCAGACTGGCTTCTTTCACTTAGTAATATGTATCTAGGGCTCCTCCATGTCTTTTTGTGGATTGATTACTCATTTCTTTTTAGTACTTATATTTTATTGTCTGTATGTACCACAGTTATTTATTCATTCACCTACTGAAGGACATGTTGGTTGCTTCCAAGTCTTGGCAGTTTTGAATAAAATTGATATGAACTTTCATATTTAGGTTTTTGTGTAGACAAGGATTTCAACGAACTTAGGTAAATACCAAGGAGTGTGATTCCTGGATTATACGGTAAGAGTATGTTTAGTTTCGTAAGAAACTGCCAGACTGACTTCCAAAGTGACTGTAACCATTTTGTATTCCCATCAGCAGCAAATCAGAGTTCCTGTTACTGTACATCCTCTCCAGCATTTGCGTTGTCAGAGTTTCAGATTTTGGCCATTCTAATAGTTGTGTAGTGGTATCTTGTTTTAATTTGCATTTCCCTGGTGACATATGATGTTGAGCACATTTTCATGTACCTACCTGCCACCTTTATGTCCTTTTTGGTGAGATGTCCCTTAATACATCAGATTATTGGTGATCCTGGGGGGCATAGTTGGTTAAGCATCTGACTCTTGATTTTGGCTCAGGTCATGATCTTTAGGGGGTCATTAGATCAAGTCCCATGTGAGGCTCTGTATTCAGCATGGAGTCAGCTTAGGATTCTTTCTCCCTCTCCCTCTGCCCCTCCTCCTTACATGTGAGTACTCTCTCTCTCTAAATACACAAATAAATAATAAAAATAATAAAATCAGATTATTCATTTTCTTATTGTTAAATTTTAATAATTTTTTGTAAATTTTTGGTAATAGTACTTTATCAGATGTGCCTTTTGCAAATATTTTCTCCCATCTGTGGCTTGTCTTAATCTCTTGAAATTGTCTTTTGCAGAGCTCTCTGTTCTGTTCTATTCATTTATTTGTCTTTCTTTCCCCAATATCATACCGTCTTGATAACCATAGTTTTATTTATTTATTTTAAAAGATTTTATTTATTTATTTGACAGGCAGATGTCACAAGCAGGCAGAGAGAGAGAGAGGGGGAAGCAGGCTCCCCGCTGAGCAGAGAGCCCGACACAGGGCTTGATCCCAGGACCCTGAGATCACGACCCGAGCCGAAGGCAGAGGCCCCAACCCACTGAGATACCCAGGCGCCCCGATAACCATAATTTTATAAAGCCTTGAAGTTAGGTAGTGTTAGTCTACTGACTTTGTTTTATTTACCTAAAAACGTCTTCCTGTTTGTTCCAGTCCCTCTGCCTCCTTCTTATTTCAGTGGCCCCATAATACAGTCAATTCTTTTATCCTTCTTGCCCTTCTGAATCCTGTCCTGGCTACCTTTTCTGTCACTTCACTTTCTTTGTTTATTTGACGATCTGTATTTAAATTTGCAGTTAGTCAATTGCCTTTTTGTTGTAATTTACACTTGGAAAGTCTCTTCTTTGAACACCTCTCACTCCCATCACAAAGAAGTGTCATAGAAAAGTCAGGAAAGTCAACAAGTCTCCACAGTAATAGCCTGAAGTTCCCAAAAGTCCCACAAGTTTACATTAGTCACATTTTCCCATTCAGTTCACAGCGCCTGATTTCTGGTCTCTGCCTGTCCATAGATGGAATGTTTTTCTTTCAGTCAACACTCGAACTGGCTAATTCCTGTTCAGAGTAGAGTAAGACTAGGCTCAGATCTAATTTCTCCTACCTCCAAGCAGGCTGAGCTCTTTCTGTGTTAGGCTTCAATCCTATTCACTTCCTTCATACTTTATTTATTGTACTGAGCTAAATAGCAGCAATAGTTCTGTCAGTTTTCTGATGACAAGAAAGGTTTATTAGCTTTTATATCCACTAACATTTAACCCAGGGGTGCTCAATTACGTATGTATATTCAGGGCCTGATTTAAAATAGAGCTACTGAAAACCAACCAAATCTGGGTGATTTGGGGATGTCTAAATCTCCCTCAGATTAGTACCTGGTACTAATAAAGACAGACAAGTAGTCCAAGCTTTCAATGACAAACCTGCTGAAGTCTTATCATAACCTGTCTTCTTTCTTCCAAGTAAGCACAAGTAAGGTGGGAGATTTCTTTGTTTCTTTTTCTGTTTATGTTTCAATTCATTTTGAACTCCCAAGTAGCTTGGAGAAAGTAATTTGAAGTGGCCTATATATTCTTCCATCCATTTTTATACTTTTTATTACATTTCAACCAAACATTTTTTCTACTTTTATGGAATTAAAATAATTATGCAATTACAAAGCAGAGAATGAAGTAAAGCAATATTTATTGTGACTACCTACTATGCCCCAGGCTCTTAGCTAAGCACTCTGATTCCATTAACTCATTTTATTTTCATGAGAGCCCTAAGAGGGGCAAGATTTAAAGATTTAGAACAAAAACAAAGCAAAAAAACCCTGAAGCACAACTGTGATATTCTTAGTGTTGGTGCCGTCTTCCTTCATAGAGAAATGTGAGCAATGGTAGTCATATATTTTGCAAATACAGAATTCTTTTAAAACAATGTAGTGATTCTTTACTATTATCTGGCCAAAATTACCCTGAAATGAGGTTTCTCACAAGGTCATTTTGTTTTAAGTTTTATTCATTTATGAGAATGGAATTTATTAACATTTAAACAATTGAGAAACTAGGAGACTGAAAGAGTAGAGATGGATGAAGATGGAGGAAAAAAGAGAAAGCAATTTTTTTGTATGTTTAGGGAAGTTGGTTGCTTCCAAGTCTTGGCAGTTTTGAATAAAATTGATATGAACTTTCATATTTAGGTTTTTGTGTAGACAAAGATTTCAACGAACTTGGGTAAATACGAAGGAGTGTGATTCCTGGATTATATGGTAAGAGTATGTTTAGTTTCGTAAGAAACTGCCAGACTGACTTCCAAAGCCTGTAACCATTTTGGTTCAATTGAATTTCAGACTGAACCATTTTGATTCAAATTTGAATTTCATTCAAATTTAGATTTGAAATTTTGGAGGGCCGGCGGTATACACATTCTGAAGTGTATGCATGCAAACACACATGATGAGTGAAATATTTTGGGGAGGGATTAGTAATCAATCTATCTATCTATCTGTCTGTCTATCTATCTACCAACCTATCTATCAGTTTATCTGTCCACCTTTTTATGTATCACTGAAAATCTTCAACAGTATGGTAACTGAAGTTAATAAACAATTGCTCTGAGTCATGGAACTGAAATGCTCAAATAGGGGATGAAATCGCTAAGTCACTGCAACCTTGGGTAAATGTTTTACTTCACGTGCTATCAATTTCTTCATTTGTAAATTGCATGGCTTTAATATATCCTCTCCGAGGACCTTTTTTACTCAAACATTTTGTGATTTTTAAATTTTTCAGTTTTGCCTACATTTTATCCAGTTGTTAATTATCAGGGATATGACTAAGTTAATAGAAAAATTCCTAGAAGAAAAATCTAGGAATTACCTTAACCTACAAACAGAAAAATCAGTCCTTTAATAGCCAGTGAATCCTATAGTTTCTTATGAAGTCATTTTTGTTCCTTTGATATTTACATCTATTTTCATGGTTTCTTTGTTTTTATATTTCTGAGCAGATTTCAGTCATATGACACGTTAGGGATTTTTCTAAAGAAGTGTTTCAAATCTTTTAATAAGTTCTGTTTGTGAAAAACTTCATTTAAAACTGAAATTATTGAAATTAATGTTAAACCTCTGTAGATATATTTCTCAGCAGATGGGAGAATACTCAGGCTATTAAACCTAATTCATAAATCACTATCTAGGGTAATGAGACTTTAATGTTCTTTTCAATTTTTCCATTAATTCAAAGTGTCCAGGGCTTGCAGATAAGCTATTTTGGTATAATCACTATGGGATAAATATGACTCTGTTGCTATGGAAAACTTATTTCTTAAATGTTTTTTCCCTTCCGTATTGAGATTGCTAATTCCTTTTGCTAACTCTCATAATCTTACATACCAAAATATATAAGTATTCTAATTTTAAATTCTATTATGATTATTAGTATACAAAATGTATCAGATTATGATGATATTAAAAATGAAAAAGAAATCAAATTTTAGCTTTCTTTAAGGTATCTTAATATTGTTGCTACCAAGAATCAGAGCCCATTATTAATTCTATAAACTAATGAATCATTTATATGTCATGATCCAAAATATAATGTTCTGATTTAGATAATTTGATGGAAAAATTGGAAATTTGAACTTTAAACATGGAAGTCATGGTTTCTAGAAGTGGTGCATGTCTCTAAATGCTTAATACCACAAGATGCTCCAAGAAAATTAGTTTGAGAAACAATTTCTCAGAGACTCAGCCTGTATATTATGTATATGTCTTGCAATTAAGATATAATACCTTACTAAATTGATCTTAAAACAGTTATTTTCATCATTGAGATAGTAGTCTATTTTGGAAATTGTCCTAACAAACTCATTTTGAGAAATACTGCACTATGTCAGTAATCCAAGCTTCTGTCATGACATAATTTCCAGTGTACTCCTATAAGGATCTGTAAGTATTTTAATCAAACAGTTGAACGTACTTTTAAAAGGTGAACAAGTAGAATTATATCTCTATTTCTTATCTGCCAATTACAGAATATGAATGGTTCCAAAAAAACAGCCAGAAGTTTGAATATAATTTTTTTGAGGATAATTTGACAATTGATGGATCTGGTAAACTGAAATATCCTCCCAATAAAAAGTTCATAAAAAAATTTGGAAATCATAAGAGGTTAACATCCATAATATATGAAGAACTCACACAATTCCATAGCAAAACAAAAACAAAAACAAACAAAACAATCTGATTTAAAATTGGCAAAGTATCTGGATAGATATTTTTCCAAAGAAGACATACAAATAGCCAACAAGCACATGAAAAAATGCTCAGCATCACTAATCATCAGATAAATGCAAATCAACACCACAATGAGATACCACCTCACACCTGTTATAATGGTTGTTATCAAAAAGACAAGAGATAACAAATGCTGGCAAGGATGTGAAGAAAAGGGAATGTTTGTGTGCTGTTGGTGAAAGTGTAAATTGGCATAGCCACTATGGAAAATCTCCACTGTCGATGTTTCCTGAATAATTAGAAATAAAACTATAATATCATCCAAGAATGCCACTTCTGGACATTTATCTGAAGAAAATGAAAGCAGTATATTGTAGAGATATCTGCACTCTCATGTTTATTACAGCATTATTTACAGTAGCCAAAGCATAGAAACATCTTAAGTGTCTATCAATGGATAAATGAATAAAGAAAATGTGGTGCATATATATTGTGTATATCTATACACACATGCACAATATATACATACTATATTTCATATATATAACAGATTTTTATTCAGCCATGAGAAAAACCGAAGGAAATACTGTCCCACGTGATAACATGGATCAAATTGAGGGCATTATGCTAAGTAAAATAAGTCAGAGAAAGACAAATACTTACATTGCTTATATGTAGAATCCAAAAAAAAGTGAACTCCTAGGAGCAGAGAATATAACAATGGTTGCCAATGGCAAGGAATTGGAGGAAATGAAGAGATACTGTTTAAAGTGTACGAACTCCTGGGGCACCTGGGTGGCTCAGTGGGTTAAAGCCTCTGCCTTCGGCCCGGGTCATGATCCCAGGGTCCTGGGATCGAGCCCCACATCGGGCTCTCTCCTCGGCGGGGAGCCTGATCCCCCCTCTCTCTCTGCCTGCCTCTCTGCCTACTTGTGATCTCTCTCTATCTCTGTGAAATAGATAAAAAATCTTTAAAAAATAAAATAAAATAAAATAAAGTGTACGAACTCCTAGTTGTAAGATGAATATGTTCTGTGGATCTAGTGTAAACCAGCTATAACCATAACTGATGATATTGTACTGTATACTTGAAAGTTGCTAAGAGACTTTTATTAAACATTCTCACCATAAAAACAACAGTAACAACAACAAAGTGGTAATTATGTGAGTTGAAGGATGCATTAACTAACTTTATTGTGGTAAACATTTTACAATATATCCATTTACCAAATTATCACATTGTCAACCTTAAACTATACAATGTTATATGTCAATTATATCTCAATAATGCTAGGAAAAATACTAATTAAAAAGCATTTTGATTTCACATACCCCAAGTTGTGGACTGAATGTTTGTGTTCCCCTAAAATTTATAATTTGAAATCCTAACCTCCAGAGTGACATTAGATGGTTGAACCTTTGGGAGGTGATTAGGTCATGAGGATGGCACTGACATGAATGGGATTAGTGCCGATATAAAGAGATTCCAGAGAGCTCTCTTCCCATCTGGGGACACAGCAAGAAGACACTCAATTTGAAAATCCCACTCTGAGACTGAGATTATATGATTGGACTGGAAAAAAGCACAGCTATGTGCCATTTATAAGAAAAATGTCTAAAACAAAAGGGCAAGTTGAAAGTACAAGGACAATTTTTTTTCAAAAAGACAGTACAAAGATTAAAGCAATCTACACATTTAATGCAATCCCTATCAAAATACCATCATTTTTTTCCAAAGAAATGGAACAAATAATCCTAAAATTTATATGGAACCAGAAAAGACCCCGAATAGCCAGAGGAATGTTAAGAAAGAAAGCCAAAGTAGATGGCACCACAATTCCAGACTTCAAGCTCTATTACAAAGCTGTCATCACCAAGACAGTAAGGTACTGGCACAAAACAGACACATATATCAATGGAACAGAATAGAGAGCCCATAAATAGACCCTCAGCTCTATGGTCAACTAATCTTCAACAAAGCAGGAAAGAATGTCCAATGAGAAAAAGACAGCCTCTTCAACAAATGGTGTTGGGAAAATTGGACAGCCACATGCAGAAGAATGAAACTGGACCATTTCCTTATACCACACACAAAAATAGACTCAAAATGGATGAAAGAGCTCAATGTGAGACAGGAATCCACCAAAATCCTTGAGAAGAACACAGGGGGCAACCTTTTCGACCTCAGCCACAGCAACTTCTTCCTAGAAACATTGCCAAAGGCAAGGGAAGCAAGGGCAAAAATGAACTATTGGGACTTCATCAAGATCAAAAGCTTTTGCACAGCAAAGGAAACAGTCAACAAAACCAAAAGACAACTGACAGAATGGGAGAAAATACTCACAAATGACATATCAGATAAAGGGCTAGTATCCAAAATCTATAAAGAGCTTAGCAAACTCAACACCCAAAGAACAAATAATCCAATCAAGAAATGGGCAGAGGACATGAACAGACATTTCTGCAAAGAAGACATCCAGATGGTCAACAGACACATGAAAAAATGCTCCACATCACTCGGCATCAGGGAAATACAAATCAAAACCACAATGAGATACCACCTCACACCAGTCAGAATGGCTAAAATTAACAAGTCAAGAAATGACAGATGCTGGTGAGGATGCGGACAGAGGGGAACCCTCCTACACTCTTGGTGGGAATGCAAGCTGGTGCAACCACTCTGGAAAACAACATGGAAGTTCCTCAAAAAGTTGAAAATAGAGTTACCCTATGACCCAGCAATTGCACTGCTGGGTATTTACTCTAAAGATGCAAATGTAGTGATCTGAAGGAGCACATGCACCCGAATATTTATAGCAGCAATGTCCACAATAGCCAAACTATGGAAAGAACCTAAATGTCCATCAACAGATGAATGGATAAAGAAGAGGTGGTATATATATACAACGGAATACTATGCAGCCATCAAAAGAAATGAAATCTTGCCATTTACAATGACATGGATTGAACTAGAGGGTATGATGCTTAGTGAAATAAGTCAATCAGAGAAAGACAATTATCATATGATCTCCCTTATATGAATAATTTGAGAGGCAGAGTGGGGGTTTTGGGGGGTAGGGAAGGAAAAAATGAAACAAGATGGGATCAGGAGGAAGACAAACCGTAAGAGACTCTTAATCTCATGAAACAAACAGGGTTTCTGGGGGGAGGTGGGTATGGGGAGGGTGGTTGGGTTATGGACATTGGGGAGGGTATGTGCTATGGTGAGTGCTGTGAAGTGTGTAAGCCTGACGATTCACAGACCTGTACCTCTGGGGCAAATAATACATTATATGTTAAAAAATAATTAATAAAATAAAAAAAGACTGTACAAGGGTAGAGAAATAAACATATATATGTTAGCATCAGGCTAGGTAGGCTTTAAGGCACAATACATTACTGAAGATAAAAACAATAGCAATATTATAATATTCTCAAGGAATAGCAACAATCCTAAACCTATAATGTACCTAATAAAATAGCCTCAAAATAATTGTTAGTTTCCCAGACAAGTGGACAAGAAAATAAACAAGCTTGTTCTAATTGACGTAGTGATGTGCTGGCACTCTTATTACTAATGCCAGATATTTTGTGAAGTGTAAGAATTTAACCTTAATAAGACTGAATGTTAAAAATGTGGGCTCTTACAATCTTATGTTCCCACTTCCTTAAAAAGTTTGAAGTAATTTAGGCACTCTAGGATTTTTGCCTACCTCTTTTGAGCTAGGATAGTTTATTGTGCTATTTAGGAAAATATTGCTTGGGTGACTACCGTAAAGATGCTATACTTACTCAAAATAGCATGCTTGCTCCTAATGAGGGATTGTAAGGGACCTTCTCCATTCCCAAGAACATGGAAGTAGAGAAATGAAATTGCCTCTCAGAGCTAATTATTAAATCAGTCCATACTGGATCAGAGAAGAGATATTCAAGAAATTACTTTAAATGAATCAGATAATGTATTAGGCATTATTTTAAATGTTTTATACATGTATCCCCCACTTAAGACTTACCCATGACCTAATTGAAGAAAAAGGGCTATCGTGCAAAAGAATAACATACCCCTTTTAGGAAAGGAAAATTCATACATAAATTTCCCCAATGTGTCCCTAGCACTCACCAGGAAAAACTTGCCTTGGTCAAAAAACATGAGTAGGTACGTACTTGCTACGTACTGGTGGGATAGCTTGAAAACTAGCCATCAAGAGGAGACAATTACCTTACTTTGCTCTGATTCCTTGCTTTTTCTGCATATAATTTGGTATCTTGAGTATACTCTACCTAGAGGAAAACAATTCACTTATCAAGAAATGCAAGTCATAATTGTATTGTCCTCTGAAAAATAAGGATAACATCTTTTTTTTTCTTTTCTTTTCTTTTTTATTAATTTCTTGCTTCTCCATCTGGTTATTGTGAGTCAGCTCTCCAGAGTGTGAGTCCTTCTGGATGCACCAGAAATTTTTATTTGGCTTTTTAAGTTTTGCTTTAATTCCAGTTGATATATAGTATTATATTACAAATGTGCCAGAAATTAAATTCCCAGACCTCCCAAGCTCAACCAGAATGAGAAGACAGCCCCAAGGTCTTACTGACTACATGGGCCCGTTGGGAATCCCACAGATTCCTAAGAGACAATTGACCTCGATGTCCTATGTTCCATTTGCACTGCAACGCTGATTACCCCAAATACAGGCATGCCCTCAATCCCTTGTGTTTGGTCATTGGATGAGAATAAATCAGTACCTTTTCCCTTACTGTTTTTCACAGATTTCACAAGAATACCTTGGACCCCCTACTTAGGTACAACAGAGTATTCTAAGGTGAAATAAAAATGTCCAGACCCTCAAACAGTTTATAGTGTAGCAAGGATTAAACAAGTAAGCAATGGTGTAAGACAACATTACTGCAAGGATTCTACAAGGGATATAGAAAATGGCTATGGGGTTCAAAAATAGAAATCACATCTGGTTGAGAAGAAAGATTTAATGGGGAGGTTTGTAAAATAACCTTGATAAATTGTGACTGCTAAAGTGACATTTTCAAAACCCAATCTCTTTAGAATAAAACTATTTCTTCTCCCCAACACATTCTTTTTTTTTTTTTTTAAGATTTATTTATTTATTTATTTATTTATTTATTTGACAGACAGAGATCACAAGTAGGCAGAGGGGCAGGCAGAGAGAGAGGAGGAAGCAGGCTCCCCACTGAGAAGAGAGCCTGATGCAGGGCTCGATTCCAGGATATGGGATCATGACCTGAGCTGAAGGCAGAGGCTTTAACCCACTGAGCCACCCAGGCGCCCCTCCCCAACACATTCTTAAAACCCTTTGGTGGCTTGGAACTTTTTAGGAACAATGGCTAAAATATTTAGCATTCAGGCCTCTCTAACTTTATCTTGTCCTGCCCTCTCTGCAGTCCAGCTCCCCTGGCCTTCTTCCCACTTCTGTACACCACCACGCTCCCTCCTGCTTCCACATCTCAGTGCATGCCACTGCCTCTGCCCTGAAACCCATTCCACCTGCCCTGTTGGTTGTATTTCCTATTTAGCTCTCACAGGTCCTCTTAATTTAGGTTCAAAATTTATCTTCTCAGACAAAAATCCACTTGTTGCATTTAAGTGAGATCTGCTGTCCTGGAGCACTTTTCTTCCCAGGGCTTATGTTGGGCTGTTTCGTGTTCTAATTATACACATACCTGTGTGATGACTTGATTACCATCTGAACCCAAATACTTAAGACTGCAAACTAAAAAGGGATGGGAACTTACCTGCTTTTTTAAAAAAAGCATTGAGTGCTTACTGCCTTGCCTGCTGTCACCCACCACCTGAGATACGGTAACTGTGTGATAAATATTTGTTGAATAAATGACAAATGCAAAAGAGAGAAGCTGTTTCAGACTGTGGGCACAGCACAGATCAACATGCAGCAGGGAAAAGAGCTGCCAAGTTCAAGGATGCAAGAAGTTACGCTTAAATGACAGATATTTTATTACTGAGTTCCAGGATATAAGGGAAGGAGTTAATGCCTCAGACAAGGAACTAATCCCCACTAAAAACTCCATTACTACTGACTAGATGCTCAACAAGAATGGTTTATTGTTAATCAAGTGGTGGGAAAAAAGTGTAACAAAAGTCTAATAATATAGAGAAAAATTAGTAATGTATCAAAAATTGTTGTTAATTGTAATGAAATATGGTCAAGACCAAGAACTAATGCAAGCAAAAACCTCAGCAGAAATGAAAAAAAACACATTGAGAGTGTGATGACATTGTTAGTTTTTCAGAAAAGAATTGTGATCGTAGAGAAAACCATGGGTAGATGTATTTTTAAATACACTTTAAAAAATTACTGAAGTAAAATATTTAAGAAATTTTTAAACTATTGATGTAAAATTTACATACAGTGAAATGCACAGATCTTAAGGGTACGGTTCAAAGAGTCTTGACACAGTCACATGACTCTAATCCATGCCATTTTTAAGATACAGACATTTTCCCTCATTCCACAAAAGTTCCTTCATGTTTCTTTCCAGTCAACCCCCTTTCCCACAGGAAACTACTGTTCTGAAATCTAAAATCGTAGTTTGCCTATTGCAGATGTTCATGCAAATGAAGTTATACACCAAGGGAATATAATTTTGTGTCTGGTTTCTCTTGCTCATCATAATGCTTTGGAGATTCATGCCTGTTGTTGCATACATCAGTCATTCCTTTGTGTTGCTTAATGGTGTTCTGTTGCCTGGCTATACATCACAAGACAATGTTTTGTTGTTGTTGCTGTTGTGTATATGATGGTTTTAAATTTAGTTTTCTAATTATTTGTTGCTAAAATTTAGAAAAACACCTTAGTTTTGTATTTGACCTATATTTGTATCCTGTAACCTTGTTAAATTCACTTAATAGTTCTAGTAGTTATATAGATTCCTTGGTATTTTCTAATAAACAATTGTATCATTGGGAGAATGTTAGTTTTTTCTTTCTAATAGTTATGTTTTCTTTTTTTCTTTCTTTTTTGCATTGCTACATTGGTTAGGACCTCAAGAAAGAAGAAACATGGTGAGAATGGATACCTGGCTTATTTCCAATCCTAAGGAAAAAGCATAGTCTTTTACCATCAAATATAATTGTAGCTCCGGGTGTTGCACCCTTTATCAGAGTCTATTCCTAATGTGCTAAAAAATTTTTTTATCATAATTAAGTGTTGGATTTTTTTTTCAAATACTTTTCCTGCACCTATTGAGATGCAGGTTTTTTTTTTCTAGTATCTGGGGTTTTTTTAAATTTATTTTTTAATTTTTTAATAAACATATATTGTATTTTTAGCCCCAGGGGTACAGGTCTGTGAATCACCAGGTTTACACATTTCACAGCACTCATCATAGCACACACCCTCCCCAATGTCCATATCCCCACCACCCTCTCCATACCCCCTCCCCCCAGCAACCCTCAGTCTGTTTTTTGAGATTGAGTCTTTTATGGTTTGTCTCCCTCCCGATCCCATCTTGTTTCATTTTTTCTTTTCCTACCCCCCAAACCCCCCACATTGCATCTCCACTTCCTCATATCAGGGAGATCATATGATAGTTGTCTTTCTCCGATTGACTTATTTCGCTAAGCATAATACCCTCTAGTTCCATCCACGTTGTCGCAAATGGCAAGATTTCATTTCTTTTGATGGCTGCATAGTATTCCATTGTATATATATACCACCTCTTCTTTATCCATTCATCTGTTGATGGACATCTAGGTTCTTTCCACAGTTTGGCTATTGTGGACATTGCTGCTATAAACATTCGGGTGCACGTGCCCCTTCGGAGCACCACGTTTGTATCTTTAGGATATATACCCAGTAGTGCAATTGCTGGGTCATAAGGTAGCTCTATTTTCAGTTTTTTGAGGAACCTCCACACTGTTTTCCAGAGTGGTTGCACCAGCTTGCATTCCCACCAAGAGTGTAGGAGGGTTCCCCTCTGTCCGCATCCTCACCAGCATCTGTCATTTCTTGACTTGTTAATTTTAGCCATTCTGACTGGTGTGAGGTGGTATCTCATTGTGGTTTTGATTTGTATTTCCCTGATGCCGAGTGATGTGGAGCATTTTTTCATGTGTCTGTTGGCCATCTGGATGTCTTCTTTGCAGAAATGTCTGTTCACGTCCTCTGCCCATTTCTTGATTGGATTATTTGTTCTGTGGGTGTTGAGTTTGCTAAGTTCTTTATAGATTTTGGATACTAGCCCTTTATCTGATATGTCGTTTGCAAATATCTTCTCCCATTCTGTCAGTTGTCTTTTGGTTTTGTTGACTCTTTCCTTTGCTGTGCAAAAGCTTTTGATCTTGATGAAATCCCAATAGTTCATTTTTGCCCTTGCTTCTGTTGCCTTTGGTGATGTTCCTAGGAAGAAGTTGCTGTGGTTGAGGTCAAAGAGGTTGCTGCCTATGTTCTCCTCAAGGATTTTAATGGATTCCTTTCTCACTTTGAGGTCCTTCATCCATTTTGAGTCTATTTTCGTGTGTGGTATAAGGAAATAGTCTAATTTCATTTTTCTGCATGTGGCTGTCCAATTTTCCCAGCACCATTTATTGAAGAGGCTGTCTTTTTTCCATTGGACATTCCTTCCTGCTTTGTAGAAGATTAGTTGACCATAGAGTTGAGGGTCCATTTCTGGGCTCTCTATTCTGTTCCATTGATCTATGTGTCTGTTTTTGTGCCAGTACCAGACTGTCTTGATGATGAAAGCTTTGTAATAGAGCTTGAAGTCTGAAATTATGATGCCATCACAACTTTTGGCTTTCTTTTTCAATATTGCTTTGGCTATTCAAGGTCTTTTCTGGTTCCATAGAAATTTTAGGATTATTTTTTCTATTCTTTGAAAAAAATGGATGGGATTTTGATAGGGATTACATTAAATGTGTAGATTGCTTTAGGTGTCATAGACATTTTCACAATATTTGTTCTTCCAATCCGGGAACATGGAACATTTTTCCATTTCTTTGTGTCTTCCTCAATTTCTTTCATGAGTACTTTATAGTTTTCTGAGTATAGATTCTTTGCCTCTTTGGTTAGATTCATTCCTAGGTATCTTACAGTTTTGGGTGCAATTGTAAATGGGACTGACACCTCAATTTCTCTTTCTTCTGTCTTGTTGTTAGTGTAAAGAAATGCAACTGATTTCTGTGCATTGACTTTATATCCTGACACTTTACTGAATTCCTGTACAAGTTCTAGCAGTTTTGGAGTGGAGTCTTTTGGGTTTTCCACATATAGTATCATATCATCTGCAAAGAGTGATAGTTTGACTTCTTCTTTGCTGATTTGGATGCCCTTAATTTCTTTTTGTTGTCTGATTGCTGAGGCTAGGACTTCTAGTACTATGTTGAATAGCAGTGGTGATAACGGACATCCCTGCCGTGTTCCTGGAGATGCAGATTTTTATTGAGATTAATTGATTTTCTACTATTGAACCAGCCTTGCTTTCCTATGAAAAGCTTCACTTGGTTATGATATATTTTTTTTATACAATGCTAGACTTCAATTATTAATACTTTGTTAGAGGTTTTTGTGTCTATGTTCATGAGAGATACTGGTCTATAAAATACCATTTGTTATGGTCTTATCTAGTTTTAGTATCAGGCTTTTTCTGACCTCATAAAATTGTTCCCTCTCCTTCTTCCTATATTTTCTGAAACAAAGGAAAGAAATGTATTTCTTCCTAATGTACTAGTGGAATTTGTCAGAGAGTCTAGATCAGAACTGTCTTTAAGAAAAAGCTTTTATTTCCAAACTCACACGGATATTGGGATATTCAGATTCCCTAACTTTTTCATATTTTGGCAACTTGTGTTCCTCCCCAAGAAATTTTTACATTTTACCTGAGTTGTCTCATTTTTTAGCAGAAATTTTCAAATAGTAATTACCTTATTATTTATTTAATGTCTGCAGTTTCCCTAGTGATACACTCTTGCATTCTGGATATTAATATTTATTTCTCCCTCTCTTATTTTTGATGACTCTAGTTATGGGTTATCAATGCTATTAGTGTTTTCAAAGAATCAGCTTTGGCTTTGTTGATTGTCCTTACCATTTCATTGTATTCTTGTATTCTATTTCATTGATGTCTGCTTTTATATTTATTATTTTCTTCCTTTTGTTTATTTGCTAAGTGCAAATAAATGTTCAGTTTTCTTTTTATAGCCTTTGGTCTTCTCTTCTAATATAGAGCTACACATTTCCCTTTACTACTTTAATTAGCATCATACAAATTTGGACCTGTTGTGGTTTCATTACCATTTAAGTCATAAATTTCCCAACTATTCTGCATTTTTCCTTTTGAAACCATGGATTATTTAGAAATATATTGCTTAATTTTAAAATACTTTGATATTGTCATCATTGCTTCAGTTAATGATTTTATGTTTTTTAAGGATTTTTATTAATTTATTTGACAGAGAGAGAGATTACAAATAGGCAGAGAGGTAGGCAGATAGAGAGGGGGAAGCAGGCTCCCTGCTGAGCAGAGAGCCCGATGCTGGGCTAGATCCTGACCCGAGCCGAAGGTAGAGGCTTAACGCAATGAGCCACCCAGGCATCCTATGTTAATTATTTTAATTTTAATTTTTTTATGATCAGAGAACATACTCTAGATGATTTCAATTCTAGCACATTTATTGAGACTTCATTTTTTGCCCAGTACATGATCTGTCTTGTGAATGGTTCATGTCCACTTTAAAAGACTATATAATCTCTAGGTGCTGGGTGTGTATTCCATAAATGACAATTAAATTAAGTTGATTGATGATGTTATTAAATTATTTTATATTCTTTGTGATTTTTCAGTTTACTTATTCTATCAATTACCAAGCCATAAGTGTTATGATATCTAAGTATAAATGTAGGTTTGTCAGTACTTCTTTTTAATTCTGTCAGTGTTTTCTTCATGTAGTTTGAAACTCAGTTACCAGGTGTATATAAAAGAGCATTCTGATTTCTTGATGATTGACCCTTTCCTATCTTGAAATGTGCATCTTTATCTCTTCATCTGTTTATAACAACTCTTTTAAAGACCTTATTTGCCAATTCCAAAATCTAGGTCATCTGTGAGATTGTGTCATTCATCTGTTGTTTTCATAGTTAGATATTAATATTTTCTTGGGTCAACATACATCTAGTAATTTTTGATAATATGCAGGGGATTGTGGATGTCATGTTACTGAGAATCTAGATTTCTTGTCTTCCTGTAAATACCATTGAGTTTTGTACTACTGGGCAGTTAAATTACTAGAGGATCAGCTTGATCCTGTTGAGGCTTGGTTTAAGACTCTACTTAGTTGAATTAAGATGGTCTTACTGTAACCCTCCTGAAGTTATCCTTCTAGAATTTTCAACTGAATTCCCAAGATACTCAGCAAGTTTTCTCCACTGTGGATAGTTCAAACTCCCTTTTTTTTCCAGCCCCGTGTTATGTCCAGAATCATTCGACTCACAGTCACCCAGTAACTGTTCTGCTCTAGTCCTTGTAAAATGTGGCTCTGTACATAGTATAAAATAGTATTTGGCCCAAACTCTTTCTAGTGGCTCTTTATGTTGATTTTTGGTATTCCCTCTCTGAACATCTTTCTCCTATCTGGTACGTTTCCAGAAAATTCCAGTTACCTGGGCAGCTCCAAACACTGATTTCTGTTTCCTTCATCCTGCATGATTGCTGCTTTCTTTTTGGACTCTGCTTCCCTCCACTTCCTTTTGGAAAGAGGACTTCCCAGGAGAAAATCAGAGTGAATGTGTAGCTTTCCTCATGCATTTCTCTTCCCTGGAGAATTTTATCCAGTTTTTTTCTGTTGTCCAATGCCTGAAAACAATTGTTTACATAGTTTTTTCAGTTGCATAGTTGTTGATATCATTGTTCTGTCATGACCAGATTTAAAATGCAGATAGACTTTTTTTTTCTCTCTCTCTGAAGAACTACATTACTCTTTTTTACTTTTCATGTTTTTATTTACATTCTAATTAGTTAACATATATGGTAAAATCGGTTTTGGGTGTAGACTTTAGTGATTCATCACTTACATATAACACCCAGTGCTCATCACAATAAATGCCCTCCTTAATACCCATCATCCACCTACCTCCCTCCATTAACCCTCAATTTGTTCTCTATAGTTTGAGTCTTTTATGGTTTGTTTCCCTCTCTCTTTTTCTTTTCCTTCCCCTATGTTCATCTATTTTGTTTCTTTAATCCCACATATGAGTGAAATCATATAATGTTTCTCCTTATCTGACTGACTTATTTTGCTCAGCATACTACAGTCTAGCTCTATCCACATCATACAAATGGCAAGATTTCAGTCTTTTTGATGACTGAATAATATTCCTGTGTGTGTGTGTGTGTGTGTGTGTGTGTGTGTTTGCGTGTGTGTGTGTATGACATCTTTATCCAGTCATCAGTTGATGGATATTTGGGCCCTTTCTATAATTTGGCTATTGTTGATAATGTTGCTATAAACATTGGGGCATATGTGCTCCTTCAAATCAGTATTGTTGTATCCTTTTGGTAAATACCTATTAGTACAATTGCTGATGATAGGGTACTTTTAACTTTATGAGGAACCTACATACTGTTTTCCAGAGTGGCTGATTCAGTTGGCATTCCCACCAACAATGTAAGAGAGTTCTCCTTTCTCCAAAACCTTGCCAACATCTGTTGCTTCCTGTGTTGTTAATTTTAGCCATTCTGACAAGTGTGAGGTGGTATCTCATTGTGGTTTTGATTTGTATTTCCCTGATGATGAGTGATGTTGAGCATCTTTTCATGTGTCTATTAGCATCTGGATGTCTTCTTTGGAAAAATGTTCATTCATGTCTTTTGCCCATTTCTTAACTGGCTTATTTGTTTTTTGGGTGTTGAGTTGATAAGTTCTTTATAGATTTTGGATACTAACCCTTTATCTGGTATGTCATTTGCAAATATCTTTTCCCAATCTGTAGGCTGCCTTTAGTTTTGTTGATTGTTTCCTTTGCTATGCAAGATCTTTTTATTTTGATGAAGTCCTGGTTGTTCACTTTTGCTTTTGTTTCCCTTGCCTCTGGAGACATGTCTAAGAAGTTGCTACAGCTGAGATCAAAGAGGCTGTTACCTGTGTTCTCTTCTAGGATTTTGATGGATTCCTGTCTCAAATTTAGGTCTTTCATCCATTTTGAATTTATTTTTGTGTTTGGTGTGAGAAAGTGGTCCAGTTTCATTCTTCTGCATGTTGCTGTCCAGTTTTCTCAATACCATTTATTGAAGAGATTTGTCTTTTTTCCCATTGGATATTTTTTTCTGCTTTGTCAGAGATTAGTTGACAGTATAATTGTGGGTCCATTTCTGGGTTTTCTGTTCTACTCCATTGACCTGTGTGTCTGTTTTTGTGCCAGTACCATACTATCCTGATGACTACAACTTTGTAATACAGCTTGAAGTCTGGAATTCCGATGCCTCCAGCTTTGCTTTTCTTTTTCAGGACTGCTTTGACTATTTGGGGTCTTTTGTGGTCCCATACAAATTTTAGGATTATTTGCTCTAGCTTTGTGAAAAATTCTGGTAGTATTTTGATAGAGATTGCATTAAATGTACAGATTTCTTTGGGTAGTTTGGACATTTTAACAGTATTTGTTCTTCCAACCCATGAGCATGGGATGTCTTTCCATTCTGGTCTAAATGGTTTCTACAGTCTTTCAGAGACAGCAGATTTGTGGACTTCTCTATCATCCTTTCTGTCTCCCTTCCCTATTATGAAAGGAGATTTCCCTTATAAAGGATGCTCTTAGTGTCAGTTGGGTGTTCTCCAGCAGCTTCTCATTTATTGACTGAACTCTACACTCCTTTGAATAATTCTTGTTTTTAATTTTGCTTAAAATAACACACAAATAAAATATAGGTTATCTTTAAAAAAATTTTTTTTATTAACATATAATGTATTATTAGCCCCAGGGGTACAGGTCTGTGGACTACCAGGTTTACATACTTCACAGCAGTCACCATAGTCCATACCCTCCCCAATGTCCATAACCCAACCACCCTCTCCCTACCCCACTTTCCCCGACAACCCTCAGTTTGTTTTGTGAGATTAAGAATCTCTTATGGTTTTTTCTTCCTCCTGATCCCATCTTGTTTCATTTATTCTTTTCCTATCCCCCAAGCCCCCCACGTTGTATTTCCACTTCCTCATATCAGGGAGATCATATGATAATTGTCTTTCTCTGATTGACTTATTTCGCTAAGCATCATACCCTCTAGTTCAATCCATGTCATTGCAAGTGGCAAGATTTCATTTCTTTTGATGGCTGCATCGTATTCCATTGTATATATATATACCACCTCTTCTTTATCCATTCATCTGTTGATGGACATCTAGGTTCTTTCCATAGTTTGGCTATTGTGGACATTGCTGCTATAAACATTCGGGTACACGTGCCCCTTCGGATCACTACATTTAGGGTAAATACCCAGTAGTGCAATTGCTGGGTCATAGGGTAGCTCTATTTTCAACTTTTTGAGGAAACTCCATGCTGTTTTCCAGAGTGGCTGCACCAGCTTGCATTCCCACCAACAGTGTAGGAGGGTTCCCCTTTCTCCACATCCTTGCCAATAGCTTATCTTTTTTACAGTTTTTTTTTCCCCACAGATGCACCAATAGGCTGACAATGGAAATCACCATCAAGAAATCCAAAATGCTTATTTAAAGTTTGCTAAGTGTTGAGATGATATGGTATTTCCACACTGATGTCTAATGTCATAAATACATTTCCCTTGATTTAGAAAATTACTTATTCTTACATCTTTAGAATCTACCTATTAATTGACTTTTAAACATTTATTTAGCTCATGCTTTGTATCTGGCACTGGGCTAAGACAGAATAACTTCTTTTAGGTAACTGAGTGGAAGGAAAATAGTCCCAATAGGTTACAAAAAAGTGATTCTGAGTATTTGACTAATTATTTTAGTTGGCTGAAATGCATTTGAATGGAGCATAAGGCACATAATGGGAGAGGAAACAAACTTCTCGTTGCTTAGCTGAAACCATAGAGAATGGGGAAAAGGAGTACATACCAACTGTACCTGGTAATTTGATCTTGAGTGCACTTTGCCCCTGCCTTTCTGATCTTCATTTGGTCTGCAGTAGTAAATTTGTACATTATATACAAAGTGAACATAGTTGTATGGAAAATTAATTACTCTTTCATTGACTCTAAAAAGAGTCAATCTAAGACATACCACTATTTCTTGGCATTGTGTAAACAGTTTTTTCCAAAAGTCTATATTAAAATAGGTAGGTTGGGGCGCCTGGGTGGCTCAGTGGGTTAAGCCTCTGCCTTCGGCTCAGGTCATGATCTCAGGGTCCTGGGATTGAGTCCCGCATCGGGCTCTTTGCTCAGCGGGGAGCCTGCTTCCTCCTCTCTCTCTCTCTGCTTGCCTCTCTGCCTACTTGTGATCTCTCTCTGTCAAATAAGTAAAAATAAAATAAAATAAAATAAAATAGGTAGGTTTTGGGGTGCTGGGGTGGCTCAGTTGGTTAAACACCCAACTCCTGATTTCAGCTCAGGTCACGATCTCAGAGTCATAATATCAAACCCAGTCTCTCTCTACCCCTTCCCCACTCTCTCTCAAAATAAAAAAAAAATAATAATATGAGTAGGTTGTATTAAATAGGATTATAATAAATATATCCTGGATAAATATGGAAATTCTCAATTATATGCAAGGATTCACAGTGAACATTAATAATAAAAATAACAAAAATTAAATTGACAATAAAAACTACACACAGCAAAACTATATAATTTGAATGGAGAAATTCTGATCTGATAGATTTATGACTACAAAAGCACACTCAAAAAGGCAAAAGCTATAAAGTATAAAAGTGGGTATGAAAATCAAATCAATTAACCAAAGAAAAACTTCATGTAAAATGTTTATAGAAAGTACTTATTAACTGATGAATATTTTCAAACAAAAGTCCAATGTAGATATAATTCTTAAATATTTACATTCATAAACAAATATCCAAATATCCCAGGATTAAAACAATGGGATAAAAAAGGGGGGGCAGGCAAAGCATCTTATGCATATGCAAAAAATACCTAAAACAAGTTACATTTGTTTTACAGAATATTGGCCGTTCCTAACATTTTTATTTGAATATTCACTCAGTCTTCTCAGTATGTTCGAAGCCATAGCTATTAAGATAAATGCTATTAAACCTGAAAGCGTTGACACCAATGTACAAATGTCATGATAGTTATATTAAAGTGTATTGCTAAAGAGATATTGTTTAAAAAATTACTCCCGTATCTGGTATAGCTTTACATTTCATGGAATTATTTACATTTGCAAATATTCACTTGCAAAATGTATTTGAATCCAAATCAAACTTACCTGATAGGTCCTCAACAGAGAAAATTGAGGTCCCCTCATACAAGTGGAACTTGGTAAGGTCCCAGGATTGTTTGGTAAGTTCTAAGATCCAGCTGAACTTCAATCCAGTTTTGGAAAAGATATTTGCCACTCTGTCTCCCCTCTCCATTCCACTACGGAGAATGTAAAGTAACCTAATATTCTACAAAATTAACATCATATGGGTATAATATACGAACATTCTCAAATGCAGGTTAAAATTAACCTTATGTAAGTATTTAGTGGGAGAGAGATGATGTGAGTTGGATGGTGCTGAAAGAATTGTATATGCATGTCTTATACTTAAGCTCTTAAAGAAGAGAAACCATACACTGCATATTTATAATGATAGGGCCACAAAACTGGAAAGACTCTTAAGGTTATAGATGTACAATTACTTCTTAATGCATATGCTGAAAAAAGGAATTTACGTTCTGCCTTCAGTTTGGTACTCTCCTCTCAAAGCTAAGTACTAATGAGACATTTGTTTAAAAAGGTATTTGTGATTGTACCATCCACAAGATCACACCATTTGAGTGTTCAAATGGTTCATACCTCAGTGTACCAGAAGAGAAGTAAAATCATGTCAATATGTTGAATAAAGTATGCCTAATCTTTCTAAACTTCTTGTGCCAGCTCCCTCAAAAACAAATAAAATAAAAATTTTCTTTCTTTTTTTCTTTAAATTCAATTAGTCAACATATAATACATAATGTTTTTGATGTAATATTCAGTGATTCATTAGTTGTGTATAACACCCAATGCTAAAAATTTTCTTTAAAAGTTCTTTCAAAAAGGGGCACACTTTTAAAAAAGATCATTCTATTTTTACACTGACCTACAGAAGTCGTTGACAGAGGAATAAGCAAATTGTATATATGAAACTTTCTGCTTATCAAAAAGAAAAACAGAGCATTGAAAAGTGTCCAGAAGTCTTTTTTACAAATGGGAACATATAGCATAGCCAAACATTTTGCACAATATTAACTTTGATGAGTGCAGATAAGAGAAAATGGAACATAATATTTTGTTCAGTCCATTTACCATTTCACAGTACAGGCTAACCCATTTGTTTGCATGTGCTGTTAATAGTTTAAATTTCTGTGTTTACTTTTTATACATTTTATGTGTTGTTTTCCCATTACTCATAAATATTTCCCCAAGAATAAAACTTTTTATGTTTAAAATTGTTTGTATCATTCTTACATTAGTAAAGAGCCTGCTTTTGATTAGTTAGCTTCTCTACATTCCATGTTGTAGGAGGAAAATTACACCCTTTTTGAAATGCTCTGTAGATTTAGTAAAAACTGTTTCTCAGCAACTCTTGAGAAATAGCATCTGAGAGGTCCTAAATGTAAATTGAGTGAAATTGAAACACCTGTGGGTCATTTGGCATAGGTAGGCAATTGTCACATTAGCTTTTACTTTCTTAGGTAATGGAGTTTGTTTCATAATGCTTTATAATTCCAAATGGAATACTGTTTGGTCTTCTGAAATCTAAACTCCTAAGATTTAAGACAGTGATGAAAGGCAAATGGTAACTTGGCTGACTCCTTAGCTTTTTAGTGTAGAGTATGGTGTTTTGTGATGAGAACACACTAATAAAGAACTTTTATCAAGATTGGCTTTAACTGTTGGTGCAGTGGGAGGATGTGAGATGGAGAGATGAGAACCCAAGCCTTACATGTAGTGACACTCAGGTTCCTTTAGTGTATGTGGGATTAGGAAGTTCTGGAAGAGGGAAGTACTATTTATTTTACTTTTGGAATTTTTGCAAGTGAGTCCATTTGCTTTTGCCTCCAGTTTTATGAGAAGTCATAAAAATGTCAATAATTGCTATTAAATAGGATAAAATGAAACTTGAAGCAAGGAATTAATAAAACAATGGTGAGCACCTGAAGTAGCTGGAGGGTGATTCACTTGGTAAGAAAATATGGAATTTGTTATTTATTTTTACTCTTTGAAAATTAGAGAATTTTATTCTGCTTTTCTGAATAAGGAAATTCTTTTTGCTGTGGTTGTTACTACTAAAATATGGAACCGTGGAGAGTCAGTCTTTTGTGGAAGCTGAGTATCCTTTTACATGGCCTACCATTACAGATTAGGAGTGGGGTAATTATAAAGGATAGTATTATGCAATACCAAAAGCCACTATTCATTTTGGGCTATACCCAGCCCATTTCCCTGACTCCTGAGCAGATTTTGGTCCCATTGGTCTAGAGGATATAAATAAATATTCGTTTGACCAGTACAGAAGCAGAGCATGACTAAGAGTACATATTATCCTATAAAAGTTCATGCAAGACAACTTCTACAGAATCTTTTGAAAACATTTAGATGAGAAGCTGCAACTCTTTGCATCGAATTGATGCCAAGATCACAACTGTTTGCACGTGTGTCATCATTCTCATGTTCTACAGACACAGCAGATACTGCTGCTCAATCTGTATCCACACAGCTCTTAGGGCAGCTAACTCCAATAAAACATGTAAATTAAAACCTGACTCTTTCCGAGCCAGTCCAATGAATTTTATGTTGAAATTGGATGGCCCTAGGATCAACTTAATGTAAATTTACTGAGTGTACTTTGTAGGATTACATGGGATCCCAGTGAGGCATAAAATATGGTGTATACCCTCAAGGAACTTGGAATCTAGAAGGAGAGACAAGACACAGACAATCATCCTGAGCTTTTAAGTGGGATTTGGGCAGGGTAGCCAAAGAAGTTCAATAGGGAGTGTAGTCGAGAGGAGGCAGCTATATGTAAAAGATTTAAGGAGACAAAGAGTAACCCTCAGGAAACTTGGCTAAATTTAGGGATGAGCAAAGAAGGCCGGATTTAGAGTGAAAGAGATCGGGAAATTGCTGGGAAGGACTCCAGGGCTGGTGAGGGCTGATCCTGAAGAACAGGTGTTTATTCTCTGACCCACTCTACATTACCTACTGGATATAGGTATCTATTAGCCCATGGCGACTGTCTGTGGTTAGAAAGCAGGATTGCTGGAGCCACAGATGCTTCCATGACTCTATCGTACCTAATAATATAAGGAACAAGTTTGGATTATTTGCAACTATCTGTGTTTCCTGTTTTTATGAAGAACAAACAGTGAAATCAGCCCCATTCTTGAATATTGAGTTTTATAAGATTGAGGGACGCTAAGGCATTTTTGTAGTATTGAATTAGATGCTAGATATAAAATGTACCTTTGTAAAATATGCCTTAAGATTAATTAAATATTTAATGGATAACCTTTGTTAATGGATTGCCTTTCACAACTTAAACTAAATATTCTTATTGTATATTTATGAGAGGAAACTAATAGTTCTTTCCACAATTCGTATAAATGATCTTTACCATGGAACTCTTCATGAAGTCGTCCTCTAATTTTCTTCTCTAGTACATTCTGCTTGTGCTAGCTATATATTTGATAGTGCGGCATAGGCAGCCTTATTTCAGCTCTGGGATTCAATTTACTGAAAGTAACTATGTTCACTTACATTAATTTTAAAGAACTAAAATGATCTACTATTGTATCCAAAATGATACTAATTCAACTTAAGTTGATTGATTAATTAATTAATTAATCAATCAACTTAAGTTGATTAAGTCAACTTCTATATTTGTTAAAAATCACTTTTTATAATCCCTATTTGTTGTTTGATATCTTCAACTATTTCTCATATTTTTGCAGAAATGCACAATGTCAAATTGTATACATCCAGATATAATCTTTGGAAGTGCTTACTTAGATAATTTGGCTTGATAAAGAAATTTCTCTCAATATAACCAAGGTTTCCCTTGTATTTACTTTTAAAATAGTTGAAAACATAAAGCACTGAATGACCTGAGAAAGCACATTTGAACAGATTTCGTACTGGGATCTTAGAGCTTAAATACTGTTACCAGGATTGCAGATGGTCAGTCTATATGACAAAGCCTATCAAATTACTGATTTCTTCTACAGACAGATGGCGAAGGGGCCTAACAGAAGCTCAGTTTTCAAGTTGTAGGGGTGTGTGTGTGTGTGTGTGTGTGTGTGTGTGTGTGTGTCTGCTAACGAACAAAGGTCTCTTACTCTGAAGGGCAAAAATAATTGTGTATGTTACCTAGCCCATATTTGTCAGTACAATACTGATGACTAACTGTTGAGTTTGGGGTAAAGAATATTTTACCCAACCAAAGCAAAACAAAACAAAAAATTGTAAGGCTGTTGTTTTACTTAAACTGTGATCTAAATTTTCCTATGAAAACCAAAAATAAAAAAATAGTAAGCACCTGAAATACCTGAAGGGTAATTCAATTGGTAAGTAAGTTTGGAATTTAATATTAATTTTTACTCTTTGAAAATTGGATAATTGTATTCTTCATTAGTAAAAGGATAGTTTAGAATTAAAAATAATTTATATTTTTCCATTTATAAGAGTCTAAAATACTCCTTTTTATAATCTTTCATTCTCTATCTTCAAAAGACTATAGTTCTTTATTCAGTTTGAGCTCAACTTTTTTGAAAATAAGTGAAAGACTTATACAGAATTGTTAGTTGCAGAGCAGCACTTGAATTAGTTGTGCTCCTTTGCTGTATCTGTATAGGGCACAACCATTTTGAATCTTCTGGAAAGACTCCATGTCAAAAATAACAGTTTAACTTTTCAAATTATTCTGTCATCTGACATATCTCAATCATTTATCAAGATGAGATACTGTTTTCAATGTTTCTTCAGACCTAAGATGTTGTGGGTGAACAACAAATTTCCAGCCTAATTTCTGATGGAACCTGTCCCAGGGAACAGGATGTTTTGAGCAGAAAATGAGTTGGCACTTGCCTGGAGGCTAGATGTGGGTAAACCATCTCTCTCCTCCCAAGATGTAAGATAGTCACACATTTGTCAGGGAATGCTCAGTCAACTGATAGATCAGGCAATTGACAAAGAAGGAAAAGCGCATCTGGTGCATTATTAAGTATCAAGATGAAGAACAGAGGTCATAATTAAGCTTGTACTTAACAGCTCATTGACTTGAGTAATAATAACAATGACTTTACAAAAGCACCCTCCTATCTTTTCTCTCATTGTCCTCACAAAGAAGTTTAACTATGTCTGTGTTATCATTACCAAGAAAATATGTCAGCCTTCTCCTTAATTAAAACCTTCCCTATAGTATTCACATGAAAATTTTCATGTTTTCCATTTTAAAAAATTACTTCAGTTGCTCTTTGGAGACAAATCACTGTATAAATCCCCATATACAAATAAGTAAGTCAACCCAATTACACGTTGTAAGGCAGTTACTTTATTTATATATGTCTGCTCATAAGGAGCAAAAAAATTATTAGGGAAACTCTATATGAATGCTATATTTTGATGAATGGAGACACTAAAGTGAATTATGCAATAGAAATAACACATATAGAATTCATTAAAATTTGTATTATCAAATATCTTTACATAGAGTTATTTTATGTCTCACTTGTCAAATAAAAGGAGAGGAATGTACTAGCAGATGATTAGAAATAACATTTTTTAAGACTAGTGTGTCCTAATTTATTAAAGAAAGGAGTAAGATTTGAGTTGAGGTTAAATAATAAAGAATTAGAATTCCATATTCAATAGGAATATATGTTTGATTAAATAAGCAACCAATACACAGTAGAAAAAAAAAGGGTGATTTTAATATGGCAATTAGTCCCTGACCAAATAGACAATAAAAAATTGGGTTCTTTGGATATCACTGTATGTAAATTTCAGATGAATTTTCAGAGAAATGTTTTTGATCTACACCACAGACCAAGCATTGGACAACAGACACATCAGAGTTGGACCTCACATTTCTGAACTATTTAGTAAGCACACAAATCCATAGTTGTTAATATTGTTATTTTTTGCTATTATCATTGTTGTTGCTTAGTTGAAATTCGAATATAACTGCTCCTTCTGTGGTCAAGTAACTTATTTGTCTGGAACAATGTCAGTGTAGTGAAGCATGTGATGAAGATTGAGTAGGATCTTCTTCCCTGATTATCCCTAGTCCTCATAACAGTGAGAGCAGGTGTTGGGAAGAGTACTAGTTTTACTAGCTCAGGGTTTCTATCTTCTCCAAGATTCAAGAGAACTGTTAAGAGAAATGCATTTGTGTAGACATAGAGAAGAAACTATTCTCTATTCTTTCCATTTCTAACTTCTAACTTCTGTTCTCTTCTGTTTTATTTAAAAAAAAAAATCTCTACCATTGTAGGAAAATATTCCTAGTAGGTAAAGGAATCCCCAGAAGATCCCCACAGGTCTGAAATGAGGGATTTTTTTGTTTGAGTATAATGGACTTGGGTGAACATGTGAATGAGAAGGGGGAAGCTAGAATATCTTCTGTCTCACAACATTTTATCGGTGTCCTCTTGCTACTTATAGCATATTTTTGTCTATGCAATGATACAGGTTAAGAGCAAGGAGTTTGGGGAAAGATCTGGGTTTGAACATGGGCTCTTACTCTTATAGGCCATGTGGCTCTGAGCAGCTCTGAGCAGTTATATTTTCTGGCCTCAGTTACCTCATGTGTAAAAAAAAAAAATAGGGTCATAACAATACCTACTTCATAGGCATATTGAGATGAAAAAATGAGATAATATATGTAAGAAATTTAATGTAGTCTGACATATGTAAACACTTTATAAATGATAGTTATTATGCTTGGATAACATGAAGAGTTTTCCATTACCAAGAAAAGGCAAATTATTTTTTACAAAATCACTTACTCCACCAATTAACAAGGTGTATGAAAAAAAATGCGGTATTAATAATGGATCTTCATGGGCAAATGATAGGAAAAAGAACTGAGTTTTTTGGCACTCACAGAGAACAGTGTTTTCAGTCACTCAGTCAAATATGCAGCTATGGGAATCCTTGTCCCGGCTTTGAGGACACACTGTGGCCAGCGCAGATATTTTGGAAATTCAGCTCCCATTAAGGTATGGCAACGTCCTTAATTTACCATGAAAACTTAAGGCTGTCCTGTGAGCCAGCATGAGAGAACTGAGTTCCAGCCTCTTCATTGGGATTGGGCTCTTCATGGTTTGACCTCTTTATGGCTAGAATGGACCATTCTAGCTCTATATTCAAAATATATTTTGAATATAATTACTTCTCACCATCTATTCAGCTGGTACTCTGGCTCAGTTCATAATCATTTTTCATCTGGACTACCTAACTTGTCTCCCTGTTTTTACTTTTGGTTTTTCTGCAATATGTTCTCCACATAACAGCCAGGGTGATCTTCTAAAATTTTATTGCCACATGTTACGCCTCTGCTTAAATCTTGCTTAGAATTGTATTCTAGGGATGACTCAGTGGGTTAAAGCCTCTGCCTTTGGCTCAGGTCATGATCCCAGCGTCCGGGGAGCCCACATTGGGCTCTCTGCTGGGCAGGGAGCCTGCTTCCTCCCCACCCCCCCACCCCGCCTGCCTCTCTGCCTACTTGTGATCTCTGTCAAATAAATAAATAAAATCTTTTAAAAAAAACACGAATTGTATTCTAATTTCTTACCATGGTAAATGAAGCCGTATATGATCTCGTCCTTACCTCCTTAATGAACTGACCTGCTACTTCCTCCTTTTTTGTCACTCTGCTTCAGCCATACAAGATTTCTTGCTCTTCCCCTAACTTGTTGCTGCTTCAGAGATTCGTATTTGCTATTCCTTCTTCTTGGAACATACCTTGCCCAGGTCTTCATGTAGAATGTCGTCTCTCATGCTTTAAGTCTGTATTCAAAGGTTGCTTCCTCAAAAGGTCTTTCTTAGTGAAACCATAAGCTGGTTTTTTTTTTTTAAAGATCAACAAAATTGATAAAATTTTAACCAAACTCATCGAGAGAGAGAGAGAGAGAGAGAGAGAGAAAGAGAGAGAGAGAGGACTCAAATAAATAAGATCAGAAATGAAAGAGGAGAAGTAACAACAACCAATACCACAGAAATACAAAGGATTAGAAGAATATTATGAGAAGTGGCATGCCAATATATTAAACATGCTCAAGAAACAGATAAGTTCCTAGAAACATATAACCTCCCAAAACTGAATCAGGAAGAAATGGAAAATTTGAATAGACTGATTATCAGCAATGAAATGGAATCAGTAATCAAAAAACTCCCAAAAACACAAGTCCAGGGCCAGATGGCTTTACAGGAAATTCTACCAAACATTTAAAGAGTTAATACCGGGACGCCTGGGTGGCTCAGTTGGTTAAGCAGCTGCCTTCGGCTCAGGTCATGATCCCAGCGTCCTGGGATCGAGTCCCACATCGGGCTCCTTGCTCCGTGGGGAGCCTGCTTCTCCCTCTGCCTCTGCCTACCACTCTGTCTGCCTGTGCTCGCTCGCTTTCTCTCTAACAAATAAATAAATTAAAAAAAAAAAAAAAAAAAAAGAGTTAATACCTACTCTTCTCAAACTATTCTAAAAAATAGAGGAAGAAAGGCTTTCAAATTCATTCTGTGAGGCTAGTATTACCCTGATACTCAAACCAGATAAAGACACTACCAAAAAGGAGAATTACAGACCACTATCCCTGACTGGTTTTTGTAGATATACTTGACTTTACTGGTTTTGTGTTTCTTACTTTTCTTATTCCTGCTTATGGTCTTTCTTTTCACTCAGAGAATTTCCTTTAACATTCCATGTAAGGCTGGTTTAGCTGTGATGAATTTCTTTAACTTTTGTTTGTCTGGGAAACTATTTATCTCTTTTTTTATTCTAAATGCTAGCCTTGTTAGATAGAATATTCTTGGTCCCCACTGAGCAGGGAGCCTGATGTGGGGCTCCATCCCAGGATCCCAGGATCATGACCTGAGATGAAGGCAATTGCTCAATGACTGAGTCACCCAGGTGCCCCTGATTGGTTCTTTTTTATGTTGTCTATCTCTTTGTTGAGAGTCTTACTGAGGTTCTCTACTCTTTTCTCAAATTTGGTGAGTATTTCTGTGAATATTGCTTTAAATTTTCTATCAGGCATATTACTTACCTCCATTTTATTTAGCTCTCTTGTGATTTTGTGCTATTCTTTTATTTGGGACAAATTCCTCTATCTCCTCATTTTGTCTAGTTCTCTGTTTCTTTGAGTTAGAGAAGTCAGATACATACCCTGCTCTAAAAGATAGTGGCCTTATGAAGAAGAGTTCCTGTTGTGCCCTGCAGTTCAATATCCCCTGTTGCCCAGAACCTGATAACTCAGAGGTGTCTCCTATGTGTGTTGTATGTGCCCTACTATTGTGGCTAACCTGTGTTTACCTTTAGTCCAGTCATCTGCAGCGGCTCTTTGCCTGTTGTAGGCAGGGTCTAGTCTCTGGTTAACAGGCCAGTCTGGGGCCCACCTGGGGCTTGAGATGACTCAGACGAGCAGTTTCCTAGAGCTTCAGTGTCACTGAATTGCAGGGCACTCTCCTCATGAGGAGCTTTTGTTGGTGGGTGGGACCTGCAGTCAGACCAGTTGTCTGCCCCCAGCCCAATGCTGGGGCTGCAGTCCAACTGGTGTGTGTGGTTTTGTGGTTTTCTTCCCTCTCTCGGGGCAGGAATCACTGTGGAGTGGTGCTGACCCCTGTCAGGGCTGCTTGCACACTGCCAGGCTTGAGACGCAGCTTAGATTGGACTCCTACTGAGGGTGTGTACAAGTGGGCAGGTCTGCAGAAGAATGCAGGGGTGAGGCATGCAGTGTTAGCACGCTATGTGAAGAGTATTCATGCCAGATCCCACGGTTGTCCAGATATTCAGTCTGGGGGAGTGGGGGACGGAAATTGCACCCACCAGCTCTTTTGTTCTTAGAGAAATCTAAAAATCCCTACACCCCCAGCACAAATTGTGAGACCAGGAAGTCAGTCTCCTTTCAGGTGTCTTTCAAGAACTGCTGCTTCTGGGCTGTCTTTTGTGTCCCTTTCTTGAAGCATCACTAGAATTCCTGATACAGTCCTTTTCATGAGGCTCTGAAACTGCCCTACCTTGTAGAAGACAGTGTTTGGCCTCTGCCTCATGTTGGAGCTTTTGGGCAAGCAGGAAAGGAAATCAGTTATCTGTTGAGGATAAGGATGAATGACTGTGGTTAATTATATAGGTAACCAACAACATCAGAAAGGAGAAAAGTCAAATCCTTTTTTTGGACGTAATATACAAATGTTACATAAGGATTACATCAGTTTCCCTTTAGGGTAGTCACTTATGTATGATACATGAGTGCTTTTCTATAAAGTATATAATCTCTGAAACATATTAAATTAATAACATTTTTACCAGAATGTAACCACCAATAAAGTTGAAACTTGTCTGATTTCACAGTTACTATTGAGCTAATTATGAAAGATGGGATATACAAGAAAAAAAAAGAAGATTTTTTCTAGTAGTGGTTCCTTTGTAAGGTAAGAAAAAAAGAAAACATAGTTTAAAAAGACATCTTGAATTTATTTATTCATTTACCTTTGATTTTTCTGAAATTTGTCGCTGACTTTAAGAAGACTCAAAACCACTAGCAGAAGAGATTGGCTTTAAGAAGACTCAAAATCATTAGCAATAGAGATTGGTCACTTGATTTTTAATATGGATACATAAGTACCTGAGAACAATGAATGGTTGTAGCTTGATTTCTTGCTAATTAAAATGACAGCACAACATTTATAAATTAATATAAGCAGAAACTAGAGTAACCGTAAGCAATCTTAGCTGTCTCAGAAGTAAGGAACTTCTGGGTTTTATTTGTTTAAAGTAATCAGGACAAAACACAGTAGCATAAACACAGAAAGCTAATCTACTGAGAAAGAATCTCACCTATCTTGGCA
The DNA here is from genome assembly GCF_963455335.1 of Martes martes. NCBI lineage: Eukaryota > Metazoa > Chordata > Mammalia > Carnivora > Mustelidae > Martes > Martes martes. The sequence goes on from NC_137889.1 coordinate 118,021,814, forward strand.
GAGTACAGAGAAGGTATAAATTATATAATATATTAATAAATAATGTATAGACATATAATACATATCAATTATACATTATATAATATGTGTATATTATATAAAATTATAGTTTAATATACAATTGAATATCTTTCATATATATACATTTAATATATATTTGTATATATTAGATATATATCATTAGATCTTAAACTTCTTATATATTATTTACTTATATAATCTAATATATAATTAATATGCATATATTAAATGCATATTATATATAGATAACAAGATATATGATATACTTACATCATTAATATATAGCTTATTATATATTAGATTATATATTATATGTATTACATAGCATATATGTTGCATATATTAAATATATATCATTAGAACTTAAATGTCTTTAGAAAATAATTTTACCTTAAGACATATTTTGCCTGATGTTAATATAGCCAATATTAATTTATTAATTATATTACACATTAATATGTATTACAGCAAAAAAGTACATATTAGTAAGAATATATAAGACATTGATATTATGTAATATAAATACTATTTTTTTAAAAGATTTATTTATTTATTTATTTGAGAGTGAGAGAGTGAGAGAGAGCATGAGAGAGGAGAAGGTCAGAGGGAGAAGCAAACTTCCCATGGAGCTGGGAGCCCGATGTGGGACTCGATCCTGGGACTCCGGGATCATGACCTGAGCCAAAGGCAGTTGCTTAACCAACTGAGCCACCCAGGCGCCCTTATGTAATATAAATACTATAAATATATTAAATATATATATCTAATTTATAAATATATGTATACATACATGCATATGTATATCACATATATATGTACAATACAGAGAGAGTATTGAATCTGTGTAAACCTGTGCTCGCTTCAGCAGCACATACACTAAAATTGAATCTGTGTAAACCTAAGTTTTCACTATAAGAAACTAGAAGAAAGGAAGATTGTACCCAAAGTGGAATGAAGGAAATGATTAAATTAAGAAAAGATTAATTAATATAATCCAACTTCACTTTTTTTTTTAAAGATTTTATTTTTTTGACAAACAGAGATCACAAGTAGGCAGAGAGGCAGGCAGAGAGAGAGGAGGAAGCAGATGCCCCGCTGAGCAGAGAGCCTGATGCGGGGCTCGATCCCAGGACCCTGGGACCACGACCTGAGCCAAAGGCAGAGGCTTTAACCCACTAAGCCACCCAGGCACTCCCCAACTTCACTTCTAAACACTAGAAACAAAAATGCTGAATAAGATATCAAATCAAGCAATATGTTGTATGTATGTAAATATAAATATACTTACATATGTGAAATATACTTACAAATGTGAAAAAGCTAGGTATTGGTAAGGTATAGAACAACTGAAACTATTCTACACTGTTGCTTGGTATAGAAATTGATAAAGACTACTTTGAAAAACTTTTGGCAAGCTTTAATAAAACCATAAATTGAAAAAATATATCTAAACCAGAAGAGGCCCTAATACTATATTTAAGAACATTTTAATAATTCTCAAACCATTACTCTAGGACCACCTGAAATTTTCCTCACATTTTTCTGAACTGAAATTCCTTGTTTACAACAAACGTGTGCTAAATGTCAGTTATCAATTAGAAATTGTCCAATGTGCTGGAAAGACACAATTATGAACATGATCTAGTTTTTGCCATAAAGGGATTTACAGATAACTTGGGGTGACAGACCTGAAATTACTGATAGAGCTGATCATAAAAATAGTAGAGGTTTTTACAAAGTGATATGATGAAAAATAAATGGGAAGCAAAAAATTGCTTCTGCTCAGAGAGATATAGACAGAAAGTGCACCAGGTGGTGATATTTAAATTGGGCCCTGCAGGATGAATAGAAGTTTTCCTTGTAGACTTACTTAAGGGGGAGAGGTAGCATCAACAGCATAAAAAAGATGCAGAGACAAAAAAGTGCATGGTATGTTGGAAGGGTATGTGTAATAGTCAAAGAAGAACCTGAGGAAGTATAGTGGGACTAAATTTCCTGAAACATGCATTACAAAAAGAAGTTAAAGCAGCTACTGTGACTTCCCAGTACAGCAAATTGCTTAAAATCTGTTGCTAAAATAAATGATACGCATTTGCAAAAGTATATCATATCACCACTTGAAATTCTAGAGTTAACACATACTACTAATATTACAAGAATATTGAATATTGAGTATCATATGAAACTGTTATTATTTTAAGTCAAAAGATTTAGATCATTTTAATAAGATAATTTCGGTGAGGGTAAAATGAAATCCAAAATGCTATGGATTTGTGTGTTTTATATGCATTACTACTTTGAGAAATTCACTGAATAAGAGTTTTTTTCTTCACTGATATTTTTAGAGGCAGTTAACCCTACCTGTTGGCCCTTGAAACAAGAAGATGAGTTTTTACAGTGAAAAAAAAAATGTACTAAGAGATATAAAAGCCTAATATATTGCTGACAAGCTTAATATCCTCAAAATTTTTTTAAATTCCAGTTTTAAATTTGGATTCTTTAGTATATGTAGCGGATATCCACTTGTGCTCGCCTAAGCCCAAAGAGGTTATTTATAGTAAGGGTACTCCAGTATGCTGAGAATCCGAGGAGATTTGAACAATCACCGCTCAGGATGAGTAAAAGCAAGGTAATGACTAAGAGTTCTGTGGTGTCTCAGTTCCAGTTGGCCACCAGAAAGCCAAAGGGCTAAGCCAGCCCACTAGGGCCTTAGAACATAGCAGCCGGGGCCTACTGCCCACTCGGCATACACTCCTGAAAATATACGGGGAATGATTCTTCCTCCAGATACATATTCTGAAGAATTAAACATTTTGTTCTATACACAGGCAAATGAGTCTAAGGGTCTTACATACTCTAGTTCACTGAATGTATACACCATCTTTACCGTAGCACTTGGCTATAAAGTAAAAGGTATGCAATAACAGCACAGGCTGAGACATTTTCTTTATGTTTTGTTTGCGCAAATGTCTGACATACTGTTTGTCAGAAACAAAATGTAGAAGTTTCCAGAGAGCTGCCATCAGTGGCTATAAAAAGATTAGCAGGAGCATTGTATTAAATGTTAACTCTTGCCAGCTAAAGAGAATGGCAAATGAGAAAGATGTTTCAGACTAGATTCTCCGGAGGATTTGGTGAAAGTCGCCTCTCTGGAGAAATCACAAAGCCCCTGTTTGAATGTTAATGCAGGCTTTCTCTTTGGTTGGGTAGCAGGAGGAAAGAGATTTGAGTCACTGAGGTTGGTGGTGCTTCCAGATTCACTCTTCTGGCCAGGGAGGTACAGGGTCAGAGATGAACTCATAGGAGCTGAGGAGACAATCCAAACTCACATGTGGGAAGCTGGCCTGAAGCGCTAACGTAGGTATCAGCACAAGAGAGTAAGATTAAAAGTCTTGTGTTTCCCCAGGGCTCTGGGGAGCCCAGAAGAGAGAGAATGTTGTACTTCCTAATGCAGGCTGATAGTAGCTAATAATAAGTGACATTCGATTATGGGCCCGCTACCTCTCTGAATATCCTCTTGCTTTATTTCACTTAATTTTCAAAATCTCCTAATAAGATGCTTTCACTCAACTTGCAGTTGAAGACATTCAGGCCGAGAGAAATTAAGCAGCTTTCTCAAGTGGGAGAATCCGAATTTGAATGTGGTCTGAGGGATCTGGTCCATGCCCGCCATGTCACCAGATAGCCTCTCCTGAGTAAGAGAGCAGCAGATGTCATGTATTAGCTTATACCTTTGAAGCTGTTTGCAGAAAAAGGAGCAAGCCACTGACAGGTGGCCTCCCAGAAAGCCCCAGCTTTTGGACCTCGTGAATTTACTCTGATACTTCCTATAAACAGATGTCAGCATAAAGACTAGAAGAGCAAAACCAGTCCCTTTCTTGGTAAAGGTTTACCCGGGAGTATACCAAGTGATGACAGTTTCTCAGGCAGCACCGTACCTTAGTGGAGCACTGATTTGTACCGTGTTCGAGACGTGGAAACTTTCCTGGGGTTATGAATTTGATTCCTTTTAGATGGTTGGCAGTTAGGCAGGACATGTTTGCCAAAACCACCGAGGCTTTCCTTGCAACTAGAAGAAAGAGCACCCAGCCGTTTTGCAAGTTGGAATGTTTCCCATTTGTATACGATCTAAAATGAGATTAAAGCTATTTGTTGTTCTTATTTCTCCTTTTATATAATAGACTTAGCAAGGATACTCATTCTGAGCATATGTGACAAAATTATTAATTGAAATTAAGTAAGTTAAGTTATAAATTTATATAATTTATATATTATAACTTGAAACAAATATATAATATAAATAATTATGAGTTATAATTTATAAATTTATTGATAATGGAAGGTAATTAAAGGTAATCAACAGTGTAGAAGTGTGATTTCTCACATCGCATGTATTTTTTCTTCTTTGGGGCATTTTTTGTTTCCTAACTTGTATTCTGGTTACTTATATATGTCCCCCACTATATTTTTGGCACCATTACTGAGGAGTATAACTTCATCGTAGGCCCAGCATTTGTATCTCAGTAGTATTTTCCCCAGTTATGTTGAGTTACTTTTTTGTATCTCAAGCACAGCACTTTTAAAGCATTTTGGAGGTAATTATTTTATGCGTCTGAGTTTCCCTAGCATAGCAATGCCTTCTGTTGCTTGTTTCTATTTCAGGGCTTTGTAAATTTGTGTTCGAGCAGGGTTTTCTATACCAGATACTGTGTGCCACCCCCACAATTTTTGCCAAATAGATCACCTGTACCTGCTATCTAATTAATATTTTCCTTAAGTAAATTCAGGACTTTTATCTAAAATTTATTTCTGAAGGAACTATGTAACTATTGCACATGGGAAAGTAGAACCACTTACCTTAAGTAAGGTGTGGAAGATTTATGAACTGCAAACAGACTCTGGCTTTATAGTCTTATCTGCCCGTAAGTGAAATAAGGAGGAGAGAGAGAGAAAGTAGCAGTTACTGGGAAAGCATTAAATACATACTGGCACCCATCAGAGACTTTATCCTTGATGTAATAAAATTAATTACGAAGAAGTTTTAGAGGAAATAATTTTCTTATGGCCTAATGCTGTCGTTACTTAATGCCACTTTGTTTACGACCCTGATCATCTCGCTTACAGCCATAGACCACTTTGGGAACATTCCTTATAACATGGCCCCCAAACAAAACGCATGTCGGAACTAATTCCTCATTGTTTGATTTTTGACAAGTTAATTCCTTTAAGCCTTGATTCCTCCATGTGAAAAAGGGATAATATATTCATATTTCAAGATCAACTTTGAGAATTATATGAGGTGTTGTTCACAGTGTGTCTAGTCCTGTGTCTGGAGTTTATTAAAACACATGAATACCTTGGGGTGCCTGAGTGGCTCAATCAGTTAAGAGTCCAACTCTTGATTTTGGTTCAGATCATGATCTCAGGATCATGAGATCAAGCCCTGAATTGGGATCCATGCTGAGTGTAGAGCCTACTTAAGATTTTCTCCTTCCCTCTCTCTGCCCCTTCCTGCCACACTCATGTGCTTTCTCTCTCTAAAAAACAAACAAACAAACAAACAAACAAAAAAAACCCAAACCATGAATACCAACTGGGTGCCAAGCACACACCTGTGGGGTCTCAGGATCTAGAAGAGCACATGACAGAGAGGGGCTCTGCTTTCATGGAACTTAACATTCTGTTGAAGGAAAAATCAACAATGAACAACTCAACAAAAGAGCAAGGTTATTTGAGGCAATACTGGTAAATCTGAAGTAAATAAAATGAAACACTATGAAAGAAAGTGACTGGTGTTCAGGGAATACTAATTCCTTTCCTAATTCTCAACTCCATATGGTTGGAATTCCATATATGTAGAAAAAGATGAAGGCTATTGAGAATATGCTTGTCAACTGAGACAAGCAAAGGGCTTAAGACCAAGAGGGAATAATAATGGCAGTTTAAAACATAATTAAATACATGGCCCAAATTTCAAATGTCTGTACTGCTCTAAAATTTGCCTTTTTAAATTATGTTCTATAGAACATATGATCTTCTCCTAGAAACAGAGAACATTTCATTGTTCGTGTCATGGAAATGAAATGCAGTTGGTGCTTTATCACTTACTTTTGTCATGGTTGTGCTTTTAAAGGAACACAACAACTTCAGAACTTACTGTATTATGTGTGATGAGTTTGATTTTAGGAAAGTTAAGAACATTCTGCCACATAATTCAGGCCCCTAAATAGACTGTCACTCAGCAAATTCTGTGTTGGGCAGGGCTCGAAAGTCCATGAGCTGATGATGACAGAATGGGAATAATTAAGTTTTGTACCTAAAACAAAGAATGAATTTTTATGGAGAGAACCAGTTCTGAGATTTCTGAGACCTGTTATCTGTCCTGTGAATGATAAATGAACTCATTTGAGGCATTGCAGATGAACTTTGGAGGGCCAGGAGAAAAGTTACCCCTTTTCCCATTCCTTCATCTCTTTGCCACTCTAGTCATTTGCAATGATTTTGAATCCTGTTGCTCTTACTGGACTTGTTAACATCCTTCTGATGTCTAAACTGCTTAATTGCTGGAATTAAGATTTTGAAGAATCAATTACGAGTATCTAGTTGGAGGCAGTAGACCCAATTAGGAAGTACCGATAAGGCAGCTACTCTGCTCCCTTCATCTCAGTCCTAATTGAATTCTACTTTTCCCTCTCCAGTAACAGTAAATCTTTTGATCTCTGTGAAAGAAGCAAAGATCAAGCTGATCCTCAGAATGAATCCCCTCCTTCCTGCACTTCTTCAAAGATCTGGTTAAATTTGAGTTGTACTTATTTTTTTTTTAAAGTGTTTTCCAATGCAGTTACCAGGCACAAAAGAAAATTACTTCCTTTATTATTATCATAACTGAGAAACAAGATTTCTTTTTTCTTCCAGTATTTTTATGTTACATTTTAAATCAATGAATTTCATGTAAATTTAACTTTTTTCTCTGATACTTCACAGTAAGAGACTTTCACAGTAATACCACAAATAGTTGCTTTTTATTTTCCTGTGTAAGAAACCCTACCTCTAAAACAAGTCGTTCAGGGCTGTTCATAATTTACTTTAGAAACATAATGATTTTTATTTCCCAGAACAGCAATTAAGAATGTTTAACAAACTAGATGATGTAGTGGAAAAAGCCGTGATCTACTTCTGACCCCAGTATTTACTATTTGTCCTTCAGCAAGTGAAATCTGTGAATTCTGAATCCCAAGTTGCATTTCTATAGAATAATATTTTATCCATTGTGCTATTTTTTAAAAAGATTTTATTCATTTGTTTATTTGACAGAGAGAGAGAGTACACATAAGCAGGGGGAGCAGCAAGTAGGAGAGGGAGAAGCAGACTCCCTTGCCCAGCAGGACCCTGGGATGATGACCTGAGCCAGAGGCAGATGCTTAACTGACTGAGACACCCAGTAGCCCCCACTCCTTGTGCTATTTGGAGGGAGAATCAAATGTGGAAATACAAATGTGCTGCTTTTAAACTGCCAAGACCTCTACAAGTAAGTTTTATTTTACCACTGTGCTAGAAGAAAAACATGCTATGGCTCATAAAGCATAACAGTGGTTAATCTCATTTTTTAGTGCTTAATTTATGGAGCTACTTGCATTCATTTGAATGCATTCAAATGTCATCTCGAAAGCTTGAAATGTGCTGTATCAGTTCTGCTCTAAACAAGTCCAGGAGATGAGTGCTGAGATTCCAAATGTAGCAGGAAGGAGCAGTTCATATTCACTTTTCCATCAGTCTTGACATATGTATCAAGGTACTGCTTTAAAGATTTCATGAAAATTTACTTCTAGCAATAAGGACACAAATGATACATTATCCATAAGATCAATTCAGGGCCAAATCTGTATTAACATTTTAAAATCAACCTGCTCACATTACCCACTCCTTTCATTCGTTGTCTCTTCCATCAAACCTACCATGCAGGAAAACCTCTGACACACAAAGCTCCTGGGGATTTGGTCTTTGTGGCTATGTCATCTAGAGAGCTCTCCACAATCTTGATTAGTTTGGGGATTTCAGGTACATAGCAAATTAGAGACCCTTACAAGGCTGGAATTGTGTTGCATTTTATTTGGTGGAGTAAGGTGAAACTAAGTAGAGCTCAGTGAAGAAAAGATTTCAGAAGACAGAGCCTAATAGTTAAGGAAACACTGATGGTTTAATTTATGTGTTAACTTGGCTATGCTATGGTGCCCAATAGTTTGATGAAACACTAGTCTAGATGTTGCTGGGAATGTATTTTTTAGATGTGATTAACATTTTAATTAGTAGGCTTTGAGTAAAGCAGATTACATTCCTTAGTGTGGGTGGGTCTCATCTAATCAGTTGAAGGCTTTCAGAGCAAAGACCAGTTTCCCATAGAAGAAGGAATTCAGCCTCAAGACTGCAACATAGGAACCTTGCCTGAATTTCACATTTGCCTGACAGCCTGTGGAATCTGGGCTCAAGACTGTAACATCAACTCTTACCTGAATTTCTAGCCTGCCAGGTTGCCCTACAGATTTCAGATTTGCCAATCTCCATAATTATGTGACCCCATTTCCTTTTCTCCCCCAAGATTTTATTTATTTATTTATTTATTTATTTATGATGTGCACAAGCAGGGGGAGGGACAGAGGGAGAGGAAGAGAGAATCCCAAGCAGACTTACCACTGAGCATGGAGCCCAATGTGGAGCTCAATCTCATGACCCTGAGAACATGACCGGTGCTGAAATCAAGAGTTGGACTCTTAACTGACTGAGCCAGGCACCCCTGTGAGCCAATTTCTTACAATAAAGTGTATGCTTGTTTTCTTTCTCTCTTACCCTCCCCCAAATGAAAGGGGGAAAGTAGATAACAGTGTAAATTCATTCACTGTGTAGTCTTTCAAACCTCACCTACTTCTAGTTTTCCAACATTTACTTCTTGCATCCAAACTAAGTATATAACTTGAAATTCTGCAGGAACAGAATTCTATGTTCGAGATAACAAGTTTCTAAATAAAAGTTGTGTTTTTTTTTTTTTCCTTCCAAATTCTAATCTTATCTTAAGGATAACACTTTCTGAAATTATAGCCCTTTACAGATTTCCTTAATATCCATGCATGTGCTTTGGAAAGAAATCTAAAATTTGCTGTCTATGAAGAAATACTAGAGCGATAATTCATGTTCATTCTGGGAGCCTAAGGCACCACTTTTTTTTAAGAAAATGTAGACGTGGAAAAGAACTATCATTTAGGAGATTGGCACACAGTTGTTTGAAAAGATTAAGAGGAATGATCACTGTGGATGTAGTCTGCATGTTTGCACACAAACCAATCAAGAACAAACTGACCCAATTATCTAGCCATATCTGTGCCAGTCCTTTTGGGTGCAGAAGCCTGTGTTCTAATGAGACAGACAAATCTAAAACATACTACACACTTACACCAATATTTTCAGGTCCACAAAACCTTTTGCTCAGATCCATAAATAAAGTAATAAAACAAAAAGTACCAAAAAAAAAAAAAAGAGAGAGAGAGAGAGAGAGAATTGAGCTGCTTGTTCAAGGCTGTAGGAATGACCAGAGCAGGGCTTCACTGGTTTACTTAAATTTCCCACTGCATCAGCCCCGTTGTTGGTAGCTCTGGGAGGCGCTGTGGAGGACTACCTGAGAACCATTGTGAAGTCAAGTTTGCTAGCTCCTCATTTTCTAAGAACCAATGGATTATACACGTGTTATCCATTTAAAAGCATTTGAGGGTGGACAGAGAATTGCTGGGAAAAAAAATACATATATACATATAGGGTACTTGTTGGGGTTAATGTAGAGCATGAACTCAATCATAATACCTGGCTTACTAAAATGTAACACGAAAAAATAATAAAATAAAATAAAATGTAACACAGAGGCCATAGAGGGCCAAGGAAGGTTTCAGAGAAGGGTGTGGGCCTCTGGAATGCTGAAAGCCTGTGTGACCACTCTGCTGTTGGAATGCCTCGGGGAGTTGCCTTCCTGAAGCTTTCCTAGCCCAAACAGCCACCCTGTGATCTGAGAGATGCATTGTCCCTTAGGCTATGTTTAGCAGAACTCCTAGGACATGCTTGAGAAACAGTGATAAAGATTTGTGATTATCCTGAAGAACCAATAAAAGTGGAAGCAAAGAAGAGCAAAGGGTCTTTGCCTTTGAGAGTTGACCCTGTTGTCTTCTCCTCACTTTTGCAGCAAAATCTGAAGTCATCTTTCATCCATGGGTACAGGTATTGCTGGCCATTCCTGGCAGGTGCTTAAGTTTCAGAAAATGTAAAGTTAAAAAAAAAAAAAGATGTGCCTTAAAGACTACATGTCACAAACATTACATGAAAATGATTACAAGGCTATAGAAATTCCCAAGAGAAAATGCCAACATGACGGAACAAATCAAGACAGACTTGGTTGGGAAGCTGACCCTCTATAGGTTGGATTTGGAAGAAGAGGACAAGGAGGGAACCATCTAGGGGCAGCAACAGCATGAGCACAAGTGCTAGAGCAGAAATGACAAGCTGATTTTGGAAATCTGAGACTTTTCCACATCTTCAAGACCTGATTTCTTTTTGCTTAATAACTTCTTCAACTCATTTCTCTCTTCTTGCATTTTACTTCTCTTCTTCTTGCATTGCAGTCAGGAGGAAACAAGCTCCTTTAAAACTTTGGTGAGAAATCTCCTAGGTAAATACCCAATCTTATTGCTTGCAAGTTCGACCTTCAGCAAAACACTAGAACACTAGTTAAGTGAAGTTCTTTGCCATTTTATAACAAAGATCTCCTTTCTTACGGTTTCCAGTAACATGTTCCTCATTTCCATCCGAGATCTCACCAGAAAGATCTTCAACATCCATATTTCTAACATTCTGTTTCTGATTAGTTATTTATTCTCTAAGAAGATAGAGTCTATCACTGAAGCTCTTGCTTTTATTTCTGAACACTTACAGAATCGCCTTCAACATCTATTATTTCTACCAATAGTCCCTTCACAGCAATGTGGGCTTTTCCTAGCATGCCCCTCAAAATTCCTCCAGCCTGTACCCCTTACCCAGTTCTAAAGCTGCCTTGACAATTTTAGTTATTTGTCACAACAGCACCCTACTTCTTGGTACCAAAATCAGAGAGGAAAATGAATGAAATGATCTTTTAAAAAAATATTATCTATTTGAGAGAGAGAGAGAGCCCATAAGTGAGAGAGAGTGTGGGGAGGGGCAGAGGGAGAGAGAGAATGTCAAGCAAACTCCCCACTGAGTGAGGAGCCCCACTCCGGGCTGTATGTCAGAATCCTGAGATCATGACCTGAGCTGAAATTAGGAATCATATGCTCAGCCCACTAAGCTACCCAGGCACCCCTGAAATGATCTTTGTTGAAAAAATATAAAATTATATGAATCGGAAAAAGATCTGATTAGTAATCCCAGAAAACATATAGGCATAAAAAAAAAAAGACATGAAACTAAGAGAATAAACTCTAGAATGACCTAAGTTAAAGAATTTAAATAAACTGGAAGAAACAACTGTGAATTTTACCCAGAATTGGGTTAAATTACCCAAAAATGCAGTATAAAGAGAAAAACTTGAAAGAGTTGTTTATATGGGGTGTTCTTTGAGAATCATTGTTTGTAAAATTTTAGTGGATTCTAGTAAAAGATAATAGAAGAACATTGGAACAAAGTAGTCAAAGACATGATAGCTGAGAAATTTTAAAACATATTAATAAAAATTATAGGGAAAATAATAAACTATAATTTATCAATCCAACAATAATTGGGAAAGGGAGAAAAAAAGAAACCAGGAGAAATCTCTGATGAAATAAAAATATAAAATAAGGTGGTCAGCGTAACTTGAAGTGCATTGTAATGACAATAAGTGTGAATAGAATAAATCACTCCATTAAAAATCAGAAACTATCAGTTTTGATATAAAAAAATCAGTTATACACTGCTTATAAGGGACACTATTATACACATATGCACATACATACCCCAAAACAGAAAATATAAAAAGGAAAAAAAAGAAATATACTAAGCATATATGAACCAAAAAAGAGTTGGTGCAACAGTATTTGTCAGAATGGAATATGAAGTCAAAGCATTAATGTGAGTAAAGCGAATAAGCTAGACTTCATGAAAAAGCTATAGAAACTATAAATTTGTATGTACCTAATAATATAGACTTAAACTGTAAAACACCAAAAGCCATCAATTACAAAAACCCAGAATTACAAAATAAAATAAAAAAAGCTCATGTAAAGCATAATGGCAAAGTTGAACACCTCTCTCAGAAACTACGTATTTGGAGAATATATAGAGAATTTGAGTAACATGTATGACAGAATTGTGACTTTACATATCCCTGCACTCAAAGGACAACACAACAGAGGATACACATTCTCCTAAAGCATGCATGCAACATGTTAGATATTTATAAAATTAACTGTACACTCTCAGTCACAAGGGGTCATAGTTATTCAAACCCTATTATCTGATTACTATGCAATTTAATTAGGAATTAACTACTACAACTAGTAATTAAAATCCTACAGGTTAGAAAATCTGAAAAAAACAAAAGCTTAAACAATAAATAGGTTAAAAAATAATTTACAAAGAAAATAATAAACTGTAAATGGTTTTATCAGCAAACTAAAACATGAAAAATTTGTGAGATATAGCTAAAGCAGTACTTAGGAGTTATGAATAGTCTTAAATATATTTACTACAAGTAAATGAGCTGGTATTTAATCCAGAAGCTAGATGAGGAAGTCAAACAGTAAGAAAGTTGAAGCAAAAGAAGTATAAAAACAAAACACAAATTAAAAACCTACGAAAAAACATGAATGGAGATGATTTTTAAAATCTATTTCTTTGAAAGCTAATAAATCAGGCAAGCCTCTAGAAAGCTTGATCAAGATAGATGTGTACACACATAAATGTATTATCACATGATGGAATACTAGACAGAGCAAACCGGGTTATCAATACAGAGGAATCACAAAACATCCTGTAAAAGGATAAAATTGCTGAACGATAAGAATTTTTGTAGTTTATTTGCTTATTCCTTTAACAATGTTTTGTATGTTTATATGTACAAATCATGTGTGTGTGTGTGCGCATGGGTATGTTGTGGATATTTCTGTAATAAAGTACCTGTAACATTTTCTTAAAAAGTGTGAAGCATGTGGTGAAATGTCAGCATTTTTAAATCTTTCAAGAAATTAATATATGTGTGCTTGGAGTTTCTTTTTTTGCCCTTTCCTCAATCCCATTTAAAAAAAAAATTTATTTATTTATTTGACAGAGGACTAGTATGCAGAGTAGCAGGCAGAGGGAGAGGGAGAAGTGTAGGTTTTCTGCTGAGCAGGGAACATGAAGTGGGGCTGGATCCCAGGACCTTGGGATCATGACCTGAGCCAAAGGCAGCTGCTTAACTGCCTGAGCCAGCCGGGCGCCCCTCCTCAATCCCATTCTTTTCCTTCCACAGAAGTAATCATTACCCTGAAGACGGTGTTGTTTTGTTTTGTTTTTTCTTTCCCAACTAGTTTTATATTTTTACATTTTGGAAAAACTCCCATTCTTACAAAGCAGTTTCTCTTTTTCCATTTTAGGAAATTATAACTTTACTTTGACAATTTGGTTTTCTAGTTGTTTCTTTATTTAACAAAGGAATGATATCATTCTTTAAAAGATTAAGCTAACTAAATTAATACTGACATTTAGACCCAGGACCATAAGGAAACCAATTTTTTCTTGGCGCCAATTAAGCTATGGGTAAGTAAAACAAAACAAAACTGGAAAATAAAGTCACCATCCACTATAAAATCTTCAGAGTATTTACTGGCCCATTTGGCTAGCGTGGAAAGAATAAAAGGTGTTTTTCAGTGCTCTCTGAAAAAAGATGGCTTCCTGTACTAATACATATTCCATTCACCAAATTCTTACATGTGCTTTTGTAGAATATAAATTGAGTTTTATTATTTAATTGAGTTTATAAAAATTTTATAAAATAAAATAAAATAAATATAATAATAATAATAATAAATAATAAAATAAAATAAAATAAAAATTTTATAAAAATTTTGTATAATATATATGTATATGTACAATGCATATATATTATATATAATATATACAAAATATATATGTGTAATATATAATATAATATTATATTATATATAATATATTATTATATATAATATATAATATATAATATATATTATATATAAATATATAAATATAAAATATATAATATATAATGATATGAAATATACAATACATATAATATATATATTATATATATATACACACACACATATATATGTATATATTCCACTTAATTTATCATGGTAATTAATCCTGACCATCCAGGAGAATTAGTTTTCTGATATTGGTAGCCTGTGAGTAGCTTTCTTTCTGGAATAAAATAAGAGAGTCATTCTAAGTAGCTTTATTTTACTTTTGGAGATGTTTAACCTTAACTGCATCACTAAGTGCAGACTAACTGATGATTACACACATCTTACTCCCAGGTATGGTAAAGGCCAATATCAAAATGTCTAATTGCCTTTTATTCATTCTAGATTAGGCAATTAAGTCCTCTTACAGTTTGTCGGAGTTGCCAGGATCTTTTCCTCAAAATTAAGAAATAAATTGCTGTTCTCAAAGAGATATTATGCTTGAGTCTCCTGAGGGAAATACTAACATTTATTAACTATTTTCCTATGTCAGGAACCCCTTCTGTGAGTTGCCATTGACAAATTAGTTCAATTTCAGCTTGTCCTTACCTCCTGGTATTTCTATCTCCTCTTCTTTTAAAAAAAAAATTTTTTTTTTTGGAGTATATCTTCCTTGGCTTAAAAACTCACAGATGCATTGCCCAGCCATGTTCTTTTTTGTTTGTTTGTTTCTCCTTTTATTCTGGATTGTTATTTAAAGGAAGTTTCATACAAACATGCAATTATTCCCAAATATATCACACTGATATCACATTTTTTGCATAATGAATAAAAATAGTATATCCCAGAACTTGTGAATAAGGCTGTGAAGTCATACCTAAAAAAATTAGTCAAACTGATGTATTGCGCCCACTGAAATTTTATATGTGCTGTGTTCTACCTCTTCAGTTTTAAAACTTGCATTTGCTACCCATCTATATAAAATCTCTACACTCTTCAAAAATTGAACATATTCATTCACACATTTTTTTGAGTAGACATTTAGCCAGGCATTAAAAAGTAATATAAAATGAATATAAGATACAGTTGTTTACTGGAGGAATTTGGATGTGAACACACTGGCATAATTCCTGAGGGTGCAAAGCAACGTATGAGCCAATGTCTAGTAGGGTCAAGTGCTCATGTAAAGAGCAATTAATTTGAGATCAGAAAGGCTTTGTGAAATTTCTGGGAGTGGAGAACCCAAATGGCTACCTCATTAGTGTGTGGAAATGTAGAGACCAAGGAAAGGTGAGAATTATATTTAGAAAAATACATGTGACTTGTTCAGGGATGAGTGAGGTGTCTGACCTAGCTAAAGCAAAGGATCTAAACTGGGAAAGAGGTAGACAAAATTGATTACTAGCGCAGGTTGCATTGTGGAGGTTCTTTATTGAAATCCATTGATAGCTTCTTAGCAGGTGAGTGAAATGGTAAAATCTGTGACTTAAGAAAAATTAATTCGGAGCAATATTTATTAATTTATGTTCCCAGGATCCATTAATTAATGGGGTTACTCCAAAAGGGTCAAGTAATGTGGAAAAAACTGAGACATTTGACTTCCAAAAGGAAAATACAGAATTTCCCAAATCTATTTGACCAAGGAATGCTTTCTAGGAAAACCATGCATGGATCATATATTCTATATGTATTGATACCAATCTCAGTCTATACATTGATATTTGTAAGAAATGTCCAGTTCTGTATTTTTCAATAATTCACTTGATGTTTAGTTTCTCTGTTCCCAGGTTGGTAGAAATTCAGGATCTCTTAATTTCCCCCACGAGTGTGTCCATGTTCTGGAGTCCTCTTGTACCAGGGAGTTAGGAGGCTGTGAAATGGTGAGGTGGCACTTATCTGGTGCTCTGTGTCATTGATGTATACTAGCGTCTGCTGAGATGTCCCACTGCTTGCTCTCTGGTCCTGGGGGATTGGTCAGTACTACCGTTGCTGAGACATGTCTTTCAAACCCAGAGGCTCTCTCTATTTTTTTCCATACTATTCTGGGACTGATGAGCATACTTTTACTTACTGATCTGTTCCATGCTGAGGTATAAGAAACTCTGTGTGGACCCACAGGGCCCCATCTTTCTTAGACATGTCAGTTAGCTATTCTGTGAGGACTTCATTGCTTTCTTTTGGTTTCTATCCAGTAAATGGTGCAGATTTCCCTTGTACCTAATGGTTTTGGGCTTTTCCCATGAGATTTCCACCTAAATCTTCTACACTATGCCATGAATCATTTTGTTTCCTAGAAAACTAAATTTTTAAAACTAATAAGCATTTTTTAAATTTTTAAATTTTTATTTTTAAATTTTTTAAATTTATTAATTAGATTTTATTTTAAATTATTTAAAAATTTTTAAACTTTCAAAATTCATATTCTCCTATAGCTTCTATTCCCTGATAAGTGATTTGGTTGTCTCTTAACAAAGCTTAAGACAGGGAGAAGGAGAGGGGCAAGGAATACCTGCTGTAAAAAAATCAGTTATTATTTCAAAGATGCTTCCTACCACACCTAGAATGCCTTTTAGGAAATACTGGTGTGCAGAACTGAGGATTAAAAGCTGATGAATAAAAGAATATGTATAGTAGTGGTGGTGCCTTGAGTTTGGATTACCATGTGTGGTCTCAATAAATAATGAATGCCTCGTCTTGTAAATCACTATCTTTGGCATAGTCCTTTGCAGTCCTCTCCCACACTAACTCTTGAAAAGCCTTTCCTGCTTCTAGGAACTCTTCCTCCACCATATGGAGGAGGTCAGTCTAGGTTGTTGAAGACATGGGTACCAGTTGAGAGCTAGCACCAACAGACATGTAAGTTAGCTCTGCTGACTGCAAGGGTACAAATGACCTCAGCTGAGACCAGAACTGCTCAGATGAGCCTTCAATGAAGGTTTGATATGAATCATAAGCAAATAAAATGGTTGTCTAACCTACTGAGTTATGGAATGATTTTTATTACATCAATATCAAAATATACAGTACAATACAATACTAAAATATGTAATATGATATGGTAGGCATTGAAGACAGAAGAGATTTTTTTTTTCAGAGGAGATATTTTATGGGTAGATTTCCTCAATATGGATATATGGGATGAGGGAAAAGAAAAGTTCAAATGGGATGAGCTGGCGCCTTGGAAGGGGCTCATTTTTCATTCATTGGAAAAAGAGTTCTTATAGGAAATAAAGAAAAAGGAAATGTCAAGTGTCATTATGGAGATTCGAGTCTTCAGTGACTTAGGTAACTGTAGACAGGTAGTTGGGTGGATCCATGCAAGATGGGGTCTTGGTATCATTCTGCAGTTGTGCCTTTTTGTAAATCACTATCACTGTCACTGGCTTGGATTCAAGAGGTTGTTCTTCTGTCACTGATGAAATGAAAAACAAACAGTTCTCTTATATAAGCATAGTCTCAGACATGACGCTAGACTCATCTTAATTCCTGATGACAAGTATTTTCCTAAAGATTTCCTCAAAGCAATGAGGTAAATGTCATAAAACCAAGAAATACTAAAAATATGGAGGGATTGATGACACACATCTCCAGGTTCTGAATCTAAACTCTAGCTTATAAAATGGATTGCTGCCAGTTAGTTGTGATTAGTTAGGTTCAAATAATACTAGCTTTAGTCTCACGGAAACTTTCCTAGTCCTACTAATAGCTTTTTTAGAAATTTATTTTACATTCATCATCTTATTTAATCTTTACAACAATTTTAAGATTTAGACATTATTTTTATCCACATTTTAGAGATGAATAAACTGATACTGAGCTAAAATAATTGGCCAAAGACAATATAGCTGGTAAATAGGGGCACAGGAGTTTACACTCTGGAGAGGTTCTTTGACTTCAAGTCAAATCCTTTTTTCTCAATGATGCCAGTTCTTTTCAACCATTTCAAAGAGCACTGGAATCCTGTGGTGCCTCAAGAGTCACTGAGCAGAAAGAGGAGGGAGGGGGAATAAAAGCCCTTCACTGTGGTTTCTAACAGAGCACATTATATACATACATACATACATACATATATATAATGTATGTATATACATATATGTATATACATATAATATAACATATGTATATATGTATATATATACATATATAACATATATGTATATATAATATATGCATATATAATATATATACATAAATATGTGTATATATTATATACATATATATATGTGTGTGTGTGTATACACACACACACACACACATATGCATATGGGACCCATTTAAAATTTTGTTAGAAAAAAATTCCCAAACACTGCATCAGAAACTTCTTGAAGTCAGAGACCTCATCTTATCCTTTCTTTGGTCTCACAACGATGGGAAACCTCCTTTGACCTGTGAGCCAGTCTTCAGAAGAAGGAGCGGATGGAAATCATTGCCCTGGGGATGCTCTGGGCTCCAGAACAGTGCAGTCTAAGTATCTCCCATGACCCCTGTTCAGCCTTGCTGTCTGCTTCTCTAAAGCCAATTAAATTATTCACGGTACCTGCAGTCTTCTCGCTGTCATCACAACTCACTGAGTTCTCTCCCAAGAGGGAAGTGATATCTTCTCCAAATATCTTGAGGCAATTTTCAATGAGAAATTGTACAAGAGAAACCTGTAATACAAAAAGACAAAAAAATGGGGTGCTTTTTTTCATAGGGCATAATTACAAATCACATTTTGTATATAGAACTTGGACCTAACAAAAAAATGTGAAAGACTTCTGAGAAAAATTCAAAGTTGATAAAAATATATAGAAATCAAAGTTCTCTAAGAAATAACCTAGAAAGAATGATATTTTCCAGTATACTTTGGGTACAGATTTTAAAATACTGCTCATCAGTGGGCTAAAGTTATAATATATAATATATATATAATATATAAGTTATAGATAAGTTGTAGCCTATTTAAATAGCTAACATTTTGATATCAATGGTTACATCGTTAAAACTGGAATAATTTTCGGGGCACCTGCGTGGCTCATTCAGTTGAGCATCTGACTCTTGATTTCGTCTCAGGTCATGATTTCATGGTGGTGAGATCGAGCCTCACATGGAGCCAGCACTGGGCTCCATGATCAGCAGGGAATCTGCTTGGAATTCTCCCTCTCGCTCTGCCCTGCTCACACTCTCTCTCTTCCTCTCTCTCCAATAAATAAATATTAAAATAAAATAAAATAAAACTAGGATAATTTTCAAAGTAACCTACCTTATTAAATTTTACTTATTTTTTTGTTTTTAAATTTTGTCTCCAGCTTTATTGAGCTGTAACTGACATATAACATCTTATTAAAATTTATAAAGTATAAACAAAAACTTATGAAATCCATTTCTTAAATGAAGAAGTATCTTAAAGTTGGGAAGCAGAGATTTTTGTGGGTTTTTTTGTGAGGGAAAACCCATGCAGTTGGAGAAAAAAAACATGTCTGTCTGTCTAACTTCAGTCCTTTCTCATGCATTGCATTGCCGCATGCTGGCTTGGGGAAGAGCTGTCATCTTATTAGGCATGTTGTGGTTCCATTAGGATGTTCTGGAATCTTTTACTAGTTTCTGTATGCTGTAGCAGAGGTGAAATAGTGCCAAGTATTTTTCTAAATGACCCACAACTTGCAGAGGAAGGCCAATGTGCTTGGAGCCATGGGTGCTCATACTGCCCAAGCCACCTAGGATGTGCCAGTAATGATCAGAGGAGTTGGATGTTGTTGCCATTGTGTAATGAGGAAACCAGGGCTTTGCCCAAGGTTACAAGTCCTTCAAGGATTAGGCTGAGAGTTGAACCTTGACTTGTCAAGTTCTTTTCTACTGTATCACATGATTCTTCTCTCTCTTGTTTAGTCAAGTGTTTCGTTTCCCGGATGGGGAAGAAGTGACTCAACTGCTCTGAGTTTCCCGCCTAATGACACCCCTTCCGAGACCCCACCAGAGTAGGATAAAGAATTCTGACACTCCAGTGGAGCCTAATGAAAATGTGCACTTTACAAAACAGATCCATCAGAGTTACTACTGCACATTTCTGGTTCAGAGTAGGGATTCTACACCCCCCGCCGGGGAACAAAAAATGAGAGCCCTCATTACCTTTTTTATGACGTTTTCTTCCAATTCCAAGCTGCAGGAATTAGGTGGACAAAGGATGCTTGGAGCTATACACACTGATAAATTATAAGCTGTCATCTGATTGGATGAGGATTGTTGCTGAATGTTGTATAACACTCCAAAAAGGTATCGCAAAAGAACAACACTTGCTTTTGGCAGCTGGGCTAAAAGCCTAAGGTAAAAAAAAAAATGCACTTTTAAATAAGACAAGTCATTCCACTTAGGAGGTTGGAAATACATAGACAGGGGACAGAATATATCTTTGTATATCTAGTACACAGTCCGCTGTAGCAGGTATGAGTGTATACAAAAATATTTCACTGAATTCAGTTCCTGAACCAGATAAAAGCTTCTCTGGTTAATTAAATGTTTGACAAACTTAAGGTCATAACCCTGGCAGTTGATGCTCTAGCATCTCTCTTAGACCAGTGGATTTCATCTACCAGTTTCATACATCCAGAAGGTGTAAAATGGCCAAGGATGCCATATTAATAAAATCAGGAGAAGAACAATAATAGCCCTAAGGCATGCCTCTATTTTGAAGCTGGTCTCCATGGGTGTCAAGAATTGAAACTCTTTGGCATGGATCATTATTTTAGTAAAGCTGTAAAATTTAAGCCAGTATTTTCCTAATAGTATATTAGCTGTATTTTTGAGATGTGAGCAGAGTAGAGTAATTATTGCATCATTAGCTCTGGGCTGCAGTTATTTTCTCCTCTTCATTCCCTTGATCAATAACACCAAGCCATTTGTCATAGAGATCAGATAAAAATATACTTCCTGGGATGTTTCTAAGAAAATCCTTATGGAGAAAAAAATATATATATATAATAGAAAATATAGATTGAGAATATTACAGAGAAAATATTTAGTTAAAAAGTTCAGTGCCCCCCTCACTTCCTTCACAGATACCCAAACTATGACCCACACGGAGCTTGGCTCTGACTCTTCATTGATTTGCACATGCAGAAGCAGGTGCTTGGATTTTCTCCAACTAAAACTTAGAAACATAAAAGCAGAGCTCAGGCTGTGGTGTAAATGAAGATAAAGATCCCTTCTATCATATGGAACTTATTTTTTTTGTGTGTGTGTGTTTTTGTTTTTTGTTGTTTTTGGTTTTTGGTTTTTGTTTTTTGTTTTTTGGTTTTTTTTTGCAAACTACCACAAACTCTCAGAGTCTGGCTATAGATAATCCTAAATCCTATTAGTTTCTTGGACAGAAATACACATATTCATTTTGCTTGTTTTAGACACAGTACTAGCTCTTAATTCTAGCAAGAAAGTTCTGAAACAGAACACAAACAGGTGTGCTCTTGCACATATATTAGGAAAGAACTAGGTCTTCTGACTTGGGGTATATGTGCTCCTTGGAAGAAAGCTACTCTCATAATTGCTTCATTCTTCCTTTTCTTAACTGTTTAAAATTCAAGATTCTAATGGCAAACTCATATGGTCCTGAGGATATATTCATTTCTAGCTTAGGCCAATTCTCCAGTTAGTTTGACATGATATTATCAAGGCCAAGTTTGCAGAGTCTGATTCTCCACCAAGACCAGTTAACTTTCAGAAGAGAAAACTTTAGAAATGTGTAAGAACTATACCCACAAGTGGTCACCCTCTTCCTAGTCTGTGCTTATAACATGGAAATAGGAAAGAATCCACTAACTCTTGCTAGAAAATCAATTCCACGTGTGCACCTTACAGAGGGCATCACTTATCTTGCTATTCACATACTTAGTGTATCATCATT
Source organism: Martes martes (assembly GCF_963455335.1). Classification (NCBI taxonomy): domain Eukaryota; kingdom Metazoa; phylum Chordata; class Mammalia; order Carnivora; family Mustelidae; genus Martes; species Martes martes. The sequence continues at coordinate 118,043,903 of NC_137889.1, forward strand.
CTCGATGCCTATACGTATATTACTAGTGTATGTTATTATGACCCTGGTGTAATAGTGGTTAACTAAGTCATTTCTGGACTATTGCTATTTATCATATCTTCCAGCACTAATGGACAAGGAAAGACCGAATGTGACTGAGATTCTAAGATTGTAGTATTACTACATTAACCTAGGTTTGTTCATAGCTGTTAATATGTGTGAAGGTGAATGAATTAAGTTCTTCCTCTCTTCTGTTTCTTTTGGAAACTTTGTCTTCATTAGGAAGGTGGTGAGGATGTTTGCTTTGATAAACATTGTGCACATGTAAGTGCATATTTAGAAATTTGTTATCATTACTAGTAGTCATATTAGTATTAGTATTTTGCATGGAGTCTTCAGGAGTGAAGGTAGGGAGGGCGGTATGTGGTGAAAATGGAAAGTATTTCTAATATATGGTGCTTTTAACTCCTAAAGTAGCTTCCTTAAATTTTGATTTTGTCAAGTGTTTTTCAGTTTGTTAGGTTCTTAATCTGTTATGCCCATTATTGTTCTTGGGCAGTCATGATGAAGGACACCAATCATAGTTTCAGTTACTTGTGTGTGGATAATGCTAGAACTTTCCCTACCTTTAGGACGGATGCTACCACAAGAACAGATTCATCGTCCAAGTTCACTTTGTCCCCAGAATTTAGTTTCTCCTTTAGGATTCTGCATGACTTCATATTGGCTGACTTTCTGAAGATGCCTTCAGTGGGTGGCCCTTGCTGATTGATAAAGCAAAGCATATCCTGTAGGAAGGAAAGAAAAGTGTATGGCAACTCATACCCACAACCACAGAGCACAAGCTTGCCTCCTTTTTGAAGGAGCAGAGAATGTGAAGGTACACTGTTTAAGAGCTGGAAGAACTAAAGTCAGTTTAGATTTTTTTTTCAGTGTGTCTATATATTTTCTATCCAAAAATCCATTTTACAGTCATACAGTGAAACATTTTAAACACTTATTTTAATCAGATTTTCCTTTTCATTGAATTTACACTTTTAAATCAAACTTCTCTGCTTCAAGGTCTTTGTGGAACTACCATCTGTTTCCTTTTTACCATTCTTTTCTCATTATTCCCTTACATAGATGCTCTTCCCTAAATATGGAAATGTTTTGCCATACTCATTTCCCATTTGTTTATTTCTCTTTAAGTGACTGTATATTCCATTCCTACTACTTCTATTTCCTTCCTTTTCGAAAAATCAGGCTCAAAGCTCTCTTTTCCTTCTCTGATTACATTCCCTTCTCATGAGTCTTTCATTGTCTTTTGTTCTATCTTCATGTCCTCTCCCTGCAGTGCAGAAAGATAATAAGGACTGGAGTCAGGTAATCCAAGGGATCTGAAATCTATTATGTTACTTATCTGTTGTGTGACCTGGGGCACACACATACTGTACTGAGGCTTTTCTAATTCATTTGTGAAAAGCAGAGGATGATAATCCTAGCTTCCCCCTAAATTTGCTGTGATGCAAGGACTGGGGTGGTAGCTAGCATACTGTAACTAACATGATAAATTTCTTCATTATCTAGCAGAACATTCCCTACATTGAGTACAGTGCTCGCAGGAATACCGGACACTCAATTAATGTAACCTTGACAATTCAATACACCAATTTGAGATAACATGGGCCGAACTCTGTGGCTTTTGTTTGACATACTCTGTTAGGGTTAACAGATTCATATTTGCCAGAGGATGAGTCTTTATGCTTGTGTGAGGTGTTTCTAGTTGTTAGATTGAGTAGACTCAGCTGAAGGAAACTTGAGACTAATGTGAGTTCAGGAAGGCAATGAAAGGGAGAGTGTGAAGATGATGTGGCCTCTCAGAGACTCATACATAGTGTCCATTTTGACTGATCTAAACAGGAGTACGTGGGTCTTTGTGGAAACAAGAAACAAGTAGAATGGACAAGAATGTCTTTTCCTATTGTATTTGCCTCATGACTCTATATTACCTAACTCAGATTCTATTCTTTGAAATAACAGAGAGCTTCTCAGCCAAAGCCAGGAGCTATCTAATGACCTCTCCATTTGGGGATAGATTTGGATGAGAACACTTGACCTCTCCATTTCCCCTCCTCCGGAGGGCTGTAGAAGACCTACCAGAATTGGGGAGGGCAAGTTGTCATTATCACACACATCCGTGAGGTTAACTCCAAAGAGTTGTCCAGGCTTTGCAGAAGGTGGGGCTGTGCACTGGTTGTTGTGGCAAGTGCTGGGGCGCCGCCAAAAGGCCCAGTTTCTGAAAAAATACCTTTTCTCTTTCTCCTGATCTGAGTCTAAGGAAGAAGTGAGATTATTATTATTAGTAGTAGTAGCAGTTTAATTAGCTTAACCTTATTTTCACAATTGCCATTTTACAGCATGTTCATTGCAATGGCTAGAAGAGGGCAAACTGAGTCACTCATTGTCTAGAATTCTCCATTATCTGATCTTGACTGATAGAATCCTTGTGGTGTTAGCATGTTCTTCCCCAGATCCTGCAAAGTGATGGTTAAGCCTAGAGACTTGATCAGACTCAGGGTCAATACTTTCAGTGCCATCTACTGCCTGTTGAGCTGTATCATGAGCCACTCAACTTTATAGTTGTTTGTTTCCTATTAGTAAGTATGGTCAGTGGATTCATCAGGTGTCAGATCTGATTTTAAAAGCTAAAAAAGAGGGGCACCTGGGTGGCTTAGTGGGTTAAAGCCTCTGCCTTCGGCTCAGGTCATGATCTCAGGGTCCTGGGATCTAGCCCCACATTGGGCTTTCTGCTCAGCGGGGAGCCTGCTTCCCTCTCTCTCTCTGCCTGCCTCTGCCTACTCTCTGTCAAATAAATAAATAAAATCTTTAAAAAAAATTTAAAAAATAAGAGCTAAAAAGATTCAGTATTCAAATTAAGCTGAGTTTGGTAATCATCTGCTTTCACAGTGAGTCTCATCCCCATCTTAGATTTCCTCTTTGGCTTTCTGAGTGCTCAGCTTTCTACCATCAAAAAAGGTTTGCCTTTCATGACATGATCTGCCTGACTCCACTTCTCAGCCAGCCTCTGACGCCTCTGCTCTGGGCCATCTCCAAGGATGACTTGCTGCAGTCAAGGTCCTTGGCTATGTGGTAAGATTCCAAGTGGCTATGTTTTTGTGATTCCGCACCAAGCTACCCAGAGATTTTTTTTTTTTTTTTTTTTGTAATTGTTTGATATTTACTGAAAAGAGCCTTATCCACAATGAATTTCACACAATTCAAACATACATATATATATACATCTCAAACATACATATATATACTCAACATATGTATACTCAAACATACATATATATACATGTACAAGTACAAGGCTTGAAAGAAAACATAAAAAAAGAAAAATAATGAGAGATTATGAATACATTTATTTACCCCCGATTTCCACAGATGATTTTGAATTACCCAACACTCCCTACCAAAGGAATGCAGAAGAAGAGCTTTACAAAGAAAAGGTGATCAGCAGCAAAAAGCTGAGTTCAAAGTTACTATTGGTCAACTGTGAATATTTTCCTTAGAAGATACCTTAACATTTGCTTACATAATCTGCTTAAGTCACTAAATTCTTTAAAGGTCCACAGAGGAGCCAAGCTGCAGAAGGATAAAACAAATGAACAACATTTCACCAAAAATCCTTAAACACCTGACCGCTGGGCTTTTCTAGGATGTAGTGAGTGCATCACCGTGTCCACTTACGTGGGTGGCAGCACTCATGGTGCTTGACTGGAGAGACCAAGACCCAAGACCAGAAGCATCCTGGTTCTGCTACTTGGTTAGATTACTCAAAAATTTTTAAGCGTTGGTTTGTTCAACTTCAACGTAAATGCCTGCAACTCATTGAACTAAATATAATGTACTACTTAGCACAAGACATGGTTCATGGCAGCCTTGATAAAAGTAATTTCCTTGCTCAGAGGGCCTCAGGCAGTCTAGACGTCAATCTCTTAATTGCTTCTCCCCCAAAGCAGACATCACTCCCGTTTTCTATTTGATTTTGCAACCTCTAGAAGGTAGGCAATCATGAAAGATTGCCACCACTTTGCTTAACTAAGGCTCTTTCTTCCTGCCCTGTAATTGATACCCTTACCATTTCAAAAGGAGAGAAGAAAGAAAGCAAATACATTCTTAAATCCAAGAGGAAATTCCTGTACATCAAAATGTACATATTTGCTTAAGATACATGTTAATATATAAATTGAGTTGTATGCAACCTGGGTTCCCTACTTTAACCCTAGTTTTATTATTTCTAAAATTACCCAAATATATTTTATTATCCAACTTTAATAAGAAGAATGCTCTTAAGAAGAATGTTGTATCCCTTGATACAAAGCTGTATACCTAGCCACTCTAGGAGTACATACAGAAAGCAGGTAGACATAGAGCCCTATACTTTCTCAAAGGTATTTTTAGGCTTAGCCGGATGTTTTGTAATGTATGTTATTTGCTGTCAGAGTTCATGTTGCTTCTGTGACTAATAAAAATATATGCTATAGCCATGCAAATACAAGAATGATTAAATAATCTAACTTTATAGAAACCTATCCTTTCTTAAACAGTACTGGCAAGATTTAGGTTAATGTTTCCTAATGCTCGAATTAGGGTATGAATATTAAAAAATAAAATTGTTAAACTTTGTGCTTATAGAATAACAATCATAGCAATAAAATACTTTCTTTTTTGGCCCCATTTCTTCTCAGATTAGCAACACATTTTCATTAGAGAAAGAACTATCAATGGGAATACTGGAATGGTAGGAGAAAAGATAGCAAGAAGGATGATTAAAATGCTCTGATCATAAACATTCAGTCTAGCTCCAGCCTTAACCTGGGTCTGAAGCAGACATGGAAAGTGGGGGGCAGAATTGAGAGTTGAATTCTAACTGGAACCCCAAGGCCACTTCAGCCTAAGCCCAGAATAAAACAAATTCAGTTCCATAACTCTCTACTCCACTGAGAGTTCTTCCATTCCAGGTGTGTCTAAGCCATGCAGTCATTTGATCCCACCCTGTGATGGCCTGAGATACTAGACAAAACCCTGGAATGGGGAACACCTGTTTCCAGGCCACAAACAGCTTGTGCTCTATTAAGACACACAGATGTGTACACACACATAATTACACGTAGAAAGTGCTCTGGGGATACACAGAAAGGAGTAATGGTCTACCTAGAAGAATTAAAACAAACAACCTTCCTAGAAGAGGGTTGGGTCTTGATTTCAGACCTTTGGGTTTCTCTAAGCTTGACTCTGCATAGTTTTGGAGTTTTTGCCTATACTGTTCCTCCCCAATCCCCCACAGAGAGGGTCAGCTCTGTGTCATGAATTTGTGGTCAAGAGTGGAGACACAAGCCAAGAGAAGGCACTTGAAGAAAGGGAGGGGGCTCACCTCTCTCTTGCTGGTTCTGGGTTGGGTGCCTGGGCTTCAGGATGAACTGGCCTTGCACCTTTGTGAATCTCTGCTCCAGGAGGGATTCCTGGAGGGTGGAAGGAGAGGTGGAGTCCTCGGGTGTTTGTGGCAGCAGTGTAGTAGATGGAAGATGGCTCATTTTAATTCCATAGGGATGTTCATGTCCTATATGGAAAAAAAAATATAGATTCAGGCTGAGGGCGATGGCTGTCATCAAACCCACCTTCACCATGAGTGTATGCATCACACTGGTATATGCTGTTATTCTTCTGGGGCTTCTGGATAAAAAAGGCTGTGCCTCCTGAGTGAGCATCATATTCGCTCTTGTTGGGGACACCCTGCAAAAAGCAGGTGCCCAAGGGAAAGATTTTAAGAAGAGAAAAAAAATTTAAAGCATGTTACTTTGCTTGGAATACATAGATTGGTGAGTGCATTGCATAGTGCTGACTTTTGCTGTGTTTCCATGTGAGAATATTTAAGGCCTTCTAGTTTCTGCCTTGAAACTAATGAGATCTGTACATCTTAGGGAAATTACTTGACCCCTCTGAGCCTTACATTCATCCTTTGAAATGCTTGCCCTCACACAAACTTACAAGGATCAGAGTAAATATATTAATAAGCATTGGTGGTTTAATATTTTTTAAATAATTGGACCATTTATATTAAGAAGTGCTATTCTCTCTCACATAATGTCAGTTGAATAGATTTTTTTTTTCTATTTCCTTTTGTCAGTTCTAGAGCCAGAGCTACTCAAGGGCGGTGGGATGGGTAGACTTTATGCTTTATGCTTCCCTCCCACCGGCTGCCCTTCCTCCAAAAGGAGTCCTGCCAGGCGATGATCAGAGGGAAGGCTGCACAGTACTGGGAACCCAGAAGCAAAGGGCAAAGTGATGTTTACAGAGTGGAAAACTGCACCCAGCCACAGTCAGTGAGAATTGCCTGGCAAGTGATTTGTTTTGCTCTTGGCTGCTTTACATTGTTTCCTCTCCATAGAATTCTCAAAGACCCTGTGCTATATGATATGGATTTCATTTTTTAAGAATAGAATGAAAGTTCTCTTTCTGTCATTTCTGTTTATTATTGAATGTAACTTGGGGACCTTTTGCTGTTCCTTTTCATCTGTCAGAGATGCAATGTCAGTGCTCTGTTCACAAGAATCACAGTGATTTCCCTCTTTTAAGGAAAAAGAAGTTTCTATGACAGCAACACAACCAAATCACCAAGATAACCAGGAGATAATCCGCAACTGAGAATTGAGAGCATTGTTAAAAAAATGCATTTGGAATGCTGCTAATGGATCATCATGAATGACAGGCTCTCCAGATTCCTCAGAGATGCCTTGGTGTGTGAAACTGCTCAAAGTCTGAAAAGTTATCATCTACATTGTTTTACCTAAATTAATGCAATTTATTAAAATAAATATATTTCAGTATTTAACTTTTTCCTTTTTATTGTTGACCGACTTTTACAAAGATATCAACATTAATACAGAACATGAAATGGGGGGTAGGCTTTGTCCTCAGCTATGCGCTTGGTGACTCTCTGTATTCTAAGTCTGGGAATATACATTCCATAGAAAGAAACTGGTTGTTTAGATTTCCAGATCATTGGAAAATATTCTTTAGATAACTTAAAAAAGAGTAATACCCTCAAAGGATTATTTTCTTTTCAAGACTTTATTTATTTATTTGTCAGAGAGAGAGAGTGTGTGCACAAGCAAGGGGAGTGGCAGGTAAAGGAAGAACCTGCTGAGCAGGGAGTCCCGACGCAGGACTCGATCCCAGGACCCTGGGATCATAGCCTGAACCGAAGGCAGACACTTAACTGACTGAGCCACCCAGGCATCCCGCCTCACAGGATTATTAGAAAGATAAAAAAAAATGCATTTAAGAAGGAATGCTCTAAGATTTCTAGCAGAAATCATTGTCGCCTTTACCATACATTACTACTTCGAGGTCTGCTACATATCCTGTCCTCTTTCTCTTGTTTCTTATTCCTTTTATTTCTAGTAATCACTGAACAATTTTGCTAATCCAAAGATCTATTTTTTTTTTAAAACTTGTGCTAATAAATATCTTAGGAGAAGTGTAAAAGGTTTATCAATAACCTTAAGACTGATGGAAAAAGCCTGAGAAACAGCAAAGTGCAGGTAGTTTAGTCAGTGAAGACTTGAGGAGTTTAAATGTGATTATCTCATTTTCTTTATGATGCTGAGAAGACTTCTGGGCACATGGCAGGTGTTAAATACATACCTATACCTAGATTCACAGACATGACTGGATTTTAGAGGATTTTCACAAAATAGAGGCTATTTAGTAGTTAGGAACTGGAATTCAAGACTGGAATATGAAAAATGAATGTATGGGAAAAAGAAATTCCAATCCATTTTGTTTTCATACCTAAGTGAGTAAATAAGTAAGCAAATAATAAATAAACAAAAATTTTTCAAGACAGCTCTGTTGGGTAAAGAGAAGTAGAAAAGAAAAATTTACTAGGCCTAACTAGGCCATAAGCTGCTGAATGAGGAGATGTCATCAGTGCCTGGGAAAAAGCAAGTACCTGGCAATTATTTAATAAATGTGTGAGTGAATATTGCATGTGATTTTTACTTTTAAGGGTATTTAAGCTTAAGACAGAACAAGCATTACTTTGAGATATAGGGTTACAATTTTGAACCTAATCAATCCCATCTTAGGTTTTCCCTGACACTTACCAATGAGTGGGTGTGGGGCTGCTTTCTTGCCAGAAGTCACCCACAGCTGGTAGTCTTTCTCAGAGCCCTTGGAGACAAAAAGAACTATGCATCATAACAAATTTTTAACAGTACTTGAAGAACACATTTCCTTACTATTTCTGTGTTTCCAGAAAGAAAGAACTGGCACCAGTATAAATGCTGTTTGGTCCATGGAGGTAGCTATAGTACTTGTTAACTTGTTTCCCTCACAGCCTCCAGTAGACCATCCCACATTCTTGTCATTTTTTATAAAGGCCAGGAGACCACAGTACAATCAGCCCCTCACTGTATGGGTGGCCCATAGCACAAAAAATCACAGTTGTGCCCCTTCACTAAGGAGGAAAGGGCTTATCTCAGAGTCCTGCCTTCTGTTGTCTCTAGACTCCTTGGGTAATGTTGGCTTTTGCCTCCAAATGTCTTGCCCAGACATGCATATGGTGCAGAGAGACATATACCCTGCTATGACTATTTCTGAGCAAAGTAACTTGAAAGGCATCAATAGGTCAGCAGCCCTGAGCAAAAGGAGATGAATGCCCAAGGGGCCTTCAGGAGATAGTGGACTGAAGTTAGCCACCGGCCTTGGGGCTGGGAAGCCCCATTTCAGGGAGAGAAAGGACAAGGAGTCTACCTTAGACAACATGGCAGATGCAGAAAACAATTACTCCCAGCAGAATTACTGCCTAGTAATACCAGAAATCCCACTTGAAACAAACAAGTCTAAATTATAAAGATTGCTGAACTATTTTAAAGAGTCATCCAGGAGACTAAAGCAAAAATGTTCGAAATGGTTGTTGGTGATAGGTACTATGCTTGCCCTTGACTCCTGATTAAAAATCATGGCCTTGCCCTTATGAAGGAAGGTCATAGGTATGGACACAGATACAGACACAGACACACACAGAGCTAAATCTGCTCAAAATTGTATTGCAAATAAGAAGTGAGAGCTAATAAGGTAGGGTAGGGTTTGGGAATGTTATTCTGGAATCCTTTTAAATCAGGTATACATAAAACCAAATAACACCAGTTCTTCATTAAAACAGCAATTCTTTGTCTAGTGAGATTGATCACTTTGTGCAAAGGAAAATCACAAACATGAAATAAAATGAGATATATCATTAATCAATCTCCCCAAATTTACCTCTAAAACCACTCACTCTCTTTCCAAGATTTAATTCTTATTTAGAGTATATATATCATACAGGTTAGAAATCAATGTAGAGATGTGCTTTACCTAGTACATATAAATTCAATTGTATTTCGGATGTATTATTAAATTTTGTTTGTACAGAAATCATGGATTTCTTATGCCAAATTCTGGTTGCTCTGAATTTTTAAGGGGCTTAATTATACCATTGGGTCAGATAGAATTTAAGTAGGAATCTTGTAATTATGTCATGTCATAATAGCAAGACATTTTCGAATTTATAGAGGATTTTTTAATTTTATTTTTTTAAAGATTTTATTTATTTATTTGACAGAGACAGTGAGAGAGAGAAAAAAGAGAGAGAGAGAGAGAGCAAGCAGGAGCAGCAGCAGAGGGAGAGGGAGAAGCAGGCTGTCTACTGAGGAGGGAACCCAATGAGGGGCTCAATTCTAGGACCCTGAGATTATGACCTGAGCCAAAGGCAGATACTTAACGACTGAGCCACCCAGGCTCAGAGGATTTTACATAAGAAGTTGTGCTTTACAAGTGCTCCCTTCAGTTCTGTCCAACGACTATCACTCTCCCTCTCTTTTTCCTCAGAAAACCTCAACATCAAATATGTCCATATCTTTCATAAAAAAATAAAAATCCAGCAACTCACACCAGTACCATCAAAACATAAAGGAAGAGATAGTTAAAACCAAAACAAGATGAAAGTGATATGTTCGCATGGTCTTATTCAGAACTTGTCTTCTTCCTTACCAGTTCATAATGGGCGTGACCCACCTCATCCCAAGGAACCGCATCAAGAAGAGGTAGCTTCTAGCCATGTGGTGTTTATGTCAAAATGTACAACAAAACATGTAATTTAGGATTCATCAAACTGGGATTGAGTCCTTGGGTGAGAACCAGGGTAAATAGGGATGGGAAGGAATCCGAAGTAAAGACGCAGAAAGAAGAGTCCAATAGAGGAGGAAATATTTAGAAACTTAGAAATATTTTATTGTCTATGTATAAGATATATAAAATAAACTGCATGTTGTTATTAGCACTCTAAAATTATAGCCCAATTTTATTCTATGACTTTGAATTTGCAGAAAATTAAAAATGGGAATGCAAGAATAGCACCATGTATAGGTTAATAATATAGCTTTGCTGCCTTCAATTTCTAAATTTGGAGGATGAAATAGGACTATGATATCTATAATAATCAGCTGTTTTATAATGGGAGGTACACAACACATGCACACACATGAATCTCTAAAGTCAAAGTTGGTTTTTAAACTAAAAATAGTTTGCAGGCAACTTACAGTTATTCCTAGCATTTGTAGTGACATGTTGATAATGTCATTCGCTGTGTCTGAATTTGTTGCTGTTACAGTTACAGACTGTAAAAAAGAAATAAGAAAGATTGCTATAAATTTTTAAAAAATTTAAAGCAGGTGACCAAATTATTATTGCCAAATTTTTATCCATACTCTAAAGGCAAAGCTTGTTTTCAGGTAATGACAAAGTAAAACATAAGTAGAGCACACACCCATAATTATATTTTCATTTCTTTATATAACATGAAACTAGTAGGAAACATTTCAGTAAAACATCTATTTCCCTTCAAGGATTTGTGGCACACAAAATATAGCAGCTTAAGCAAGAAAGAGAAAAACTGAGAATTCCAAAAGGGGACATGGACTGACCCTCGGCTCCTAAGGCTATTTCCAAAATGGAGGGGGAAGATGGTTTAAAAAGGAGGAGCTCTTCCTGAGTCATGTTTCTTTCGTATGGCTTTATTTCTTTGTAATTATATAATCAGTTTCAGCAAAATCAGAATAAGAACTGGCTATGAAAGACATTTTTTTAAAAACTACTATTTAGTCACTACTTTCTCTGTATCAGGCATCATGGTTACTAAACTTTACATTATTGAAATCTGTTGAGACAAATAAAACCAACAAGTCTAGGAAATGAGACTGAAAATGTTAGAAGTTTATATTCTATTTGCAACTCTGACAGTGAGTAGTTACGTATAATAGCTCTACCTTACATTGAGAAACTGCCTCATAGAACTAGGAAAACGGTTTACAGAAAATTACCTGAAAGGGATTGATAGGAATCTGAGGTGATATCTGAATTCCAAAAGACATTTTAAAATAAGACAATATGTAACCAACTATGCATACAGTTTTTATAACATTATTCGGCAAGGAGTCCTCTGTCCTTTGAAAAACAGTGCATAAAGAAGACAAACAGTACAAGTGGACACCCACAGGCCTTAAAAAATATTAAAAACAAAGTTAAAAGAAACTTGTCCTTTCATTGTATTTTTCTTCTTATGAATTGAATGCAATTGCTTGATATGACAGATGGCCTGAAAGTTGTTTGAAAATTGGACTTTTTAAAAAAATTTTTTTATTTTTATAAACATATAATGTTTTATTGGCCCCAGGGGTACAGGTCTGTGAATCGCCAGGTTTACACACTTCACAGCACTCACCATAGCACATATCCTCCCCAATGTCCATAACCCCGCCACCCTCTCCCTACCCCCTCCCCCCGGCCACTCTCAGTTTGTTTTGTGAGATTAAGAGTCTCTTATGGTTTGTCTCCTCCCGATCCCATCTTGTTTCATTTATTCTTTTCCTACCCCCCAAACCCCCCACATTGCATCTCCACTTCCTCATATCAGGGAGATCATATGACAGTTGTCTTTCTCTGATTGATTTATTTCGCTAAGCATGATACCCTCTAGTTCCATCCATGCCATTGCAAGTGGCAAGAGTTCATTTCTTTTGATGGCTGCATAGTATTCCATTGTGTATATATACCACCTCTTCTTTATCCATTCATCTGTTGATGGACATCTAGGTTCTTTCCATAGTTTGGCTATTGTGGACATTGCTGCTATAAACATTTGGGTGCACGTGCCCCTTCGGATCACTACATTTGTATCTTTAGGGTAAATACCCAGTAGTGCAATTGCTGGGTCATAAGGTAGCTCTATTTTCAACTTTTTGAGGAACCTCCGTGCTGTTTTCCAGAGTGGTTGCACCAGTTTCATTCCCACCAAGAGTGCAGGAGGGTTCCCCTTTGTCCGCATCCTCACCAGCATCTGTCATTTCCTGACTTGTTAACTTTAGCCATTTTGACTGGTGTGAGGTGGTATCTCATTGTGGTTTTGTGAAAATCGGACTTTTATAAACAAAATTGTTCATTGATTTCAAACTACTTGAGCTTTAGGGATTATATTAAAAAAAAGTGTTCAGAACTCAGCATTAGGACTCAGAGCACCCAAATTCAAGGATATCCTATGTTAAGTTGTCTAGAGGATTCAAGACAGGGTCTTAGCTTGAAATTTAGTTAGAAGTAATGGCTCTGCTATTTTTTTTTAATGGTGTCTGAAAGCCTTTTAATACAACTTAAAAACTCTCCCATGAAATATTTATTTATTTATTTATCAGAGAGAGAGCACAAGCAAGGGTAGCGGCAGACAGAGCAAGTAGAGGGAGAAGCAGGCTCCGTGGTGAGCAGGGAACCTGATGTGGGACTCCATCCCTGGACCTTGGGATCATGACTGAGCCAAATGTAGATGGTTAACTGACTGAGCCACCCAGGCATCCCTCCCGTGAAATCTTTTTGAAGTAAAAAAAGAAAAGAAGGGGTGCCTGTGTGGCTCAGTGGGTTAAAGCCTCTGCCTTCAGCTCAGGTCATGATCTCAGGGTCCTGGGATCAAGCCCCATATCAGGCTCCCTGCTCAGTGAGGAGCCTGCTTCTCCCTCTCTCTCTGCCTGCCTCTCTGCCTACTTGTGACCTCTGTTTGTCAAATAAATAAATAAAATCTTAAAAAAAAAAAGGAAAAGAAAAAATCTCTTTTGAAATACTAATAATCACTCCTAAAATTTATCTGGTCTGCAAGATAATGGTTTTCATGGCATAAGGAACATACTATGTTTAAAATAATTTCAAGGAAGTACGTATATTTTCCTGCATGTTGTAGGTTCTCCAAAACAGATAAATTCCAGTAGATAGAGCTCTTTCTAAACAAATAACTTCAGAAAAATAAACTGTTTTCTGAAATAATTTAAAAGAAAAAGAAATGTTACTTTCTTTTTTTCCTTTGAGTCAAAGTGTTACTTAATATATGAAGAAGCAGGAAAATGTGATCAATTCTCAAGAGCTGAAACCAACCCTGAGATGATCTAGATGTTCAGACTGTTAGTGAAAAACATCTATTATAATAATGCTCAATGATCCAAGTGAAAATATGCTCATAATAAACAAAATAGAGGCATCTTAGCATAGAAATTAAAAATATTTAAAAATAGAAATTTTTTGAAAATATCTGAAAAATATCTTAAAGAAAAAAATTTACTGACTAGGCTACATTGCATAATGGAGATGACAAACTGAAGTCTTATCTAACAGGAAAAAAATGCCATTTAAAGATACCCAAAATATCTTGTAAATGTCTTGCCTACTGCACTACAATTTCAGAAATCAAATTTTACACAAATAACTGGGGCAACTGGCTTGATTTTTTTCCCCCAATAGAATAAAGAAATGAGATAGAAATAGGGTGTTCACTTAAAAGTGTCATCCCTGGGACGCCTGGGTGGCTCAGTCGGTTAGGCGGCTGCCTTCGGCTCAGGTCATGATCCCAGCGTCCTGGGATCGAGTCCCGCATCGGGCTCCTTGCTCGGCGGGGAGCCTGCTTTACCCTCTGCCTCTGCTTGCCACTCTGTCTGCCTGTGTGCTCGCTCTCTCTCTCTCTCTCTGACTAATAAATAAATAAAAAATCCTTAAAAAAAAAGATTAAAAAAAAAAGTGTCATCCCTCTGAGCTCAATTCAACCCTGATTTTCCTTGGAACAAAAGATCGTTCAAAATTCCTCTGATGGGGTGCCTGGGTGGCTCAGTTGTTAAGTATCTGCCTTCTGCTCAGGCCATGATCCCAGGGTCCTGGGATCAAGCCCCACATTGGACTCCCTTCTCCATGGGAAGCCTACTTCTCCCTCTCCCACTCCCCCTGCTTGTGTTCCCTCTCTTGCTGTGTCTCTCTGTCAAATAAATAAATCTTAAAAAAAAAAAAAGAAAAAAAGAAAAAAAAAATCCTCTGCAGTTGACCTAACTAGTAAGTGAAATACGTGATCCTTGAGTAGATCCTGTACTAGATAGGAGACATTATTGAGGTCAACTGACAACGGATGGCAGAGTAAAGTATTATACTGGTGTTAGGTTTACTGAATGATAACTATATGTTGGTGATATAAGAGAACATCTTTATTCTTAGGAAATACTTAGGTTTAAGGATAAAGGGCCACGGCATTTGTATGACCCTCAAAAATAAATATACACATACACTTACTAGAGACAGAGAAAGAAAACTAATGATAAAGCAAAATGTAGTAAAAATGTTACTCATCGGTGAATCTAGGTAAAGGGTGCATGGGGCGTTTTCTGTATTATTTTTATATTTACAACTTTTCTGTGAGTTTATAGTTATACCAAAGAAAACATCATGGAGGAGGGGAGTGGGGAAGAACTGTGGTGTGGAAACAATCCAAACCATTCTGTTCCTAAGTAGTGACCATTGGGAAAAAGGTTTAATTCTAATAGGAAATACCTGCATGTGTAAATCACTTTATTACAAGGCAGTATAATTGCTATTAGAAGGATCCAGAGAAATATTATGGACATTTAACATGCAATACTCCTTCCATGCTTAAGTACTGCAGCATGGGTTCCTCTCGTGTCATATGACCTAGGATTCACTTTTTAAGTATACCTGTGGATGGGAAAAATGGTACTTTTCTAAATTCTCTCTTCTTATCTTTTGCTCTCTCCTTCTTACCTACCGATCCCCAGCCCCCATCTATGTCTACCTCTATCTCCATCTCTTTCATTTTATCTGAATCAGGAACATGGAATTTAATTTTTGGTCTTAAAAACACTTACAGAGGCACAGTTCTTGATGTTCTTAGTGAAGATTCTTAGAGGAATGCTTTCTGGCTCGTCCTTCTTGTTGGCTAGATTGATGTACCTAATCAAATTCAATGATAACCCAAAATAGAGGAGGATGAATTAGCTATTAGCTTACTTTGAAATCGATCTACGTGGCTAAAATTTTCAACATACTCTGTTATTTTTAAATGCATATAAATAAACTCAGCAAAATCAAATTATGGTTTGGAAGAAAGCATGCGATACTATTTCAGGAAAATAAGACTCAGAAAACAACAGGTTGCTCTTGTCCTGTGAGATCTGAGTAGCTCATCCAGTCCTCAGAGCTTTCCTGCCAAGACGGGAGGGCCAGCACCCTCAAGAGAGAAGGGGAAGATGAGAGTGATAACCAGAATTTCATAAAAAATAAGCAATATATGCATGTAAATAAAGGTGGATTATTTGCAGTAGCAGCCAGGGTGCGTCTAAAGAAGAAATTATTTGAGGATAATCTAACAATTCCTACTCAGGAGAGGGAGCATAGTGTGGGGGCACTGCTTTGAAGAGATTTATTCTTTTGTCATGAGTTAAAGATTTATACTATGTATAGTGACAAAATACCTTTGAAGGAAAGAATGCCATTTTTCCTTTAGTTCCGGAGAGCTGCAATTTAAAAAAATGGGAAAAAAATTAAGATATATACAATATTTATACTAACAAAATAAGGTCACCTTTCCAGAAAAAAAACAAAAAAAACAAAACAGCAGCCTGTTGAGAAGGATGAGGATGCATGTGTTAAATCGTCCTCTCCTCATGGTTGCGCTTTTGAGGGAATCTACTCTTTTATGAGAGGTATTAAAGCCATTGGAAGTAGACCCTAAAGTGGAAGAAAATTTGGGTTCAAATATGAACACTTAATTGTAACTAGGTGATGCAAGCTATGCGACCATGGGCACATTGCTTAACCGCTCTGATCTTCAGTTTCCAGAACAGGAAAAGGGTTAATTATACCCCAGAGTGTTCCTGCAGCTGCCAGTGTTATTCATGTTATTATTCAAATTAAATCATACATAAGAAATTTGGCATTTGGATGAAACTACCTTGGCCCAGAAACAAGAATGTCTTTTAGGAACAAACACCTGTAATATTTTTATTTCTTTATACACATAACTAATTGTAATATGTTAAATTAGTTCCTAGAAAACATATGTGACCCTCTGAGCAAGAACAATGCAGCCAGGACTAAACTACTGCAGATTAGTATTTTCTCTGCTGAAGTTTTCACAGCATTTAATAGCCAAACTTGTGACTGTTTTAAGTCTCCTCCATACATGGCTTTATCACTTACTAGCATTTTGTATTGTGGTAAATTACACAAAATAAAATTGACCACTAATGTCCTTTAGTACATTCACAGTTTTGTTCAACCATCGTGACTGTGTCGTTCCACGTCTGGAAAATTTTTAACACCCAAAAGCGAACCTGTGTCCATGAAGCCATCACTCTCCCTTCCTTCCTGTTCCTAGCTCCTGTACCACATTTTGTGTGTTTGTTGAGAAACACTTGGGTTGTTTCCACCTTTTTGGGGGGGGGAGGAGGCTGTTGTCGACAGTGCTGCTATAAACGTCTGTGTTGTGTAGACGTATGTTTCTCTTGGGTATATATCTGGAGGTGGCGTTGCTGGGTCATATGGTAACTCTTTTTAACTTACTGAGGAACCACCAAACTGTCCACAGTGGCTGCCACATTTTATACTCCTCCCAGTAGCACTGCTCCCCTCACCCTCCGCCATCACCGTTCTAGGACCTGTCTCGTCAGGGAAATGGAATGCCCACTTAGGGTCCCAGCCTGCCTTTGTGTATGTACACAGCTTCTAGTTAGCCATGCCCATCAGCAAAACAGTAATAACAAATAGCAAATCTAGGCGCCAGGTTTTGTTAGAAATGCTTTCTCTATGTTTACACAGCTTTTTAGCTATTATAACATATATAAACCTGGCTTCCACATTTTCCTCCTCGTTAGGGAAAAGAAGTTTCTTGGAAACTCCCCTGTCAAAGACTTTTTACATTTCCAATTGAAACGGTTTCTTTCCATTTGGGTCTGGTTGTTTCAAACAGCAGACATAAGTGTTGCATGACCCCTGTAAACCCAGGAGTGTCTGCTCAGCATGTCCAGGGTAGAGCACACATTCCCCGATCCTCATGTCTCTTCATGTCCGTTTAAGAATGTGTCTAGCACAACTAACCTCTACTCAGTGGAATCATACTTTTGATTTAGATGGTCACCTCTCTAGAGACACCAGCTAAGATAATCGGTACATAGCAATTCAGGCCACCTCCTATTCATTGACATGATTAATTTATTTGCCTACTTACCTACTATTTTTAAAGGAATGAACTTGGGAGTATAAAAGCAATTTTTCAAATTTAATTGGACTCTTTAATAGTACTTGCTCAAGAAAAATACGCCAGTGATTTAGAAACACAGATACTTCCTGGGAATTAGGAGGCAGGATATTGGAGAGGGGACCTAGAACGTCACTCTCTTTGATTCTCTTTCCACATATCTAGAACACCCAACTCCTCAAGTGGCTCCTAGAGCCCATTTGGGAAACCACTGACCAAAACCAAAGGAAATTACTCCAATAGTTCCCACTCTATGTTATCTACTTGCTCACATTTGTACATACCTTTTTGGGGAAAGTACAAGCAAACAAGTGTCATTACGGGAGGTCAAAAAGTGTGTCACTGGCTTTGATATACAATCAGATTAAAATGTTTTCCTTTTTAACCCATGTAAATACAAGACAAAGTGGTAGGTCTTACCCAAAGGTGGCCACAAAGTTCACCGTGGGCCAGCCCATGACAAAGGACCTTCCAGTGTGGACGTTGGCATGTCCCACTTTGTCCATACAGTTGGCAGTCCACATGGTATTCAGTGGTATTTTATTTTTTATCTTGAAGTTTTTTTTATACCTACAAAGATATCCAAGCAAGACCTCTGTTAGTTTGTTTCATAAACGTTGTGGGAGCAGCTGTGCTCATAAGAGATCAGTTCTTACTGCTCCAGGGCAAAGCATGCCTCCCTCGTCTCTATCACCCTCTGTCCACAGCACAGCAAATGGTGACGTGGGGTTTACAAAGAGCATGTTGAGCAAGGTCTGGCCTAGGAAGGTCCTGAAAATACTTCCTCGAATGGCAGCATGTAGACATTTTTCTGAATGTTGAGTGCTGAGTGAAGATGTATATTTTAGAGCTTTTTAAGAAAACCATTAATTCACTTATTACTGTAGATTTGTTGATTATATGTATTTTTATGGTTATCATTATAGTTAATTATTCATTTATGACTTGCTTACTTCAAAAAGTATTTGAGGGGCTGAACAAAGGTACCTGATACATGATTTCTAAAAAGACTAACACAATTTTTTTCTTAAGAGAGACAAACCAGGGGAGTGCCTGGGTGGCTCAGTCAGTTAAGTGTCCAGCTCTTGGTTTCAGCTCAGGTGGTGATCTCAGGGTCTTGAGACTGAGTTCGCCTGTAAGGCTCCCCTCTCAGTAGGGAATCTGTTTCCTCTCTCCCTCTGCTCCTCCCCGTGCTCATGCTCACTCTCTCTAAATAAAAAAATCTTTAAAGAGAGAGAGAGAGACAAACTGAAAACAAAAAATAAACCTGGATCAGAAGGATTTAAAAGATACTTTCAACCTTAATTAAAAAAAAATTTTTTTTCTAGCCTTTAAAGCATAGGTTATTTTCTATTTCCCTTCTTAAAATTTTGTCCATATCATTTTCCCACAGATTTTGGCTAAAATCTGTTAGCTTTCAGATTGAGGCCAATTTAAAAATCATCAGTCCATCAATCAATCAATCCCAGATCAGTGGTCAGGAGGTCTTATATATGAGTGATGGATACTTCCCATTTCTCTGAGGAGTCAGAAGGTGATCAGCTTTGTCAGTGGTGAAATTGCTTTTTGATAATTTCTGCCTAATCTTCTTTGACCTCTAACATGAAAACCACCATATTGATTAAACTGGTTAATTCACAGCTTTAACTCTCAGGTGGGCTTGAGAATTAAATAGTTATAAGCCCTGTGAGGAATGCCTAGGGAACTTGGACACACCACTCTGGAACTCCTTACTATTCAGAAACACACATGGAAACACTAAACTAAAATGAGATCAAAGACACCTCATGTGCAAAAATCCCTATGACTTCACTGATTCATGGAACAATTACAGCTAAAACTGTCCAATGGGATGTATGAAATAAAAATAATTTTGCTGGAAGCCCACTTGAAGGATAATTTAGAGTCAAAGCTTATGACACAATAGATCCAAATGATCAGATATCTGATTATCAGATAAAATCCTTGTTCTAGATAGTAACTCCAAAGGCATTGTCAAGCTAAAAATATATGGCCAATAGGAAAGATAGACATGTATCTGTTGGTTTTTACAGATTTTTTTTCTAATGTAGGTATCTGTGCATATATAGACACCTAAGGTACTATGTGGAAACTTCCAAATACATTCACCTGGAAAAAGCCATTTCAGCAATTCTGTCCTTAGTTCAAGAAAGCCCTAAGATTATTTACTCCGAACCAAGGAGTAATCCCAAAGCTCAAAACATGGTTTCTACTTTCCTATAACATTTGGAGCACTTGCCAGATACCAAACACTGTTCTAACTATTTTATAAATACAAATATTAAAAATTTAATCCCCAAGCAACAACACTAGGTGGGCTCTATTAGCTCCAGTTTACAAATAAGGAAACTTACAGAAAGGTTAAATAAATTGCCAAAAGCAAGAGACAGAGTTTGAACCCTGACAGCCTAACTCATGAGCCCATGTTTGTAACCACTTGGCCTCTGTGGTGCTGACCTATATGGTTCCACGAAGTATCCTTCTCATCTTTCCTACCCTCAGCCTCACTTTGGTCCCCAGAGCCATCAAGCTTGCTCATGGGATTTATCTGGCGAATAAGAGGATAAATCTCAAGACATTGTATTAACAAAGCTAGCTGCTTGCTTAGAAATATTTAAAATGTATTACAACAATTGAATTGCTTTATACAATTGAAGTTTTATACTTCAATGGATTCTTCTAGGGTCTTACTGTGTTTCTTCACTCTCAATCACTGACCCAACCGGATTAACTCAGTAAAAATTAGAAAGTACAAATCTAATGTAAACTGACTCGAGCAGAAGGAAGAGGAGGAGAACTGCAGTTTTTACTTTTAAAAATAGTCCTTTATTATATTTATATTCACATGATGGATATCACTCTTACTTTCTGCTACCTCAACCTTTCTACTGGAAGGGAAGCCCCAGCGGGCTATGGAAATTTACAGGAGTCTAAGGAGATTTTCCGTGTTCTAAGATAGGGGTATTGTCTTACAGATGTTGGGAGTAGAGAGCAAGGTATATTCTGTAAGTAACTCTTTGTAATTTCATTGATAATGAGTTAATAGTCATTTTCATCTTTTGACCTAAAAAATTTCATTTTTTGTTTCATTTTACATTCTTTAATAACTAAATATGAGGAATGTGATGTCTAAAGAACTAAGTTCAGTCCCTTCCTTTTTGTAAATTCTTCATGGGCCTCTACTAGTAATAATATTTTAATATTTATCAAGCAGATACTGTTCTTAAAAAAAGTAATTTTATTTGAAAAATAAATTATTTAGTATTTTAATGAATATCAAAAGTTATAAGGAAGATTCCATCTAACTTCAATTCTTGAGAAATTTCTAAAGTCATGTGAAAAAAATGAAAAAAGTCCTAATTTTCACTACTATTAACATCTTGTACAATTAGAGAAATATAATTTCTTTGTGAAGAAACAAACACTTAATTCTCTTTATTATTACACACAAACTAAATTCACTAATTTTGACTGAATAAACAGGTAGCAATTAGTCAAATACTTACCCAATTCGTGTTAATTTCTATAGAGTCAACCTAAAGATGAGAGTTTCCCGCTGAAGCCTGAAGTGAGCTGAGGTAAAATGGAACATGGGTCACCCCACCCCCTTCTTATGGCTAACTGGAAAAACTAGGCACCAAATCAGATTACTAATTTGAACAGATCGATTCAGGGCATAACAAAATCCTCCAACTAAGAGCAAGGCATGACAGTGATGAAATCAGTTTATTATTGCAGGTGATACTTCTTTTTAGTTGTTTCCCTCTAGAAAAAATATAAACTTTTTCATATTAATAGTGATCATAAATATACCCACATATTTACTATGGGAATGATCTCACAGTCCTTTTCTAAAAATTGTGGCAAAAACTTGTAAACCGCGGCAGCATGAAGTACCGCTCGTTACTGCGATGGACAGAATTGTGTCCCCTTCCCCACTGCTCGCCTGCATTCTTATCCTAAACCCGTCTTTGCCAATATGATCATGTTTGGAGAGAGAGTTTTTAAGAGGTAACTAAGTGTAAGTGGAGTCATCAAGGTAAGGTCCTAATCCAGTAGGATTGGTGCCCTTGTCAGAAGAGGGAGAGATATCTCTGTGCGCATGTACATGCAGGCACTGAGGAAATGGCCCAGGGCACAGGCGTGAGGGCAGCCGTGTGCAAGCAGAAAGACAGTTCTCACCAGAACCTGACCCCGATGGTGTCCCGAACTTGGACTTTCAAAAATCTGTGTTCTCTCTGTATTAAGGGCCTTGGTTTTATAAATCAAATTCAAGTGCCTCAGATCACTTACATTTTCTAATACCCTAATGGATGTAAAAAGTATATAAGATATCTTTCAGGAGTTGAAACTCTTAAAAAGAACATTATTAAATACACTGATGTAGATTTTGTCACATCATAAAAACCCATGAGTAGACACAAAAATCTATATCAAAAGCAGTATATGGAAGAAGAAAAATGTTCCACTTCTTTTGTAATAGATAAAAATTCAGCTTTTAAAAGGATGCAGATCTCTTGTGGAGAAAGAACACTTTATGTAATTTTTTATATAAAAAATTTATATAAAATTTTATATAATTTTTTTATATATAAATTTGTCTTTATATAAAGTTTTTAGCAGAACACTGTAGGCTCTGTAAAACCCAATGAGAGATAAGCAGTATTCAGGACAATAAATGTCTCCAGTAAGAAAAGAAGTCTTCTCCTCTCCCTACATACTGTAATCATTACAAAGATGAAAACGAAGTGAAAGAGAACATGTCCCCCTTACAAATCGAATGTGAGTGGTCTGCAAGGTCCCAAGGAGCAGGAAAGGAGTTTGCTATTTGTTATCATGTCTCTTGGACTGAACGTGGAAGAATACATCATGGAGTGGCTGGAAGAGCGTCGTCTTGCCAGGAAGGCAGCCCTGGCTTGGAGTTTCTGCCACCATTTCCCTGTGGATGACAGGCCTGTTCCTGAGACTTCCTTCACCCCCATTTTCATTTCTGCAGCCAGTGGGTGGAGAGGAAGTTACACGAGGCATCTGTAATGCTCCTCGTGTGGCCCCAACGTGCACCCCACACATTTTAGCCTCCCATACTCACCTTGGTTAAACAAAGAGAATGATAACTAGCCTGCATTTTTAAAAATAATGACTTGGCCCTCTAAGGAGGAAGAGAGTTCTTCATATGGGTCTCATGCCAGGACCTGGACGTGACATCGCCACCTCCAAGGCTACATCTGTAGGCAATTTCACTCATCTCAAATATATTTTACTATTTCCATCTTTGCCTCTGATTTTTTTGTTTGTTTGTTTTTTGGGGTTTTTTTTGGACAGCTACACTTCCTTCATTTTTCAGTTCATTAAACATTCTGACCTCTTACCAGATATCAAACAGATTGGAGTTTTGTTTTCTCAACATAACTGCTGATTTCAAAGAGTTCAATGATAAAAGAGAATCTAGGTGTTTGTATAATGTTCAAAGAATTTCAGAAAAATAGAAAGACTAGAAAAAGCAACACCACATGTTGAATAAAAGCCTGTGCTTTGAAATAAATGGACCTAATTTCAAATGTAGACTCTACTAATTACTAATATGGTGACCTGGGAAAAACCTTTAGACCTCTGAGTATCAAGGTCTTCTCTAAAACAAAAATAATCCCGTCTGACAGGATAGTTGTAAGGTTGGACAAGATTGGGTACGTGAAGTTCTTAGCACAAAACCTGACATGTAGTAAGCCCCTGATAAATTATCATTTACATCACTCAGATTGAGTACAGCATTTTGCCAAATTAGTATGTGCATGTCTTGCCCCTAGCAGGGCATAACTGGGAGCTGGGTAAGGGCGGAAAAAAAAAAAATCGGGGGGTTAGTTTTTTCTAGTGATCAACAAGCTTCTTGATATTTGGTTTGTTGGAATATTCTTCAGCTTTCATGATGTTTTGTGAAACCAGAGACAGAATGGAAACAGAGACGGAGCAAGGAAATAGATGAACTCCCATCTACCCGCCATCAGATATTGACTGAACAATCATCAGGTTCCAGGCTGGGTATTAGCTGCATTTGTGTTCAGGACTAAAAGGAAAGCGCATACAGTTGGTTCTATCTCTAGCATATGTTCCAAATCTGTCTGCTGCCTCCTTGCTTTTACTGCACTCCCACGATGGAGCCCTTGAGAGCAGCCATCAGACTACCGCCCCCCTAACCAGTTTCCCTGCTCCCACTCTTGTTTACACATCCATCCATCATCTACCAACTGTCAGAAAAATTTGCTAGAGCTATAAATCAAATTTGGTCAGTCCCCTAGTTAAACATCCTTTGGCAAAATATTTCCTGTGAAGACCCTATGTGACTGGACCCCTGAGTACGTATCACATCTGATCGCATGCCCCACGCTTTCAGCCCTAGTCAGATCACCCTTCCCTGAGCCCCCCTCCCTCCAAGGGGTCAGACTGCACCTGGCGGTCCCTCAGCCTAGAAGGTTCAGGCACCTTGTCTACCAATGTGGCTGCTTCTCATCTCAGTTCTGCCACCTCAGAGAGGTCCTCCTAGACTACCCCTGCTACATTCCCATCTTCTCCCCCCTGTCTCCCTTCTATCAGAAGCACTAATCACAATCTATAATTCCCTCTCTTATTTTTATCACTTGTCTGTAAGTCCCTGGCAAGAGACACACTGCCTGTCACATTCTCAATTGTATTCTCTGCAGGGCAGGCATTGTTGAATGAATGAAGGATCCAAACACTGGCAAAAAAACAAAAGAAAAAAATGTCATGTCTTCCTATGGTAAGGGTTCATGGAAATGTAACTTCACGATCCTCGCAAGAGCACGTAGCATAGCATACATACTTGGTGTTGGACACCAGCAACAGATCGCTGAACAAGAAGAGGTACCGCTTCTGCCTCCTCCAGCCTCTCTTGAGCTCCACGGGGCTGTGGATTATAAGCAGGGAACCAGCGGGAGCCTCAGATGATGTAGTGCCTTCGCTTTGGGTGTCCACCTCAACAGAAGAGCTCTTCCTGCAACCCACCAAAGACCACAGAGCAACCAGTTACCAGTTAAATATACAATAGAGTTGTATGCTACATGTCAAGGTACACACAGCACTGAAATTTAGTCTCCACCCCCAAAACAGGGCGCCAGAGCTCACATTCAGGGATCACTGAGTTATAGAAAGCTATTGAAGGAGGTGAGGTAGGGGCGCCTGGGTGGCTCAGTTGGTTAAGTGTCTGCCTTCGGCTCAGGTCAGGATCCCAGGTCCAGGGATTGAGTCCCACGTCGGGGTCACTGCTCAGCTTCTGCCTCCTCCTCTACCCCACCCCTCTGCTCCTGCTCTCTCTCTCTCACATACATTCACTCTTTCTAAAATAAAGAAGCAAAATCTTAAAAGAGAGAGAGATGAGGTCACTTGGGGAATTGATGCAGATGGGGAACAGTTTCAAGGACAAAGACCTTGGGCAGGCCAACACTTAGAGGCGGGGTAGAGAAAGCAGCAAAGCTAACCATGAGTTGTTAGGAAGGGGAGAACCAAGAGGTAAAGTGTATTACAAGAAGGCAAACAAACCACAACAACGAAAAGGACAATTTGTGGCCTAATATAAAACAAAATGATATGGTGTTTGTGAAGGATTAATTACAACTTGCTTTCATGTTAAGATAAAAATGAAGACAACTGAAGATTCTGGAAATTAAACCTGGTCTTATCCAAATCAATATTCACATTTGGGGGAAAAATTCTCAAAGTTCGACAAGAATACTGGAAACACCAAAAAGTTTCTAAACACAAGAATTCGTTTAGCTATTACTTGGCTGAGCTCTAAGCTCTGATAGGACTTTCTGGTCGTAACAGGTAAAACAACTCAATTAAACAGAATGCAAAAATTCTTTCATAAGTAGGACAGATATTTTCATACACCTGGGAAAATTCTGTCTCGTGGAGCCAAGAAAGTGTCTCCCCCCAAGACTGTAACGCCTGCTCTCTTCTGCTCAGCAGCACTGAATCTTAGGAACCTGAGTAGCTTTTTATGAAGCTGGTGCTGAAGTTAGTCCATTAGTTTAAAAGTATTAGAAGAAACAAAAGAGAACAACACTTCCTGTTACCGTCAGTTTGTTTGAGGCTGAAAAATAGTAATATCAAAAGACTACCTTATGCGGTGAAGCCTTGAACGACCACCTATAAGTTCAGACGGCTTTCTGATTGACGTGAACATCGTTTTGTCTTCAGTTCTCAGGACTGAAAATCGAGTGAGTCTACAGCTCTTGGCAGAGTACTGTAAAGTGCCTGAAGCCTCAGGATTCCACAGTAGCCCGAGAGCACTGCCATTATGACATCACGGATCTAAGGCTCATGTCATAACTGCCAAACTGACATACTTGTTTCCCTGGTTTGGCCTGCATGTTTTGATTTTTTAAAAGTAAACCTTTTCAGTTTGAAATAACTATAGATTTATGTGAGGCTATAAGAAATAATACAGAGAAATTACACCAATTTATTACAGATAGAGACTTCCAGACACTTCTATCACCACAAGGATCCTTCCTTTTACCCTTTTACAACCACACAAACTACCTCCCACCTCCATGACCCCTTAATCCCTGGAAGTCACAAATCTGTTCTCCATGTGTACAATTTTGCCATTTCAAGAATGGTATACAGATGGGATCATAGAGTATGTAAAGTTTTTGTGATTTGCTTTTGTCCGTTCAGCATAACTGGAGTCACCTGGCTTGCCGCAGGTGCTTGTGGTTCATTTCTCTGTGTCTCTTAGTAGTATGGCAGGGTATGGGTGTATCACAGTTTGCTTCACCACTGGCTGAAAGGGTTCTGAATCGTCCGCAGGCTTGGGCTGTCACTAATAAAGCTGCTGGAAACAGCTGTGTACAGGTTTTTGTGTCACCATTGGTCTTCACCTCTCTGGGCTAAACGCCCAGGAGTCCAACTGCCAGGTGCTAGGGTTAGCTGCTCTGTTTTGTTTTGGTTTGTTTTTAAGAAACTGTCCAACTGTTTTCCAGAATGGTTCTGCCAATTCACATTCGCACTGGTACTGTAGGAGTGATTCAGTTTCCCCACATCCACACTAGCACTGGGTGTTGTCATTTTTTATTTTAGCTATTCTGGTAGCTGTGTAGTGATATCTCCCTGTGGATTTAATGTGCATTTCCCTAATGGCTAGTGATGCTGAACATCTATTTCCCATCTGGACATCATCTTAGTGTTACAGAACCTACAGTAGTCTGTTAAAAACATTTTCCGTGAAGATGGTGTTCCTTGACCACTGGGAAACTGACCGTTTTACAGTTGAGGCAGCTGCTGAACAGACAGGTTAGACGCTTTCAATCCAAGTGGCTGTGACATAAAATGAAGGATTCAAATCCAGCCTACTCAGGAGGTCACCCAGCTTCCCATGAGGGCCCCCCACTCTTCTCACATGGACAGCATCTTTCCTTTGACAACTGTGGAGGACTGAAATTGGATCCTACTAACAAAGTCTATGGTTTTCCTTGAAGGCACCTATACCAGGTATGTAAATTCCCTTTCTTTTACTCCCCACTCAACTCTATGGACCTCAAGGAAAGAGTCTATGTCTGATTTATCATTTAATTCTCACAAACACTGGCACATTGGAGGAATTCAAAAATTCTATTGAATGGATGAATGAAAGAGTTTTCTGGCATGGATAGAGGGGGAAAAGGCGTGACTTAAAATAGTCTCTCTCTCATTTACTTCATCCATTCAAGATAGTGTTTGAACCCATACTAGGAGAAAGGCTCTTAATAGGTCTGAGCAACAGGGAGCCAGGCCCAACTCTCAGAAAACCAGGATTTAAATATGGGGAGGGGGGCAGACATTAAACAGAGTGCCATAAATAACTGTAACACCAGACTCTGGGAAGTGCTGCAAAGAAAAATTCAAGAGTGAGATGAGAAATTAAAAGAGGGACCTGACATCTGATTTCAACTATGGAGAGGAAGGATCCTTTGAAGAGCTCATTTGAAATAAGCTTTAAAGAATAATTTGGGATTAATTAGAGAGAGGAGAGAAAAGAGGAAGGAAGAGGGAGGTGACAAGAAGAGAAGTGGGTTGGGAGGGAAGATAAATTTTTCAGGTGAAGGGACAGAATGTGAGTATGTGACGTTTCAGAGACATGGAAGAGTTTGCTAGGTTGGAGACACGGGCAGAAGGTACAGGAACATGAAATATGCCTGAAAAAGTAGGTAGAGATCAGAGCACATGTCTGATGGTCCTTTTAGACTTTATTGAGGCCTCTCATCTTAAAACCAAACTAGCACAGAAGTGACACGTAGATAGTGGTCTTCAGACTTCTTACCACTTTTATTTTTTTTATTTTTATTTTTTAGATTTTATTTATTTATTTGGGGTGGGGGGCACCAGAGGGAGAGAGACAAGCACAAACGGTTCAAAGCATGGAGCCCGACCTAGGGCTCAGTCTCACGACCTTAAGATCATGTCCTGAGCCAAAAACAAGAGTCAGAAGCTTAACTGACTAAGCCACCCAGGCGCCCCTTCTCACCACTTTAAAAGGGATAAGTGCTACTCTGGACATGCTTCACTGTATTACAACCATGGAGGCTCATGGCCAACACTTTCAGGCCTCCATCAAGCATCTGTCAAAATTTATTTAAGGTAAAAATGTAGGCAGACTTATCTCTGCACCTTCCCCAGTTCCCAGATTTTGTCCCATTCTCTCCCTCTCCCTTCAGAGAGGTTACAGATTTAGATGCCAGGAAAACTTCTCTCCTTCTAGACTCTAGTTCCTGCTTATCAATTCTGATGTGCATCAGATTTATTTGGGGGAACTTTTCAGGCGCTCCTCCTGAAACCTCCTTCCCCAGAGGTTCTGATTCATCAGATCCGGAAAAACCTGTATTTTTAAAAAGCTTTCTGAATGATTCTTATATGTAACCAGGATTATGAGTAACTCGTTTCTAGGAATTAATTGAGAAAGATGTAGTGTTCTGATACTATCTTTCCCTTGTAGTAAAGCAAAGGAAAGTTTCTCTTAGAAAGATAAAGGGAGCTTTCCTTAGTCATGTAATAGTTACCTTTATAGTAATAGCTAAAGCTTCATTTCTTCCAAAATACCATTGCTATGTGTG
This sequence comes from Martes martes, assembly GCF_963455335.1. Taxonomy (NCBI): domain Eukaryota; kingdom Metazoa; phylum Chordata; class Mammalia; order Carnivora; family Mustelidae; genus Martes; species Martes martes. The sequence goes on from NC_137889.1 coordinate 118,072,667, forward strand.
TTAATTTGATGAATGAGCTCTAAATAGAGTAATAGTGATAGGGTATGTTTTCATCAATTTCATTGAACACTTAACTTTTCACCCTAAATATCAAATAGAAGAGATAGTATAAAGTGGTCCTATGCCCATAATACCAACATTTTTAAGCATGTTGCAAAGACAAGACTATTTTCTTAATTCAATTTTTTTCTTTTAAATTTCCTGTCTTTATTTTATTTCAATTCCAGTATAATTAACATACAGCATTATATTAGTTTCAGGTCTACAATATAGTGTATACAACAATTCTTTTTTTTTTTTTAAGATTTTATTTATTTATTTGACAGAGAGAGACACAGCGAGAGAGGAAACACAAGCAGGGGCAGAGGGAGAGGAAGAAGCAGGCTTCCCGCTGAGCAGGGAGCCCCACGCTCAATCTCAGGACCCTAGAAACATGACCTGAGCCGAAGACAGGCGCTTAACAACTGAGCCATCCAGGTACAATTCTATACATTACTCACCACTCATCATGATAAGTGTACTCTTAATCCCCATCACCTATTTCACCCATCCCCCACCCACCTCCCTTCTGATAACCATCAGTTTGTTTTCTATAGCGAAGAGTCTGTTTTTTGGTTTGTCTCTTTTTCTTTATTCATATGTTTTGTTTCTTAAATTCTGCATATAAGTGAAGTCATATGGTATTTGTCTTTCTCTGACTTATTTCACTTAGCATTATACCCTCTGGATCCATCCATGTTGTTGCAAATGGCAAGATTTCGTTCTTTTTTATGGCTGAATAATATTCCATTGTATATATATATACCACATTTTATTTATCCATTCATCTATCAGTGGACACTTGGGCTGACTCCATAATTTGGCTACTGTAAATAGGGACAGAAGAAGAGGGAGAAGGAATCACGAGCAGACTCTGTGCTGAGTGCAGAGCCCAAGGTAGAGGTTGATCCCACAATCAGAGATTATGACCTGAGCCAAAATCATGAGCCAGACTCTTAACCAACTGAGCCACCCAGGTACCCCATAAATTAGTGTTTTTCTATTTGGGGGGGTAAATACTCAGTACTGGATCATATAGCAATTCTATTTTTAATTTTTTGAGGAACTTCCATATTGTTTTCCACAGTGGCTGCACGAGTTTGCATTCCCAACAGTGCATAAGAGCTCCTTTCTTCCTCCACATTCTCGCCAAAACCTCTTGGTTCTTATGTTGTTGATTTTGGCCATTTGGACAGGTGTGAGGTGATAGCTCACTGTGGTTTTCATTTGCATTTCCCTGATGATGAGTGATGTTGAACATCTTTTTGTGTGTCTGTTGGCCATCTGTATGTCTTCTTTGGAGAAATGTCTGTTCATGTCTTCTGCCCATTTTTTAAATTGGATTATTTGTGGGTTTTGGTGCTGAGTTGTATAACTTCTTTATATTTTGGATACTAGCCTTTTATGTCATTTGCAAATATCTCCTCCCATTCAGTAAGTTGTCTACTAGTTTTGTTGGTTGTTTTCTTTGCTGTGCAAAAGATTTTTATTCTGATGTATTCCCAATAATTTATTTTTGCTTTTGATTCCCTTGCCTCAGGGTACATATCTAGAAAGATATTGTTACAGCCAGTGTCAGAGAAATTATTGCCTGTGCTTTCTTCTAGGACTTTTTTGAATTCAGTTCTCATATTTAGGTCTTTAATCCAGTCTGAATTTTATTTTTGTGTATAGTGTAAGAAAATGGTCCAGTTTCATTCTTTTGGATGTAGCTGTCCAGTTTTCCCAATATCAGTTTTTAAAGAGATTATCTTTTTTGCATTGTATATTCTTGCCTCCCTTGTTGTACATTAACTGACCATAAAATCGTGGGTTTATTTCTGTATTCTCTATTCTGTTCCATCCATCTATTGCCTACTTTTCTATCAATACCATACTATTTTGTTTTATTACAGCTTTGTTGATATATCTTGAAATCTGGGATTGTGATACCTCCAATTTTGTTCTTTTTCAAGATCGTTTTGGCTATTTGTGGCCTTTTGTGGTACCATGAATATTTTAGAATTATTTACTCTAGTTCTGTGAAAAATGCTATTCGTATTTTGATATGGATTGCATTGAGTCTGTAGATTATTTGGTGTATGGGGCATTTTAAAGTATTTGTTCTTCCATCAATAAGCATGGGATATTGTTCCATTCATGTTGTCTTCAATTTTTTCATCAGTGTTTTATAGTGTTCAGAGAGAGTATAGGTCTTTCACTTCCTTATTCAAGTTTATTCCTAGGTATTTTACTATTTTTCATGTAATTGTGAATGAGACTGTTTCTTAATTTTTCTTTCTGTTCCTTTATTATTCGTGTACAGAAATGCAGTGGATTTCTGTATATTGATTTTGTATCCTGTGACTTTCCTGAACTCATTTATCAGTTTTAGTTTATTTTTGGTGGAGTCTTGAGGGTTTTCTATATATAGTATCATGTCATCTGCAAATAATGAAAGTTTTACTTCTTCCTTACCCATTTGGATTTTGCTTATCTCTTCTTCTTTTCTGATTGCTGGGGCTAGGACTTCCAGTACTATGCTGAATAAAAGAAGTGAGAGTGGACATCCTTGTCTTGTTCCTGATCTTGGGGAAAGCTCTTAGTATCTCACCATTGAGTATATTTGCCATAGGTTTTTATATGATCTTTATTATGTTGAGGTATATTCCCTCTAAAACTACTTTGTTAGCGTTTTTCTCATGAATGGATGTTGTACTTTGTCAAATGCTTTTGTGCATCTATTAAAATGATCATGTGTTTTTTATCCTTTCTCTTGTTGATGTGATGTATGATGTTAATTGATTTGTGAAAATGAATCATGTTTGCATCCTAGGAATAAATCCCATTTGGTCATGGTGAATGATTTTTTAATGTATTGTTGGATTTGGTTGGCTAATATTTTGTTGAGGATTTTTGCATCTATGTTCATCAGAGATACTGGCCTGTAGTTCTCTCTCTCTTTCTCTCTCTCTCTCTCTCTCTTTTTTTTTTTTTTGTAGTGTCTCTATCTGGTTTTGGTATCAGGGTAATGGTAGCCTCATAGGATGAATTTGGAAGCTTTTCTTCTTGTGTTTTTTGAAGTAGTTTGAGAATAGGCATTAACTCTTCTTTAAATTCTTGCTAAAATTCACCTGTGAAATCATCTGGTCCTGGACTTTTGTTTGTTGGGAGTGTTTTGATTACTGATTCAATTTCATTGCTGGTAATTGGTCTGTTCAAGTTTTCTATTTCTTCCTGATTCAGTTCTGGGGTGTTATATGTTTCTAGGAATTTATCTATTTCTCCTAGTTGTCCAATTTGTTTGCATACAATTTTTCATAATACTCTTACAATCCTTCATATTTCTGTGGTTTTGGTTGTCATTTCTCCTCTTTCACTTCTGATCTTTTTTATTTGAGCCCCCCGCCCCCACACCCCCATCTCTCTCGCTCTCTCTCTTTCTAATGAGTCTGGCTAAAGTTTCATCAATGTGGTTGATATTTTCAAAAAACCAGCTCCTGGTTTCATTGATCTGCTCTATTTTCCCCCTTAGTTTCTATTTCATTTATTTCTGCTCTAATCTTTATTATTCTTCTTCTGCTGGTTCTGGGTTTTGTTTTTTCTTTTTCTAGCTTCTGTAGATGTGAGTTTAGGTTGTTTATTTGATATTTTTCTTGCTTCTTGAGGTAGACCTGGATTGCTATAAACTTTCCTTGTAGAACAGCTTTTGCTGGATTCCAAAGTTTTTGGACCATTGTGTTTTCATTTTCATTTGTCTCCATGTATTTTTTAATTTATTCTTTGATTTCTTCCCTTAAAATTTTAAATCTTTGATTAACAATGTGCATACTGGAAAACATTCTTCAGTGTCAGGAGCATGAGCTCTAGAATCCAATTACCTAGTTGTAATCCTTCCTCATGACTTATTATCTACGTGTCACTGGGTAAACCAGTTACACTTCTAAAGCCTCTATGTCCTCATCTATAAACTCAAGATGACAACGATAAAAGCACCTGGGTTTGTTATGAGAATTAAATGAGATTATACTGCAGAAATGTTAGTATGATACCACACAGAGTAATCCTTCAAATAATTTAGTTATGCTTATAGGAGACAATGAGACTTTTTATTCAAAAATAGCAACAATATCATGGGCATTTTCCCCATGACCAAAAGCAGGGAGAGAGAACAGGTAGTAATGCCGATTGAGTAACAACAAATTGCCAAGTTCTTTGCCAGGCAGTTTATGGGTATCATCTCATTTCCTTGCAGCAGATTTGTGGGGTAAGAATCATTATTTCCACTTTATAGATGGAGAAACTGAAGCTTAGTAAAGTTAAGTAACTGAGAACCACATACCTGATATCTGTAGAGTCAAGTTTGTCTAATTTCAAAGTCATATAGTTTTTCCTCACCTAAACAATGTTTCCCTTCTGGGGGAGGAAAGAAAATATATTTTAAGCCACATCCCATTTAGGTTGGCTCCCACATTATTTAATTGACACAAATGTGAGTGTTTTTATCAACTGTCAGTGTTTGTATATGGTGCCCATATCCCACTCTGTCTCTCCTCCCTGAAATGGCTGGTTGTAGAATCCTAAGCCACTGCTGGTTCCATGTCCTAACTCTCAGATAGGAAGTTTGCATCAGCTCCCAAGGTGGACAGGAGACTCCTGTTACTTTATGGATCAGATCTTAGGCTTTAGATAGGTGGGGAGTAGGAGTCAGGACTGTGAAAGTCTAATGATTCCCTTCCTGATGTCTAGTGGTTCACATCCCTATGATAGATACCAGGCTGTAAATTGTACCTCCTCAGCTTGATCCCCATCCTGGATCAGTATCCCTATGAGTAATTTCTCTCCTGAATCTGGCACTCTCGACTTTGTCCTACCACGAATTGATTTTTATCTCTATAAAGAGAGGGAAAAATGTATGCCCAGGCCTTGGCAGGGAGTGCTCACTCTACTACCCTTTGCTGCCCTCTACTGACCATACTGGAAATACATTTAACCTTTCAGGCCCTTGGCCCAAAGCAAACAGATACTACCGTGAGTGAAACCAGGCACAAAAAATTTGAGGTGCACCAAAAAACTAAGTAAATAGAATATGATATTTTAATGTATTATTTTTAAAAGTCAATTTTCAAAAAGTAAATGGTGAACAAAATACTTAAATGTACCCTAAAATAGTACTACTAGCTTATATGTACATAAACACTGCCGTCCATCTTTTCATTCAAGAAAGAGGTCTAATGGGGCGCCTGGGTGGCTCAGTGGGTTAAAGCCTCTGCCTTCGGCTCAGGTCATGATCTCAGGGTCCTGGGATCGAGCCCCGCATCAGGCTCTCTGCTCAGCGGGGAGCCTGCTTCCCTTCCTCTCTCTCTCTGCCTGCCTCTCTGCCTGCTTGTGATCTCTGTCAAATAAATAAATCTTTAAAAAAAAAAAGAAAGAAAGAAAGAGGTCTAATACCACAGTGGCAAATCATACTACCAATACTGGTCAACCTTTCTCATCATTCACATATATGGGGGGAAAAACCCATAAAATTTAGAGTAAGTGAAAAACAAAAATGAGAAGATCTAATTAGAACGGATATTATTAACAGTTGAATCCTGAAGAAAACAAGTAAGAGAACAGGAAAGAAAAAAAAAACTGATTAAGAAAACAAAACCAACTAACATCTTCAGAGTCAAGAAGGCAAAGAATGGGTTGTTTTAAGAATAAAGATAAAGAAAGATTTCTGGGAAATTAAAGGTAACATTGGCCAAATTAAATTTAATAGAAAGTCTTGAAGATTGAATTTAAATAATCCCATTTGAACTTGACACTTGGAACATTCATATTTCAGTTTTAATGACATAAGATTACCTTTTCTTTCTCCATTAAGTTGAGTTATTCAGTCCTTCGGTAAGGAGTAATTTAATCATTGGAATAATGGAAATGCTATTTTAATTTGTAGAATCAACATATAAACAAAACTTGGAGTACAACAACTATAAAAGAGAATCTAGTATTAACAGAATCAACATATAAACAAAACTTGGAAGACAACAACTATAAAAGCGAATCTAATACTAACATTGATAAGATATAAAAAAAAATGGAAGTCTGACTATTAAGGCAGCAGAGAGACGTGGAAGATAATGTCACAGATTTTTTTCACCTATTTAGTTTTATAGCAAAAAATAAAAATATACTGTCCAAAATTGATGTTAAAAAATACAGACTTAAGCATATACTTTAAAATGATAATCATGAGAAAAACCAAAGCAATGTAACTGGAAGTGTAGAAGTGGATAGATAAAAGAAATAAGTTTCTCATCTTTCAGTAGATGCTAATTTAAAATTGATAAAACAAGAAATGAAAGTATTAACATAGGTTTCAGAGGCTTTGTGATAACCACCAGCAAAACAGAAAATATTTAAAAATAGGGAGCTGGAAATGAGAAGTCAGGGAACAAGTTCAGGCAGAGAATTTACTTCTCATTTGGTACCACTCTGTACTGCTTGATTTTTAAAAATGTGTATGTATTAATTTTACACTATAAAAGTTAAAAGAAAAAAAAAAAACCCGACTTTTTCCAGCTGCAGCTCTTGGCTTCACTTCCTTCCCAGCTGCAGTCCCTCTCCTTACACCAGTGGTCAGATCCTACTGAGACAGGAAGGAGTGAAAGAACAGAAAATTTCTGCCCTGAATTTAAGTTTGGAATCTTTTTTGTTTGTGCTTGTCTTCTATATTTTCAATGGCACAACTCTTTGGAATACTAACTTTTGACTACTTTAATCTGTGATCCCTAGAATCTTCTTAAAGTCTTGCTAAGCTTTGTCATCCTTCTGTTACTTCTTGACAAAGAGTAATCCTGACTCATTGGCTCTTACTGTGATCGTGGTATTTTATTTTCTTAGAAACTTGGTTCTGGTCAACCGCTTACGAGCCAGTTCCAACTCAGCCTGCCCAGGTAGGAATGAAAAGTCTATGGAAGAGTGATCACAATTACTATTCTCAGAATAAATAAAATGTGGTATAGAAGGAAGTTAAACATTGTGCTAAGGGAGTAGGGTGACATTCATTACCCCATCCCTCATGCATTCACAGGGGAGAGTGTACTTCACTCCACTGTTCTGGAGAGAACACACTCGGAGGAGTTTGGGAGTAAACGCTTTCTCTAGACCACCATCTTGCGCCCAAGTGCCAAAAGCATGAGACACGAGACACGAGACACAAGAACATGAAGAAACCAGAATATCTAAATTTCAAAGAAGGCATTGATGTCTCAAGGGTCACTCTTTGAGAGAAAGTAGGCAATACATATGGGAGGGTCCCATACACATCATCCAAACAAAACAAGAACAACAAAAACAAAGAAATACACACATGTATTAAACATGAAAGCCCAACTGTTGCTGGGCACCATCTGTTCAGAGAATACGGACTTAGAGAGGCTGTGGACTCAACACTGGTGCCACTGGCTGGCTTGTCATGGGACTGAAACCCAACAGTTTCAGGTCCTCGCTGTCTCCAGTGTAGGGAGAGCTAAGTTACCCGCCTTGTTCTTTGGCTGAGAACAGCAGTGTCAAATGACATTACCTATTCACTGAACTGGGGGACCACAGTTTTGTTTGTGACAACTTCTATAGTGAAGATGTGGTTTCTTTTGTGACTGTTGACCCCTTGGAGACTAGAACTAATTAGAGAGTTGAACTAACTTTGAAGAGGCAGAAGAAGCTACACCCATTTCCGTGAAATCCCAGGACATGGCTACAGCCTTAGGAACCCAGGCTCTGAGTAAAAGCCTCTGGCTGACACTGAACCAACTGTATACAACTGAGAATGAAGTCATTTGGACTTTCTATGGGTTTTTATTTGTGAGGGGACTTAGTCTGAGGGGAAGTTGAGTCATAAAAGAGTTTCATATTGTTCGAATTTGGGACATTTTAATGTGGATACAGTCTCTGTGTTCATTTCATAAAGTCTGGTGAGCCATTTTGGACAACGTGACTGGACATAATTTGTCACAAGAAATAGAACAGAGAGTGAACTTTCAGCTTAGGCTGCTGCATGGAGTTCTATCTGACTCATAGTGCTTGAGTCTTTTGTGGCAGAAAGCAAGATGCCCTCCAGCAGTTCCAGAAGGACTCCGTAGGGAGAAGCAGAGTTTAGGAGTGAGCACAGCAGCACTGTGAGCATGCTTAGCTCTGCTGAAGGGGGCGGCTGCCCTGATTCCCTCCTGATGCTGGAACACAATGGGTTATGGCACTGTTCTGCAGCCTTCCATCATGTGTGCGCGGCTGTCACGCCTTGTCTACGTTTGCACCATCCATACAAACGCTGATATGTTTTTCTTTAAGTATTCAGTGTGGACTTCATAATCTTTGCTCATGGTAATGTGTTAAAATGTGTTATACATTTTTCTGAATACAGATTAAAATACATGACTAAAATTATTTTTTAAAAATGCCTGTGAGCATGCTAACTACAGCAACTCACGTGACACCAGTGGAACACACAGTGTAATATATTAAAAATTTCAAAAAGCTGGCGAATATTGGGAGGGACACACCTTACTCTCCAGGTTTCCTCTCTGATCCTGATGACAGGTGGTGGTATTGGGAGAGATATTTTGGGCCCCTCTCTCCCACCATCCCAAGCAACATAGAAAAGATCTAAGATTTACAGAGCTCAGTAAGGTGCTTTCTTATTGTGTCCTTGGCATTCAGCACGCAGGGCTTCTTACTCCCATGTTGGAGTGGGCTTGAGTGAGGACGCCTGTAGTTGCCTGACCATTCCCCGGCTCATTTCCGGAAGTGTAGTAGCAAACCCTGTTTCTGCTTGAGGCCTAAGCCTCACTCCACCCAGCTTGGCTAGGGAAATCCATGATTTGGATGAGAACATACATCTCAATTGCCTTCTGTCTCCTCTATTTCTCAAACTGATTAAATTCCAACACAGCACATAGTTATAAAAACAAGTGAAAGAATGAGAGAAGAAATGTTGATGGAAGAATATGCATGTGGTTATCATACAGCAATATATTAAAATATATATTAAAATATATATTATATATATAATATATATTATATTAAAAAGTATTTTTAAAATATATATATATAATATGTATTATATTATATTAAAAAAGTATTTTTTAAAGGATTAATGCAACTTGGTACTTAAATACTGTTGAGTTCTCCCTCCCCAACTTGGGGTTAGAGTCAAGGAGCAGTCTAGTCTTTCTGGCTGAGTGTGCACTGAAGCAGGGGCACCCTCCTTTGTTCCCTAGTCTCTGAGAAGCGATGAGATATAATAGAAAGAATATTGGCCTTGGGGTCGGGCCTGGGGACAGATTCTGGATGTTTAAAGTTGGGCAAATTACCCAGCCTCCCTGAATCTCAGGTTTTACATGGGTAAAACTCCCATTTTAGGGTTGTCATGAGGATTAAAGAAAATGTGTGTGAGTCAGTAAGACTGCCATTCAGAAAGAAATTCAGATCCATGTCTAGGTATCCACTGGGCATGTCCATATCTAGATAGCTTTTAAGAGTTTGGGATCTTTCCCTTGCATGGAAGTGGAGCAAGAGTGGTCATGCTTATATTCAGAGGCCTTTTTTAGCACAGATAAAATGCCAAAACAATACGGATTTTGATCTGATGTGTTCCTTTGTGCAAACAAGCTGCATAGCAAAATGGTGCAGATAAACGCAGATGAAAATGGAATTTATACAAATAAATGAAATTATGTTTCTCTAGTATAAAAATAGATCAAATGGTAAGAGCACAAAAATAGGTGAAATGGTAACATAAACTGACTTGTGTAATCAGAGGGTCAACTCTTGACATTTTTCCTCTCTAGGCCTTTTCTAATAGTTTTGTTGCTAAGGCTACAGTGTTTTTGCCAGATTGGAACAGGATTGTCAACTCTAATGAAGATTAAGTAGCTTTCCCAACTAGATTTTTTTTTTTTTAATAAGCATCAGTTAATACTGCTGGCTTTCAAAGTCATGTTCATGAAGAATGGAAAGATCTTTAAAGATCTGTTCTTAGAAAATGTAGCTAAATAAAATTTGAAATTTAGCAGCATTTCTATTCGATAGTTATCCCAACACAAATTTTTATCATGGTTACACTGAACAAAGTAACTTAAAATCTAATTTCATATATTTAATAAAAAAATAAGAAACTATTTACCTTAGCCAAAAATTAATTCCCTAAAGAGCGACTGAGGTTACTTAATGAACAATTCTTTTGACTGGTGAGGAAAGTGTTTCACAACTGCTCACAAATGCACTTTATTCTTTGAACAACACAGATAAGTTATAAGATTAAGTCCTCTTTTGATTCCTATCCTTCATTGGTTAAAGTCATCTGAGGAAAGTGTAAATACAAATGCACCCAAAGAAACATGGGAGTTTTGTAAAGCACAATAAATGAAAACCATTGGTTCTGGACACTCAATTGCTAAAAGGATGTAAAAGGTAAGAGCCATTAGGAAATATGTAAAGAAACACTCCCTTTCATGAGCCTGCTGAGAAGCCGGTGGAGCTTCCTTGGTCATGGACAAAAGAGACCCCCTATACTCTAAAAAATGTGGTGCAATTTGCATGTCTTTTGATCCGCAATTCTACTTGTGCACTAATGCATGAGCTTTAAATGAAATAATTCATGTTAAGTGCCTAGCCAATAGCAGATCCTGTTTTCTTCCTCTGATCTCTTTATATTTTTGTAGCCAGAAACCCCAATGTTAATTTCCAGTAAGAAAAGCTGAATATTATCAAGTCAAAAGTTCACCTTAATTTGAATATTGCAGCATTAGTGACATCTGGTGGAAAATGAGTTACAATGTAGCATTATTATAGCTATTCTGATCCTTCCTTATAATATCATTTTCATCCCATCTTCACATAACCCTCCTCCAAACTCTGTGGGAGGAGTACACTTCCCTTCCACACTGAAGTTTGGTTTAGCCACAAGACTTGCCCGCATCAGTGGAATGTGGGCAAAAATGTCAGTGTGAAAGTGTGGAAGCTAAGTTTTAAGAGTCCCGGATAGCCTTTTCCCCTACAATGGTAGAATGAGACATATGACCTACAGATTTGCATAAGACAAGCACCCCAGATAACCCACACTTACCAGGAAAAAAAAAATGCTTATGGTTATTCTATGGTTGTTTCCTATGAAGCAAAACCCAACTAATACATGAGATCATATATATCTCTGTGTAAAATTCCCATGAAGGCTTGACTTCTCTGTCCAATTGATGACACTGCAAGAAGAATCCTGAAGACCAAGTATGGTTCAGTCCCTTCTGGGGCTCTATTCCAGACCTTGACAGGCCCAATCGGAACATGTTTTCATTCCTCTACCTATGGTAAGCAAATCTGAGTCAGAGTCCAGGCCAGGCCTATCAGACTCTCTTGGAATCTTGGCTTCTCTGGTTTAACATGGTGTGGAAGTAAGTCATGCATGCTTTTTTTTCCTTTCCAAATTTTTATTTAAATTCTAGTTAGTTAACATATACTGTAATACTGGTTTCAGGAGAATTTAGTGATTCATCACTTACATATAACACCCAGTGCTCATCAGTCATTCACATTTCTTGAACCCGTTGGTTTAAATACCTCCCTAAGGTGAGCTTCAAGGTATAGGAAAGAGGGTGAGACAAGTATAGTTGGAGCCATAGGTCAAAGCTTTTCCAACTGAGTTTTACCAATAAAGCTCATAGCTTGGCTCTTACTAAACTCCAATATATATATTTCCTGATTGAAATACAATGTATACAGGGGGAAAGTCAGTAGAAGTCAGTAATGTTAAAAATCACAAAATAAAAGTGATTAATATTAGAATCATTTAATTTGGTGAATAAAAACATAAATGACAGAAATTTGAGTATTATCAATGATATATTAAGAAAGTTTCTACTGGTGAGCTTTTTGGGGGAAGAACCACATTATTTCTGGTTCTTTAGTGGAGGCAGTGTTTCCAAAAGCGCCTTGGAATTTCTTTCTAAAAAGAATTTCAAACTTTTATCCTAAACGTAGTTTCAGGATTTTCAACTCTCTTCATATTTTTACTGACCTTCCATTTCTGCTTTCCTTCTCAACCTAATGTTTCATGTTAAGAGGTTATGGACAGCCCAGAATTCAGTATTAGTGTCCACTTTGTACTACATCTTATGCTGGAAAACCAGACTCTTGACCATACCTAATTTAACATCATTTCCATTTCTGAAAAAGACTTGTGGGTGGACCTCAATTAGATAGCTTCAATTCTCAAGGGAGCTGTGGCTCTTTCACAACAGCATTCATTACACCTATCACCAAATATTGGTACCTACTTGTCTTGCACTGAGAGAAGAATTGCCCTTTATTCTTAACAAGCAGGCAACAGGATCAAAGAGATCAGATTATTCAGGTGAAATAACAAAGACAAATACATATGGGATAAACCTGTGCAGTTACTTTCTGGTAGCTTGCCATGTATTTTTCTCTCCTTATCTCAAACTTCAGAAAAACCAGGACTCTGTTTCATTTATCCCATTACTTGGCACATTAACAGTTGCTCATTTTGCAATTCTTGATTGAATGGATACAGGCTATGTGTTTTTACTTGACAGTGAAGATTAATGAGTTAATACATATAAAGAGCTTAGCATAGTGTCTGATACTAAGCACGCAATTATTTAAAAATGAGATAAGATTTAGAACAGAGACTAGAAGAGACTTTCTAGAAGTTTGCCTTCAACTGACCTTGGAAAAATAAGGAAAAGTGGGCTGGCAATGAGACTAGGAGTATAGAAAAGTACTACAGACCAACGTATGGTAAAACAAATTAATTCCAAATGACATGTATTATTTTATACAAAGAATGATGCTTATTTTAAGTCCACAGTTATAAGATTAAAGGGGTATAATCAAAGCTTGTTCATTAAATTGAAAGTACCTTCAGACTTTTTAAAGTTTGTATTCTTAGGCCCTGGTAGGCATAAGATATTATTTGCTATACTGAATCCATCCTACTATTTAACTGTGTTAATACTAGACCAATATAAAAATATGTTAAGACAAATTTAAAACATACATATTTTAACTTTATTACATCATCATTTAAAGCTTGATTTTGTAAAACATAAAAAAATTCTTAAGAGTTCTATATCACGGGAATTTAAACAGTGGCAATATACACAGCTTTGTAGGTTCAAGTTATATAAATTAAAATCAAATAATTGGAAATGTTTTCAATATGGAAAATATACAAATGAAATAAATGGCAAAAGGACCCAATAGGAACAATATTCCATTACTTACAGATTATCATTAGATAATTTCAGGATCTAAATAAAGACTGTGAATATTGAGACTTCTTTTGTTGTATTTTATATTGTGGTATCTCTGTAACCTATATTCTGAGTCAAGGTACTTGACCAAAGGCATTTAGCTTTATAGCAATAGTTTTCCATCTACAGTTACCACCTTCAAAGGAATTGACAAAACAGTGCTGATGTAATCTGCAAGTTCCCTTTTGAACAATGTGCAATAATTTATGTCAACCCTGTATAAAGTCATACAGGTACCAAAAAATGGAACAATTATGCACAGTTCAATAGAAGCTTTCCCCACCTAAAAATTAACCAATGAAACAAAATGTATCAACTCTAGTTGACTTGGTTTCAGGAAAACCACATCTGAGAATTACAAGTACCATCACTGTCCTTATCTCATCCTCAGTCATTGACAGGAATTTTGTAGGCCACCATGCTATTTACTTTGTGGATTGTAGTAGTAAATGAACGAAGACGGACTTCCTCAGAATTGGTAATAAACTGTGGTCCCGACTCTTCCCATTTTTCAGGAACAACCAAATCTTTGTCTGTATAAATCAGTAGATCAAATGAACCTAAATTGGGGATAAGATCATTAAAGTACAATTATTTTTTCAAAAGTACAACTACCCTTCCTGTCTCTTTCACATTTGAACCACCTATAGTGTCAGAAAAGCTAGGTTAGTTCATCTCTTTACCTAACTGCTTTTCCTCAGTGGAAATTTTAGTACAAAACATACTGTACTCTTTTTAGTTTATTTTATGAAAAACTCGATTTTTTTTTCTTTAAAGAGAAAAACCACTAAAAATATTTGCAGGAAGTGTATCATTAATCATGAGACAGCATGAATCTAAGCCACAGAAAAGATAACAACTTGGTTCTGTGATTGCCGTATCCCAGTACCCAGAACGGCATATGGCATATTGTAGGTATTCAGGATATATCTGATGAATGAAGGAGTAACTTAGAAAAGACACAATTACAGCTATAAGTCTTAATTATAAACACAGAGATGTGTAGAAAATAAAAATAAATCACATCAAAATATTCAAGAGTGACTACCGTAGAATACTTTCATTCCTTTCCTTTTTAGCACTTCTAAATAAAATGCAAATAGCATTACTTTAGCTTTATAACATTTTTCTCATTCACGTAACATGACATTGATAATTAAGAAAAAACTTAACGAAAGCGTTAATTCTTAAAGTAGGAGCTTAGTCTTTTCCACAACAAATTTAAGCCAATGTGAAGTTGTAGAATACTTACAAGAAACTTCCAGCAGTGGCAGAAATGTCACTGTAGCTGTGATCTGTCTGATCACTGAACGGATTTCATCTTGGATAGCTTTCTGAGACTTTTCTCTGGGTGCACTATCAAAGGAACCAAATTAATTAATTCATTTTAACTTTTAACAAGTTATTTAAAACACTGGTAAAATTATTTATCTGATTAAGTGCTTCCAAAATCAAATAAGTAATGCATTTAAAAGGAGTTTTTTAACATGAGTATAAATATATGTCCTTAAGAAACCTAGTAGGCACAATATGTATCTCTATTATTTCATTTACCCTTCCAACCATTTTTTAGGGTTGACCTTAGTATCAGGTCATTAAATAACAGATGACTAGAAAAGCTGCCAAGTACTTCAAGTCAAGAAAGCTTCAGCATGTCTTAAAGATAACAAGTAGTATTTAAAATACTTAATCAATATAATCATTTGGCATTTTTAGTAATGCCTAAATGTCTAATATCCTATTGCCTCAAATATGTTAATTATGTATGGAGTTATTTTTATAATTAAACATTTTCTAAAATAGAACAAAGACTTCAGGAGCAAACTTCATTACATATGAGAAACAGTTTACAGGGAAGCATGCCTAGGACAATGCTAGAAATTAACATATAATGATGGGCATCTCCCATCCAGAGGATCTAAAAATTTCAGTTTAAGAAGTGTCTAAGGAAGTCTGTAGCATTAAATGAAATACAGTAAGCTGGGGAAAAGTTTAGGATAATAATTCATGGTTAAAAGTACCTTTCAAAATTCATGAAATGGCCCACCTAGGATAGATACCATGTGCAGCTTTATGTATAGCACCATAAATAACTGAAGTTTGAAATTTATGGATTTAGCCTAAGGGCAATTACGTTAAAACTCCATGATAGGCATAATTCTTTTGTGAGCTCAATCTTTCTCCACAGGAGATTAAAGATCAAATCTAATATACTTAGAAACAAACGACCTTACATGAAACTAGTTCAATATAATTAGAACTCATTTAGTAAAAGAAAACAGTTTTGGAAAAAATCTATTAAAGTTGAAGCAATTTACTTCATACTTACCTGTCATCTTTCGCAGTCTTGTCACACTCAATATCAAATTGCCACCTTTCAAGGACCTCACCACTTTCAATATTTGAGATGACTACCACCAGTTTCTGAACTGAACACTTGTATAACCAATCTGTAATACATAACAAGGCATCTTTTTTGGTTCACTGCATTACAAAACAACTCTCTTCCCAGGTCTCACTTTCTATCCTCAGCAAATTCCTACCACTAGTATTTTGGAACTCCGCCAACCTATACAGAAAACCTGTCCCACAATAACCTAGCTCTAGTTTTCAAATTCTCAGTACTTATACCAGATGTATAGTAGTGAAGACAGAGTAGTGAACATGCAGTACACCCTAATCCAAGGTAAGATGCAGGATACGGCTACTAATCTAACCACTGCACTAATAAATGTAAAAATTGTTAATTGTGATAAATGCTATAAAGTGCAGTATGTGATGCAATGAGAGCATAATACAGGAAAATCTGACTCAGGGAGTTTTCACTTGACTTCAGCTCTACAAATAAATACCATTAAATATGCAAAAGGATATAGAAAAGGGCACAGGTCTTAAATACTGAAAAGGGAAAGAAGGGTAATACAACTACAGGAAAGAAAGGGGAGAATGAACAAGTTCAGTTTGTGCAGGATATATATGGGTCAGACCATGTAAGCCCATGTGGGCCAAATTAAAGAAGTAATACTTGAACCAGGGAAGTCATTACTGTATTTGAAGTATGGTGTGATGAAATTAAACTTGTATTTCAGAACTATCCTTCTGGCTGTGATGTGGAAAGTAGAGTGGAGGTAAAGAGGGGATCCAGAGACATTTATTAATTAGCAATTCAAACAAGAGGAAACGAGGCTTACAGGATAAACTAGTAGAGATGGATCAGTAGATAGATTCAAGAGATTTCATGGTTAAAACTGTTAAGATTTACTGAGTACTTATGAATAAGGAAGAGGAAAGACTCAGGGATAGCCCCCAGCTTTCTGGTTTATAACGTTAGTTGGATGGTTGATCCATTCACTGAGAAATAGATTGCAAATCGGAGAGGATGCTTAAGTTTTGTTTTAAGATTTTAAGTAATCTCCACACCCGACATGGGTCTGGAACTTACAACCCCGATATCAAGAGTTGCATGCTCCACTGACTGAGCCAGCCAGAAGCCCCTTAAGGTTAGTTTTCAAGTATCACTGGGATAGCCACATGAAGATATCAAGGGAGCCACGAAATCTATAAGCACAATAGAACTGGGCTGAATGTATGCTTGTGAGTCAACTACACAAAAGTTGTTAGTGAAGCTATGTACATGTCATAGATCTAGAGAGAGATTATAGTGAGAAAAGGGCCTCAGGACAAGGCCTGAATTAATCTTGGAAATTGGGATAGTATACTCAGGAGTCCACAGGTTTTGTTTTTTTTTTTTAAGAGATAAAAACAATTTTATAATATTTAGGGCTTGTGGGACACCTAGGTCTCTGTTGCAGAGTCTTTAAAAAAAAGAGCCCTTTAAAAATCTGAAAACATTTTTAGTTTGCAGGCAGTACAAAAATAGGCCACTTGCTGGATACGGGCTGTCAGCTTTGCTTACCCCTTGACATATCAACTTTTTCTCAATTTAGCTCTGAAAAGGAGGAGACTGGGTAGCAACTTAAGGATTGGGATGCGTGGACATTTTTTTCTTTTAAAACTGAAGACAGATGAAACCAATGAAAATAACTCAAAACATGTCAAAAAATACCAGAGAACTGAAGTCCTTAAAAAGGCAAGAGGGATGGAGATTCAAAGATTGAACAATTTGCCTCTAAGAAGAGTAATTCCTCCATTTTAACTAAAATAAAAGGGCAAAATTGTATAGGAAGGTCTGCATACACCTGAGGTGAAATATCCTCAATGCAGTCTTTTTTTTTTTTTTTTAAAGATTTTATTTATTTGACGGAGAGAGAGAGAATCACAAGTAGGCAGAGAGGCAGGCAGAGAGAGAGGAGGAAGCAGACTCCCTGCTCAATCCCAGGACCCTGAGATCATGACTTGAGCCAAAAGCAGAGGCTTAACCCACTGAGCCACCCAGGCACCCCTCAGTGCAGTCTTAAAGGAGACATCCCCAAAACCAGTAGCTTAGGTGGGGCCTGCCTCTCTATTAAATTACAATGACATAGATTCTTAGTTGCTTACAGGTTTCAGGCTAAATAATCTGAGTACAGTCCTATGAATGAGTATGGGTGATTTAGCCCTGAAGATAATAAAAATACAATTAATCTAATTTTAAAAATAAAGTACTTGATAACAAAAAAAGTATGTATAACTCACGAATTAAAAAAAAAAAAGAGATGACTACTGTGTTTTTTGGAACTAGTTTTGGAAGAGCAAATGGGGACCTAGAGAGAAATATTCTACAACACAGAAAAATTACAAGTGAGAATCCTAAGTAGAGAAAAATATGGGGGGGGGGGGGGAGGAATAGATGGAGAACAAGTACTGATTCAATTCAGTAACTTCTTGAGCTAAAGAAAAACAATGAGTGTTCACAGAGAAAAGGCTGACTGACTTCCAGGCAGGATTTTAAAAAAGACAAATGGAAATATGCAAAAAATAAGAAAACTCTATTAGGTGCTCTATTACTTAGTAGTTCTTTCCTTTTTTTTCTTTTTTTTTTTTTTTTTAAGTTCGGCTCCTAGGTTGGATCTACTTTTATTTTTTTTTATCTTAAAGTAATGACGGTTTTAAACTCTAGGCAGCTACAGAAAATATATCATGTTAAAAATATATGGTGGATTTTTCTCCAATAATGAACACCACCATAGTATGTAAAATTCCAACTTGGTTCTATCTGGCTACATGAACTGCAAAAATCATTTCTAAGGGAGTGGATGGAGACAGTTCTGTGAAGCCATATCAGATTCCTAACATCAAAATATTCAACCCACTCACAATACAGTATGGGAAGCGTGGACTTTTTTTCAATTTATACATTATCTGTTTCCTTCCCATTAAGAATCACTGTATTTGAGACTGTAGTGTTTTACACCTCTTTGTACATAGCTGAACACCAAGATGCTAGAAAACACGGTCCTAAAAGGCCTGCAAAACTCAAAATGGTTTTCAACAATTAAATACCTTTCAGTTGTTCCACCACATTATTTAGGTATTTTATGAGCTCAGGATCAGTTGTTACAAGCAAGGTGAGTCCATACTTCTGCACTCTAGTAAAGGTTTCAGATGGATATATGCCACGCTGATACAAAATGCTGTTGATGCCAAATGCTGAAAACAAAAGGAATGTTAGAGAAAAGTCATTATCACATTGTAACTCTGGAAAATAAAATACTTTCAGATGTGGCTGCGTTTCATTAATGGTATAAAACTGTAAATGCCTAAACATGTGTTTGTGGGCATCTTGTTGAAAGCACAGTAGGTAAAAGGTGGCATTAAACATCCTTAAAATCTTGCTTCTAAGTAAGAGAATACGATAGCTACAATTCTGTGGCAATAAAAGAAAAACCCCAAACTGCATTTATCTACTGTCGAAGTAGTACTACAGCTCACTGTAATCCAAGTCCCAATTCAGATTATGCGGTTCGAGGGTGTCAAAATAGGCTTTTGCATCTGAGTTAGCAACTGATTAACTGCTCCCTCCAATGCTCTCAGCAAGCTTCTCTCTTTTCCCCGCCTTTCTCCTCACAAGTCCTGCCAGAGTCTATCTGAAGGTACAAGTGGCCTAGTTCAAAACAGCGTTTCCTAAATCTAATCCATCACCTCTAATACCGGAATCAAAACGCGGCCGAGGGGTTGTCAAAAATATAAATGGGCCCCACCCGGCTGTACTCCGTCTTAAGTCGCGGAGGCCGGGGTTGGGGGGCGGTGGTGGGAAGTGCGTAGGATCTGCGGTTTAAAGCAACGCTGCAGGTGGAGGGGCTACGCCGCGAGGCAGGCCTCAGCAGCACCTAGGCCTCCTGCTCCACCATAGGCAACGCGTCCGGGGGCGGCGCCTGCATACGCTTCTTCCTAGATTCTCCCGCCAGGCAGGAGGCTGAGGCAGACAGAGCTTAATCGGAGGTATGTCGATGGCCCCATACCCCCCACCGCTTTCCCCGCCTCCGTGGCTGAGCCACGGGCCTACCCGGCGGCCTGGCCCTCCGGCCTGCGCGAGGACTTACAGAAGAACTCAGCTACGATTTCGGCGCTCCCGCGCAGGGTGATGCCTTGCTCCCGGGAAAGCTGCAGCGCCATGGCCAGTCCTACAGACGAAGGAGTGAGCTTGCACCCGGCAGAGAGCGACAGCAGACACTTCCACACCAGTTCCCCGCCACTCGTTTCAAAAGTAACGACGCAGCACGCCGTCGGGCCCTCCGCGCAGGCGCGACGAGCCTCTAGGCTCCGCCCCACGCGGCGGAGCGGGCAGGTCCTCTGAGCGCCTGACGGAGCCGGCCTCTCACGCAGGCGCAGTGGGGGGGGCGTGGTCACGCCGTTCCCGGTCTTCCAGCTCGGGAGAGCCCTGGTTAGGCGCTCACAGTTATGGTCTAGTAGGCGAGGCTGTGGGAAGGAGATGCGGAAACCTGATTTTAGTGGCCGCTCCGTAGGCGTGCGGAGTGAGCGACCAGGGAGCACAATTTGTTAGTTTCAAAGCTGTTTTCAAAGTGATATGAACTGTCCGTCAGCTGCATCTTAAGTGGCCTCAGTGATCCCCAGCCGGCGATTGAAACTTTTGCTAGATGCTTTGGGAGTCAGTAAAGAAACCGCGTGCGCGTTAGCCAAGCCACCGCTTTAGAGGGCCTCATTACTGTATGGGAGCGCGGCTTTTCTTGAGAAATCGAGTTATGGTTAAAGGGACGAGCCGCAGCGCCTTTTGTCCTGTGTCTGTCCTGGTCTCAGCCTATTTCCCCTCAGTCCCGCTGTGAGGCAGTCTGGAGCGGCAGGGGCTGCAAAGGGCGGTCAGACTTGTGCGTAGTGTACCCGGCGCACGATGCACCCACAGAGGCCGATCAGGAATAAGTTCACCTCATCAAAAAGACCCACGTACGCTGAAGAGCTTTTCAGGGAATTTTGACTCACAAACTCAATGACTTCATGTTAGGATGGGAAGTACTAAAGTGCACCATTAATGTTCACGACAGTTGTGAAACAATTTTATTCTTAAAGCAGCTAGAAAAATTATTTGTAAAATGATGTCTCAAACACTGTGTACCACACAGTATGCTATTTAATTATATGAGAAACGCCTTCGTGTCTTATTTTTCTATTATTGCATAACAAATTACCACAAATTAATGGTTCAACATCCTTTTATTATCTTAGCCATGTAGATCAGGAGCTGTTATGATCCAGCTGAGTGCTCTGCGTTAAGAGTCTCACAAGGGTGAAGTAAAGGTGTCTGCAAGTGGAATCTCATCTAAAATCTGGGGTTCTCTTCCAAGCCCGTTGGTTGCTGGCAGGATTAATGTTCTTGTTTCTTGGACTGAGGTTCTTGGTTTGCTAGTTGTTGGCCGGATGCAAATCTTGTGCCTTTGCCAGATAGTTAGTTCTTCCATAGGCCTTCTCTTACTTCCAGTCCCACTGACTTTGGGGAGATCCCTTTAAAGGCTTCGTCTAATTAGGTTAGACCTTGTCAGATAATTTCCCCTTTGATGAATTTAATCTGGAAAGTGATACCGCATCATATTCACAGGTTCTGACCACACTCAAGCAGAGGAGATTGTATAAAATGTACTTCTTAGAGGCCATGGATTTTGTGGCCATCTTAGAATGCTGCTTATGACAGTGTTATGTATCCGATTTTGATCAGTTTGGAGAGTAAATCATAGGTAATAGGCCAAGTAACCCTAAAATATTCTTCTTACCTCCTTTAGTCTCTTGTACCTGTGTGTATGTGTGTTTGAATCACCATCTTTTCACTCCTTCCACCAGGAACTCAAAGCCATACTTCTGGCATCGCACTGTTAGAGCATGATGCATCGCACTGTTAGAGCATGATACTACAGATAAAAATTGTTCTCTTTCTGAGAATCTTTATGTCAATACTCAGCACTTCAGTAAAGACTTCCTTCAGTTTCATGGTAATACAGTTTTTAAATTACCTGAAGATACAAATAATTGTTAGTATAATTTTGGAGATTCTAGAGCTTAAAAGGCTTGCAAAATATATGTTTTCCATGTGTAGAAGAAGTATTTATTAAATACCTTTTTTGTGCTCTTTGAGGAAAAGTAAGAAATAATTAAGTTTAGAAGACCAGGTCTGTACTTTTTGAGGAGTTTTGTTTACTAGTTTTGTAACCTGGTTTTAATATGTATACTGGGGAAAAAAAAGAAAAATTAAAGTCTGCCTAACTCTTCGGCCCCCTTTCAGGTTACTTTCCTAATCTATCCATTCCTTTAGTCACTTTTCCACCTCAGGACTTTTCATAATGTGCTTTTTAATGTCTAGAAATTTCTATTTCCATGTTCACATTTCTAATTATGTTTATACTTTTTTTCTGTATTGACCTCTTACACTATAAAATCCTGCCCTTATGTATTCTCATAGCATCTCAGAGCACTATTTCAGAGCATTGTTTTCATTCTTACAATGAAAACAATGATATTATAGTAATTATGCAATGATTTGTGTTATATCATTCCTGTTACTGTGGGGGATCCATGATGACAGTGGCTAGTCCAACAATATTTGTTGAATGAATGATCATTTGAATATTTGCCTAGGAAAATTTCATGGAAGAACCCAAGACATTTTAAATTTGGATGGATGGGTGAGGCCATATTTTGGAAGCTTTGATTATCCATTGGAATTAGGTTGGACATTCCAGGGATTTCTAGACTCTTAGAATTAATATACTTAAAGGGGTATTTTTTTCAAGTGTAAATTCAGTAGTGGTTGTAGAATGGATTGTGTATAGGACAGTGGAGAGTGGTGGTCCTCAAACTTGAGAATGTGAAAGAATCACTTGGGTGTTTTGCAAAATGTAGATTCCTGACTTTTATTCTCCCTTCTCCAAATCTAATTCAGTCTAGTACCATAGCTGCTAGCCACAGGTGGCTCTTAGGCACTTGAAATGTACTTGTCTGAATTGAGATATGCTACAAGTATAAAAATACCAGATTTCAAAAACTTAGTATAAAAAAAAGAATGTAAAGTATCACAATGATATGCTTTTCAATTGATTACATATTGAAATGATATTTTCACATGTATTAGATTAATTTCACTTGTTTCATTTTAGTTTTTTAATATGACTACAAGAACATTAAAATTACATGTGTGACTTGTGTGAGATTTCTGTTGGAAAGTGATGCTCTACTTAATGGGGTCTAAGAGATTACATATTTTAACCAGCATCCCAAATGATCCTTACACTACTTTTAGAAAAGCATTAGACCATAATGGATATTTTAGTAACGTAGGCCTAGGAGGTTGAGAGCGTGGACTAGATGGATGCCAAAGAGTTTGAATAAGAAGGTATATATATTAATATTTTGAGGCAAGAATTGAGTTGATGACTTGAGAGAGAAGAATGTACTGGTAGTACAGATAAATCCAAGGTGGCAAGCTTGCAATAGAGATTAGCGTTGCTAAAATCTGTGGGGATGTTAGGAAGAACTGCCCAAACTCTGAGCCTATTCTATTTCTTATTTATCACTTTAACACTTAAGTTTCCAGAAGCTTTGGAGAGATGTCTATCCTATTAATTTTAATTCCTTGGTTTGACATTGACTTATCTTATCTAAATCATCTTATCTTTACAGAATGTTTTTTTTTTTAAAAACTTGTTTTCAGTTACTTGAGTTTAGTTTTATTTATAATTCAATGAAGTCTTTGTAATGTTTGGGGAAGAAGGAGGAATATTTGGATAGTGAGAAGTATCAATATAAATTGAGTTATTTCTGAAGAAAATTCAAGCAGAGAGCAAAACCAAACAAACCCTATCAATAAAAGAGGTAACTATGAAAAAGTGTGTCATGAGCAGGCCTATATTCAGAATTAGGATGCTAAAACCAGAAATGAAATTTCTAAAGCTAGAATCAAATGGAATTTTTGACTGAAAGTAACTTAATTAATGACTTACTAGAACAATCTTATAACTGAGGAAACTGAGGTCCTGAGTGGATACATGGTTAGTCTAAGATTCAATATCTAGTTAGAAGATTTAGTAGTAGAATCTAGAGTTCCTGACTTAGACTCTTGTTAAATTTTATCAATTTGAGGACATGCTAATTAATGCTCTTGTTTCTAAAGGCTGTTTTTAAAAAATAAGCTGATTTTAAATTAAATATTTTTAATATTTATTTATTTATTTATTTTAGAGAGCGAACATGAGTGGGAAAAGCAGAGAGAGAGGGAGAGAGAATCTCAAGCAGACTGCCCTGAGCAAGGAACACCCCATGGGGCTCAATCCCAGGATCCTGAGATCATGATCTGAGCCAAAACCAAGTGTTGGACCCTTAACCGACTAAGCTACCTGGGTGCCCCAAGATTAAGGGTTTTTATTCAATAACCTGTACACGTAACTTATCAAGAAAACAACAGTTACAATCCATAATGCATTTTATGTTAATACACAAAGTGTTTCAACTGCCAGAAGATGGCACTATTTACATGTAAAATAATACCTTTTAAAACTTAAATGTGTATCTGTTTCAATTTGTGCTTCAGTTCAAAGTAAAATTAAAGAAAAATGTATTTAGTGGCTTCTAAATTATCTGTATATGTGAAATACATCAGAATGAAATATTAATCATAATATAGAATTCATATCCTTCTTGTAAACATTTAGTATATGGATGCTCAGTATTTATATTTACACTTAATTTGCATATTAAGTTTTTTTACATGGAAAAAGGAATCATTTTAGGTAATTGAATCATTATTCTTACAGACTGATGAAAGTTTTCCTTCAGATCACTAGGTAGTACTTTATTTCTGAGGTCAACATCTTGACATAAAGCAGTTTGTTCTAAATCTGATAAAACAGAGGGATACTTGATGATATCTTCAATAAGAAATGCATTTACTAATTTTGAGAAAAATTACTGTGCACATAGGTAATAAATTAATTAATTATTAATTATGTCAGTTTGGGGAATTTGCTTTTTTCTTTTTAAAAAAATAATGTTGTCATAAAGACCTATTTTCCTCACATACTTCCCAGCTAAGGAGTTTCTTTGATTGTTGGCTCACATATTCAATAAGATAGCACAACAAATTTGAATCATGACATTTTATTAATAAACAGTGGCCTAGTAAAGTGAACAAATATAACCCCATACTGGTGTAATTTATAATTTTTAATTATCCAGTTGCATATTTAGGATGTTACATTCTTATCCTTAGTAAAAATTAAGAACCAAATATTGAGAACATATTAACATATTAATAAATCCATAAGTTCTTATAATGAAAAATACGGGCTATTTCCTATCAGAAAGTATTACTGTGTTTTGTTATGATTTTGTTTTGATACTATAATTCTCTTATGATAATGGCATATAATCACTTAGAGGTCTATTCATGGCTCAACCATGATTAGGTATCAAAGGTATAACTTGAAAGGCAGGTGATAACCTTATTTATATTTAATCCCCAGAGACTGACGGAACATGTATGTGTGTGTGTGTGTGTGTAATATATACATGAAGACTGGGTTCTGCAATCAGTTGGATTTGACAGCACAGTGTATTTTAAAATGTAATTGAACTTCAAAACAACTTAGAACATTTTCATGTATAGAAACTATCAACACAAAGCCTCTATGAAGAATTAAAAAGCCATGGTTGCTATTAAATTAATAAAAATAGATTTAATTTCTTAGATGATTTAATGATTATGTATTAAATTTGATCAAACATTTTATGCCTATCATATATTTATATTTTGTTGTGTCTGAATTTTCTGTATGTGGGGTTATTTTTTATTTTTGCCCATATGTAAGTAAAAGTGAATTAGTTCTGCTAAATCTGTCAACTACTAATTAGACTAAAATGTTATCTGAGTAAATAAGGTATTTTTTGAGGAGTTTTACAGACATAATAAAATAAATAAACCTTAAATTTGGTCTTTCTCAAATTTTGTGAATACCAATTTATAAAACTCTTATGAGAAGAAAAAGCTTTGTGAGAACATGGAAAATCACTTTACTTTAAATTTATATTTTTCTGTTTACATAAACTTGGTTTTGTCAACTGGAACAGTTCTCTTATAAGCGTCCTTGTCTTTATAGCTCATTTGAACAATACAGTAGTCAAGCCATATTTATCAGGTTACAGATCAGTCATGCACATTAATTCTATTATTTCTGCTGGGATGTCCCACTTAAAAATAGAATATGGCAGTGTTTTTAATTCTTGAGTAATGTATATAGTCTGTTTAATATCAACTGACAACAAAACGGCCTACTGAACCCTAGAGTTTTTGGTTTGGTGTTGGAGATTAAGTGGATTAAAAAATAAATGCTGTCTTTTTATTTTTGTTTAGTCTCAGTATAGTTGTAAATAAAGATGCTAACTTTTCACACCGAAATAGATGGCAATTATCTGTTGTAAGGTGGTCTTTTGAATAAACCAGAATATACCTTTTTAAGCCTGTGTTATATTCATATCAAAAGGAAATTTGAAATTTCATTAATTTGTGTATCTCCAAGAATATTCTTGCAGACCCTTGTCTGAGAAACAACAGGCTGGAACATTTAGATATTCAAAATGTATTCACAGAATTTTGATATTCTTAAAATTGAGGTGTGGTTATGAGTTTGTATAACTGAGAGTTATTAATGAGATAGGTTCCATTTTGGTTTTGGAATTTTACATTAAGATTCTTATTAAATTTGAGTTATCTTTAGTTTCTATTGACTTAATAAGAAATTATAATATTTAACTCCTAAAGGCAGCCAAATATACTATTGCAACATGGTTTAGACATCTTAGGGACTTATGTGGTGCTATCCCTTGGATAGCTGCCTGCCTTAGGAAAAAGATCAGGAGTGTAGAAAGGGCAGGCCATTACTTAATACCCCAGTTATGCCTGAAACTTGAAGGAAGGTTATTTGAAGGACTCTGGAAATGTGTATATACCTTCCTCTTTTCTTTCTCAAACATCTTGTTTAAAATAGTGTATCCCATTAGTAACAGAGAAAAATGATGAATATACACCAATATAGGTTTATTTATCTCTAAATTATAAACATTTCCAGACTATTAGGTACATGTAGTATATACTATACTTTATATTTATATATATTTAAAATATATATTTATGTATGTCAAATGTTATATTTTATACATGTTATATTTAAACATTATATATATATATATACATATATATATATTTAAACATACACGAGTTAGAAATTAAAGAACGATGAGATAAATGTTTCTTTTAAAAATGATTCTTGTTGGAGCGCCTGGGTGGCCCAATCCGTTAAGCGTCCAACTCTTGGTTTCAGCTCAGGTCATGATCTCAGGGTTGTGAGATCGAGTTTCTACCTCTGGCTCTGAGCTCAGCATGGAGTCTACTCCAGATTCTCTCTCCCCCTCTTGCCTACTCTTTTCCTCTCCCCACTCAGGCTCTCTCTCTTTCTCTCTAAAATTAATAAATAAAATCTTTAAAAATGATTCTTGTTGTATCACTAGAAAATAATTTATTTTTATGTTCACTAAATGTATTAATAACTGCATTAAAATTTATGCCATTAATATGCCTCATTTAAAAAAAAACTTGGCTTAATTATTTGTAAAGAATGATTTAAAAGTCTGATACTGAGTTCAGTTTATTTTGGTACTTGTTAGTTTTTTGGTTTGTTTTGTATTTTTTTGTTTTTGTTCTTTTGACCATCAAAGCTAAAAAAGATACATCACAAAGATATGAAGGTACAAATGGAAGATGTTCATTATTGACTTATTTTTTATTTTTGTCTGTATTTTTACAATTTTAACAAATGGATCTAAAAACAAAGATTTAAGCAGTTTTGACTCATTTCTTAAAGATATGAAAACATATCTTTCTAATGTTTGGAACTAATTGTTTCTACCTTTTAATTGCCTTTGGAACTAACTTGTAATTTAGAAAAATTATAATTGGACTAGAAAAATCTGTTTCCAAGTTTTTCGATTGTACAGAGGAAGTTTTTTTGTTTTGTTTTGTTTTTTTTTTTAATAATCGATACAAACATGCTCTCTCAGCAGCATGGCTGTTTTTTGAAAACCATTTGCTCATTCATTTAAAAAAGTAACTTTTCCTTTGAAAGAACATACTGAGTGTTAATTTTTCTGAAATTAGTGTTAGATAGCACAGTATTGAGTGTTATCTACGTAGAGAAAGGGTGAGTAAATTTGAAACAGTTGACCTTTATTTCCTCAAGATACCAACAGTGACCTGTAACTTTCTGATACGTAGACTGTGTGAGGGTGCAGGTGTCAATGCATTTATTACATTTTAGTACAGTTCAGTATATTTTCCTAGATTAAAAAATCAACAAGAGTAGATATTCTAACAGTTCTTCCTATACCCCCAAGGGACTATTTTGTGAATATATTCCACGTTGGAAATCATTAGTTAAAAGTATGTTTACAGAATCCCTATTGACTGAAGGATAAGGCACCCTGAGTTGGGGATAGTAGGGTTCCCTGCTTGCCCCCCTCCCTCAGGTAGACATGGAATAGACAGATGTAACTTGGATGACTATCTTGCCTGTGTGGAAATGTCATTCTCCATGCCAGCTTCTGCCAGACCAATCCTGTGAGGAAAATACATTATTGTTATTGGGAAAGGGTGCCCCAGACTTTTGAACACCATTCATTTTTCACTTAAACCTGTCAAAGGCAGTTTAAGGATAAAAACCCTCTTAGGAGTTTCAACAAATTCTTATGTGGTAAAATTCCACTTGGATCACATGAAAAACTTTACTACAGGTAGCATAGAGGTGGAAGGTCATGGCACTGTCTAGCAAGCAGCAGTCTCCAGCCCATCTACCAGAAGCCGCATTCACAGGCACATGTGCAAGAAAAGGGTGTCATCCTCGCATGTTCTAGAGAAACGTTTTAGAGGTGAGATATCCAGACAATTTAAGAAGAACTCCAAAGGGACTTTTCCCCCCTCATCTGTAAAATGGAGGCAACGATAGTACTTGTCACATCAAATTTTTGCAAGGATTACAGGAAATAAGACAACTGAAACTTTGGTTTATTGTTAATAAATTATTCTTGTTATTGTTATGTTCTTCTTATTATTAATTCTTGTTATTATTAATTAGATAGCTTTTCTCCCACTTTCCCAAGCACCTTTCCTGAGTCTGATACATGTGTAGTCGAGGATAACTAGAGGAGTCTTCAGGTAACGCAACTTAAGGAAAAAGGTGAGAACGGACACTCTCTTACCATTACGGCCAACAAAATACAGTTATAATAGCTAGCATTTATTGAGCACTTCTTTTCTGCCAGACACTCTTCCAAGTGCTTTACGGGAATCTGCTTATTTAATCCTTTCACAAGCACACAAGTTAGGTACTTTTATTACCTGTTGTTAGAAAACTAACTTATAGAGCGGGGTGGGTGCGGGGGTGGTGTGGGGAAAATTAACTTATAGAAGGAAGTTGAATAATTTATCCAAGGTCATCCAACTCCGAGAACTGAAGTCAAGTCTAAGCAATCCAGAGGGTAGCAGGATGTGAATCCTGAAAGTGTGGAAGGTCTGGCTATGTTTTAGATAATCTATCATGAGATGATGCATAGTGGGTCCTTCTGCCCTGTCCCTCCCTCCATTCTTGATGTGAAATATTAAGTGAAGGGAGGAATAACCTTCTGTTTCTCAGCGGAGGAGGAGGCAAGTTAGAGAAGTGGGGAGGGAAAAGATAGGTAGACAAGAAAAAAGGGTTGGAAAGATTCTAGGGGCAGCCACTGTGGGGAACGGGAAGAGAATTCAACCAAGGAGAAATAATAGCACAGAGCATTGTTCCTCGATAGATGTTTATTGAGTACTATTTATCTCATGATGTGGAGCTGAATGGATGCAGGAGGGGGAAAAACCCAGCCTTTCTTTTCCAGGCAGATCTAGCTGGGAAGCAAATACACCAAAATACATGCAAAGAAGGCATAGGATAACAACCAAGTGAATATACGCAATAAATGCAAAATGAATTCAAAGAATTCATTTGGGAATGTGTCATGGAGGACATAATAGTACTTGAAGGGTGTTTAGAACTTCAGCAGGCAAAGATGGGTGGCTGCTAGGGAAGGTTAAATTGAGAACATTAAGTTCGGTGTGGGTCATAAAGAAAAAGTAGGACAATAACCTTTTTGGATGTAGACATATAGGTAGGACATTACAGGTACAGAACTTAACATCAACAGAACAAAAGTATGGAAGCACCAAACCAGCTCACTTTTACCCAGAATGTAGTCTTTATGTCATGAGATCACATCTGGGTCCTTTTTCTAGACAGCCTTGTGTGGCAGGCTGAAAAGTTGGGACTTTTCCCAGGAGACATGAGGAAGCCATTGGAAGTTTTGGAACTTTGGAAGAATATAATTATAGTGATGTTTTAGTAACATAACGGTAGCTGATGTGAAATACAGATTGGAAAGCTATGTAATAGTCCAGGCAAGAAGCACTCAAGGCTGTTCCTTCACTGTTTAAAGTGTAGCGCGTGCTATAATCATCAGCAGAATCCTTCCTTTTGCTTCATTTTTATAGATTCATCAGTTTCCCCACTTTTCTCCCTATCTTTGGTGTCTTTGATTTCTGGGTCTTTAATTCCTCCAAAATTTCACTCTTGTTCTTAGCTCCTACCCTTTCCTCTTGGCCTTATTTAGTTTGTCTTCCACTGCTCTATGTGCGTGAGCTGTTCTGCTCTGATCTGATGTGATTCAGAGCATGGCCTGCACATTTCAGCCCCACCACAGAAGACTCCAATCAACTGAGGGCCGGACTCGCTCCCTTCCTCATGTCACTGCCATATCCCACAATATTTGCTTTGCTGTAATGATTCCCAATGTTTGATGTCATTTTATTATTTAAATCCAGTAAAGTATTTCTGCCTTTTTTCCCATGGGATTATGACTAACAGAGGACCATGTTGAACTGAGTGTGGTTGTATTTGCGGGGAGAAGATAAGGATAGTAGCTCTAGTAACCCTGTACGTTTCTTATTGTTTTATTAGGTTTTCACATAATTTTATCCAAATTTGAAAGTCTTTAAAACTAAAGTCAGAAAATCATATACATTAACTTGATCTTGATGCTCTCCTTAAAATGCTAAAATATTGCCACTGGTTTCTATCTGGATACATCGTTTTTCTATTTAATAAGTCATCAGTTTCTACTTTCTCTTACAGTGACTTAGTATCCAAAACATAACAAACATTTAGGTATAGAGGTGAAAATAAATAGAAAAATGAATGAAAATGAATAGAAAGAAGTCTTGAATCTGGAATATGGATATATCTACATACATACACAATATGTTCCTAAGCCATTTGAATCCATAATAACCTTCCTTTAAAAACATCATTATAGTGGTTTCTAAGTATCTCAAAATTATTTTTAAGTTAAAGCTTTAGGAAAGTAGAAATTCTGAGTAATTAATGTTTAATGCAAATTTACCAAAGGCAATAAGAAAGCATCAAGTACATAAGAGCGACTTTTTAATTATGAGATATTTTATAAATGATTCAGTCCTACACTTCTTGCAGACTTCCACATGAAACCTTTTTTTCTTCCTTTTTTCTTCAGTGAAAGAGGACAATCAAACTTGGTTTTCTCTTGAAAGCCAAGAAAGAGCTCAAGAAAGGGTAAAAAATGGAATAGCAAGAAGTCTTTATTGTGGAAAATTAATCCATTTTGAAGTTCAACGGGAATAAGCGATGTTTGAATTTTGTATAGAAAATTTATCTAACTTTGTAATTAACTTGATTATTGGATTTATTATGTAAACAAAGTATAATGTTCTTTAAAGCCTATAAATAACTACTTTTTCTAACCATAAAAGATTAAGTGAAAACAAAGGGAGTGAACAAAAATGGGAGGGGGTCACAGATCTGTATCTGCATGGAGGAAGAGGGCAGTACTTTTGGGGGAGTGCAATTTACATGAGCATCTGGGTCTTTTGTCATGTTTTGGATGGATGACCTGAGTCTGATATATTGGTGAATAGCATTAACAAAGGTCTGGTTGTCAAAGGCTAGAAAGAAAAATGCAATTAGCCACAGCAATGAGGTGATGTCTGTGTTTGGGGGAAAAAACCGACACCTAACTGGCAATAGAAAACACTGAAATGATAACATCAGTAAAAGGCCAGATTTTGTGTGTGTGTGTGTGTGTGTGTGTGTGTGTGTGTTATCTATTATATAATGATCTTACTCAGTAGGATATGACAAAAATGTCATTTTTTGGTACTGTTTGTTTTATGTGATGAAAGTGAATGTGTACCTGTTACCAAAGAAATGACATGAACTCAATGCATTTTTAACTCATAACGCACTAATTTCACCCACCTGACATTCTCAATACTGTTTGTTTCTATTAAAGAAAATTAGAAATAAAAAAAAGTGCACTTGGAGTCCAAAAGAAGTTTGCTCTTTTATGGTCTAATTTTTTTTTTTCTTTATAAACCTTGCCATCCATAGTAGAGAAGCATATCTAATCTCCCAATTAGGTCAGGCCCCAGGATAATCAATCTCTTTAACAGCAGATGCCTTGTTTTAGCAAATGAATGCTTGGTTTCAAAAGCAGTTTTGTGTTGAGAGAGGAGTGCAGTTGGCATGGGTGATTAGAACTCTTTTAAACCCTATAAAAAGCTTCTGTAGATTGTTTTATGCCCACACTTTGTGAATTGAAGTAAATGCTGTATATCTCCATCTTAAAATGAACATGGTGGGGACTTTATACAGCCTGTGAGAACATCTACATGCATATAAATGGAATTATTTGAAGTCCAACAATTTTATGGCCATTTGAATTAAACTGTGATTTTGACATCTATAACTAGTGAATATGTTTCTAGTAAATGTTCTTTGTATAATTTAAATATGCTCCTTAACGAGTATAACTTAATTATTAGGTTAACAGTTTTTAAACTGAAAATACAATGTCAAATTAACATGATTCTTATATTTATTGTTTGGCCTACATTTACATTAGTCTGTAAATGCCTTTCTTCATGTCTGATGCCTTTTCAGTTCATAGTCACAACATGTGTAAATGAGCAGTGTGCAAGCCAACTTTGAAATCAAGAAAAAAATCATTTAACATTGAAGGTTATAAACTGTATATTAAGTCAAAACTATAGCTTGACTTTATTTTGCTCAAACAACTCATTTAATCTAAGATAGACTGAAATAGTGTGACATACTTTTCATTGTGGTCTAACAAAAAAAAATCTCTAGGACTTCAGTAAATTATTTTAGATAATATTGTTCAAAATCTGATTGCTGGAACTCATCAGTAATGCCTGAATGTGCCACACAAAATAATTCAGAAGGCTGCAGGAGTATTTATTTCCTTTATTAGGAGAGCAGTCACATAAGTAGAAGCATTAAGTTGAAACTTTTGCAAGGTAGTTAAGAAAAAAAAAGCATTCACCTGCATATTTAGGATGTTCTCATTTCAACTTTATTGTATAATAGTCAGTTCTAACAGTTTTTCTCCCCTCTTAAAAATTGTTTCAATTGTGCCTAATCTGTGGAAAGTTAATATTTTCCATAGTGAAGGTGGATAAGACATCTGAGGAAAAATTAAAAGCAGATGGTCTTCAATTTAAGAAACATTTGATACTAATTACTTCTTACCTTTCATTTGACTTAAATGTCAGTGAGTATATAGAGTTACATTACTTTTTAAAGTAAGGTTTTAAGGCTACATTTGGTAGATAAGGTAGAGATCCAATGAGATGAGATTTTAAAAATGCAGGCATTCTTAATAATACCAAATACCGAAATAGAACTATGACAATTCACTTGTGCTCATTCTAACTTATAATAGCATTTTAATATGATTAGTGGAATGGTTTCTGTGCATTAAGATCCCTAAGGTTTTTAACTGGAAAGCAGTTTAATGTCCAATGCGTTACTCAGCTATATCTTTAAAAATTTTTTAAAAAGATTTTATTTACTTATTTTCAGAGAAAGAGAGGGAGAGGAGAGAGAGAGAAAAGGAGTTTTCAGAGGAAGAGGGAGAAACAGGTTCCCCACTGAGCCAGGAGCCCGACATGGGATCAATCACAGGACCCTGGGATCATGACCTGAACTGAGAGTAGATGCCTCATCGGCTGAGCTACCCGGCATCCGAGCTCAGCTATATTTTAGATTTAGAACTTTATTTTATTGCTGTAACATGTAAGGCAGTTTACATTTGATTTAGTGGAATTAACACTTAGCTTTACATGATAGCTTTTGTACTCAGATCCCAGTGATTTTCAGAATCCAGAGATTTCTAGACTAAAGATTTTCTGATCACAGAGCTCTTGTAGCTAAGTGTATACATGGATTATTTCTCCTTAGACACGCACACATATTCACATGCATACGCAAACACTATAATATGAAAAAAAAAATGTCTGAAAGAAAACATACCGAAATATTAACACTATCTTTGGGTGATAGATGAATTTGGGGGTATTTATAGAATCGGCTTGCATTTTTAATGTCTTTTTTTTATAATTAGGAAGAATTATAGCTATTTTCAGTTTCAATTAACAGATACATTACCATCCCAGCATAGGTAGTGTGTAGTTTGACAAAGGTTTTCTCCTGTTCTGTGAAATCTCTGTAAGGGCAAATACCTGTTCTTGTCTTAGCACTCTCACTTTGGCCCTGGTGTTGAAGTAAACCACTCCGTGAAAGTTACAGTTTAATCCTACACTGGAAGAAGTGTGTTGTATTTAAAGCATCACAGGAATGGGGGAGCCTGGGTGGCTTAATGGGCTCAGTGGGTTAAGCCTCTGCTTTCGGCTCAGGTCATGATCTCAGGGTTCTAGGATCGAGCCCTGGATGGGTGCCTACTTGTGGTCTCTGTCAAAAAAAAACAACCAAAAAACCTTTAAGTCATCCCAGGAATGATCTCAAATAACAAAGAGTAACCATGGTAAATAGAAACTGTACCTATTCAGGATCTCAGGAGCACTTTGCAGTTTTAAAAATTATTGAAGCCCCCGAAGACTTTTTGTTTATATTATATCTATAGGCATTTATCACATTAGATATTAAATCTGAGCTATTTTTGAAATAAGCATTAATTCATTTAAAAATAACAGTGAATACCTGTTACTTGTTGACACACATAATACAATTTTTTGAAAACAAAATAAATTATGTTGAGAAGAATGACACTATTTTACTATTTTTGTAAATGTCTTTCAGGTATGGCTTAGCAGAAGACCGGGGGCTTCTCTGATCTGCTTTTGCATTCAATTTCTTACAGTGTGGTATTTTGGTTGAAGTATATGAAGAAAATTCGGCTTTATACAAATGTATTGGGTAAAGGAGGGACATTTTAATAACTTTTTCAGATAACTGTAGATATTCTTTTTTAATATTACACCAAATCTCAGCAAGTACTAGTTTGTTTAAGATCACAGGTAATGTGAAATCTAAAACTGTATCAACGAACTTTTAATGCCTTTGAAACTAGCCTGTTTCTCAAGAAGATTTCTAAAAGGAATCTAACTTTTGCTTTAAAAAAATAAAATATAATATTGCAACAATAATAACACAACCCCAAGATTAGGAGGGTAATGTTTTAATTTGCATCAAAGTTGTTTCCTAAGAAACACTGCTCACACTTCTGAACCTGATTTCTTTCTTTCTTTCTTTTCTTATTTTTTAAAGATTTTATTTATTTGTCAGAGAGAGAGAGAGAGCGCGCGCGCAAGCATAAGCAGGGCAGCAGCAGTCAGAGGGAAAAGCAGGCTCCCTGCTGAGCAAGGAGCCATGAGCGGCTGGATCCCGGAACCTTGGGATCATGATCTGAGCCAAAGGCAGATGCTTAACCAACAGAGCCACCCAGGCATCCCTGAACCTGATTTCTTAATTCTTAGGTTAAATCAACTTCCATGTTTACTTTTATTGCATGGATGAGGTCTTAATGCCTTTGATTTTCATCTTTTTTTAAGATAACTTTATCTCTATTCATTAAGCAGATATAAGCTGCATGGGAATATCAATACATGTTTGATCAATGGTTGTTGGTGTTCTACTTTCCCAGATTTCTGTCTTCACAGTCAGTATAAAAGAAATTTCCAAACAAAACCTTTGCTTGAGCCCTGAGAACCAAAATATTGATTCCAAACGAAAATATTTGTTTCAGTGGTGAACTTTTATATCAGAAATCAAAGCCAAATACACATTTCCTTTTATGGCACTCATATAATATGTCACATACTATTAAAAATAATTCAGAATGTTTCCACACATTGTTTGATGTTGTCTCTTTTCCTTGTAAACATTGGTACAAAATGTTTTAATGATGAACTAATTAAAAAAAAATCTTTTAAATTCCTTTTCTTTCAAAATTGTTGTCTGTTTGTTTCCACTAGGAAATGTAGATATATTTTCATGTTCTTTTTTTTTAATGATGAAAACAACGATGTCACTCTTTGCTTGTGAGTCTAATAGCTGCATTAGAGGGTTTCTGCCAATGTGGCTATCAAATACATTCAAGATCCAAGGAAACCATCTTTTACCTTTCATACACTCCCAGAATAGATAAGGTTCCTCTATTGTGCAATCTCATTTCTGCAGCCTTGGATTTCCACACACTGTGCTCATTGTAGTTGATATTTATTTGTACAATCAGTTGACTTTTTATGCCTAATTTTAGCCAGGTTTTTATTTTTTAATTTATTTTTATTTTTTATTATGTTCAGTTAGCCAGTATACAGTACACCAGTAGTTTTTGGTGTAGTGTTGAATGATTCATTAGTTGTGTATAATACCCAGTGCTCATCACAACACGTACCCTCCTTAATATTCACTCTCTGGTTACCCCATCCCCCCACCCTCACCCTTCAGAAACCCTCAGTTTGTTTTCCAGAGTCTAGAGACTCTCATGGTTTGTCTCCCTCTCTGATTTCTTCCCATTTCATTTTCCCTCCCTTTCCCTGTGGTCCTCTGTGCTATTCCTTATGTTCCACATATGAGTGAAATCATAGGATAATTGCCTTTCTCTGCTTGATTTATTTCCCTTAGCATAATCCCCTCCAGTTCCATCCATGTCAATGCAAACGGTGGGTATTCATCTTTCTGATGACTGAGTAATATTCCATTGTATATATGTAATCAGTTGATTGATAACTGTTTCTCTCACTACACTGTAATCTCCAGGAAAGAAGGGTCTGAGCTGGCTTTTCTATTTTCTGCCCAGGACCTTGCATGGTGTTGGGCACAGGTTAAGAACTCTGGAAAAGCTGAAAATATGACTAAATAAATGCTGTTGAACATTTGATGCACTTCAGATTCTCCAGAATATTTTCCTGAACTTCCATCTGTGCTCTCGCTTAGTCCTCTCCAGTCTCTCACTCAGGTCCAAGTTATCATCCCAAATACCATCACACTAGCTCATGCCTTGGCCATCTCATGTCTGTCCCATTGTGACAGCCTTTCCTTTCCTCCTTCTACGTGCTGGTTTTCTTGACATTAATACATCCTAGTATGGGAGTAGTTTTTCTAACTCACATAATTCCTTTTTAAAAATTTCGGTCTGTGGTGCCTGGGTGGCTCAGTCGGTTAAGTGTCTGCCTTCAGCTCAAGTCATGATCTCAGGGTCCTGGGATTGAGCTCTACATCTGGCTCCCTGCTCAGTGGGGAGTCTGCTTCTCCCTCTGCTCCTCCCCACTGCTCATGCTCTCTCTCTCTCTGAACTAAATAAGTAAATAAACAAAATCTTAAAAAAAACAAACAAAACCTTTCAGTCTGGCACTCTAGATAGTCATACTTAGCATCAAAGAACTCTCCATAACTTTTTCCTCTGTTTTGCTCACCTTCTTCATCATTTCCTTGCTGCATAGGCAACAGAAATCTGCAGGATGCATTTGCATCTGCTGCTACAGACTCTTCGACGGAAGTGGACCTTGTGAAAAGATGCAGCTTCCTCCATCCCCCACATTCTGCAACCACGTGGTACTTAGTCCAGGAACAGTGACTATATACTTGAGTTCCCAGAGCTGGTGACACATATCTCAGAACCACACCAGGCCCAGTTAATAGCCACATGTTAAGGCGATGCCACATGTCAGCCTTTGGACCTTAAAATGAATACCTGAAGACTTGACTCAAAAACACTATAAAAGCTGCAAATATTATTACACCCCAAATGCCTAAAAATACCTAATCCCTGCCTCAGCCACACCTGCAAGGTCAGCCAGAACCGTCAAGAGTCTCAGGTTACCTGCCAGACTCCATGCCCCACCCAGGATCGAAAGCCCACATAGCCCAACACACTCAATCCCCAGCCCTGATCAAAACACTGTGATTTCCGGTGCATTTTTGTCCCCTCC
Source organism: Martes martes (assembly GCF_963455335.1). Classification (NCBI taxonomy): domain Eukaryota; kingdom Metazoa; phylum Chordata; class Mammalia; order Carnivora; family Mustelidae; genus Martes; species Martes martes. Next base: position 118,110,788 of record NC_137889.1, read on the forward strand.
CTCATCCATCTCTTCTTTATTTCTCAAGGTTTCCTGACCACTTACCAAGGTGTCAGAGTTTGACTGGATCAGTAAGTACTACTCTTTTGTCCTTACCCTAAGTCTGGAACCAATCCAGAGACAGATGCGGGATTTTGAGAGAAGAAAATAATCACTTAATATATCACTTTTATTTAAGAGAAAACTGCTTTCTAGAATCAGAGTAGTCTAGTATAGGCATTTTAAATTGAACTCTTTGCCTCTGGATTCCATGTGTTCATTGAGTAGTATTTCTGCATTTCTTAACCCCAAAATTCAGTTGATTCTTCTCATAATATAAGCCTTCAGTAGTTGTTACTTATTCGTTAATAAATTGTTATTTATTCATTAATCTACTACTTTTACCTGGATAAAATAACAATTTGGACTTTTTAAGATCAATGGCCAACTAGGTACGTGCACCTCCAATATAGACAGGGTTACCCGCTTTGCCACTAGCACAAGCCTCCCTCTCAGGGCAGATCCCTCTTCTCCATCACAGAGAGCTGTCCCCAAGGCATACTTCCCAAGGTCGGACCGCCACTGAGAGAGAAATGGCCCATATTGAACCACCCAGTTTGTTCTCCTAATATTTCCAATCCGATTAGTGACTCCTTATCGGGTTGGAGCAGAAGTCAGAAAGGTTACTGCAGTGGATAAATTTCCACGTGGAACCTGAAACCAGCGAAGTGGAACTCCCTTCCCAGTAGATAGATTCTCTATCAATATGTGAGAGGTAATTTCAGCACCCGTCCCGCAATCTTAACTCTGGGTAATTAGCATAAAAGCAGTGAATTCAGTAGATTAAGTTGTCCGCAGAGGAAAGTACCAGGAACACATCTAGTCTCATCCCTGCACAGAAATGATAAGAGATGCTGTAGATAACCTACTCGTCAGTGAAAATGTTCAAGTTTAGATAACAGATAACAGAAGGTTTATTTAGAAAGGACAAATTAAATTTCCTGCTGTTTGACTTTCATTTTGTTTTCTCCAGTTTGAATTACTGAAAAAGAAATGGGAATGACTAGTAGCATTCCTCATAACACTAAGGAAGCTTCCTGCCAAATTCTGTGAAAGCTTAGGGTATAACTTGGGGAAAATACACTAATTCTGTTTTATGAGACATTGGCATATCTGTCTTCTATTATTTTTATTTTCTGTAGAGATAATTTGAGAATTGTTTAAGAATGTTTGAGAATCATGACAAAAAGAAGAATCGTTGATTATACTTGGAAACATGCTACAATTTAAAATATAATGTGGTCCATGATAAAATGTATTGAGTTATATTCTTAAATAACTGACTCTGGGACTTGAGGTGATTGTAATATAGGAGGTAGAGAAAATTATATTATTGTGAATATAATTCAGTACATTAAAAGCAAGAAATATCATAAAATTCAAAAATTAATTGCCATAAAGGATATATACAATATTCCCTCCCCACCTTTTAAATTTGTTAATAGAATGTTAATCTGATAGTTTAACCTATTGAGATTCTATTTTACTTCCTTTGTGAGTTTATTGGTTATAACTCTGCTGTATTATTTTAGTGGTTATCTTTAACTTCTCACGGTCAACCTCTAAGTGATATTTAATACTTTACATATAGAATAGGAACTTTAAATGTAATGTTCTTCTGTTACTTCTTTGTGTTATTGCTGTATGCGTTTTACTTACACATTTTTTTTTACTTATACATGTTATTAAGTCCCTAGTATGCCATTATCATTTTTACTTTCAATAGTTGCTTATATTTTTAAAATATTTAAATAACAATTTTAAACACTTAGGATGAGAGTGGTCTAGGCAAAGCATAAGTGCAAAATCCTGAAAGGGGAAAAAAGCTTGACGTTATTCAATGTATAGTGTGATTAATACAGTGATGGCAGAGTGTGTCACAGAATGAGATCTCAGATACAGGGAGGGCTAAATTATTATGGACCTGTGGACTTGGGTTACAAAATTTACATTTTATCCTATTTTTTTTAAAGATTTTATTTATTTATTTGTCAGAGAGAGAGAGGGAGAGAGACTGAGTGAGCACAGGCAGAGGCAGAGAGAGAAGCAGGCTCTCTGCCAAGCAAGGAGCCCGATGTGGGACTCGATCCCAGGATGCTGGGATCATGACCTGAGCAGAAGCAGCTGCTTAACCAACTGAGCCACCCAGGCGTCCCACATTTTATCCTATTTTTGATGTTAAACAGAGGATTTCTGTTTTTAAAAGATCATTTGGGGGTGCTTGGCTGGCTCAGTCAGTAGAACATGCGACTCTTGATCTCAGGGTTGTAAGTTTGAGGCCCCCTTGGGTGTAGAGATTACTTAAAAATGGTTTTAAAAAATATTTTAAAAAAGATCATTTGGGCTGCTGCATAAGAGAGATTATAGTAAGGAAAAGTCGAAGTTCATAGCACATTATAGAGCTAGTTCCCAAGGTGGTGGTGATGAAGTGAGGTAGATGAACTTAGGGTCTCTTTTGGAGGTAGAACTCAAATTTTGAAATTAAACTTGGGTTAGAATTCTTCTGCAACTTACTTGTCACGTGACTTTGGGCAATTTAAAGAAAACCTTTCTTATATTGATTCTCATCTGTAGAATGGGGATTATGGGAAGATTAACACAGCACATATAAATTATTAGGTTTATACCATGATGTCTGGCATGTAGCAGGCACTCAATAAATAGGAGTTATCATTCTTACCATGTTATCATAGCCCGTAACTGATCTTCCCATGTCCTGTGCTCTCTTCACAAACATGTATCTCCACATGGCCACTAGAACTATCGTTATAAGTCACACATCATATCTGTCCTTTAAGAAACACCTCCAGTCCATCTGATCGGTATAAACTCCATGGCACATATCAAGGACATGATATGTCTCTGCATCGTCATTTCTCACATCCTTCTTCTCCCAGTTACTCTGGGCTCTAGAGGAGTGCTTCTCAAATTTTCATGTGCTTACAGCTTTCCAGGAGATCTTGTTAAAATGCAAACCCTGATTCTAGAGATCTGGGTGAGGCCTGAGGTTTGGCATTTCTAATAAACTCCCAGGGATCCTTTTCTGCTGGTTTCTGGATTGTACTTTGAGAATCATAGCACTAGAATACATAAAGTTCCTTCAAGGTTATTTTGGGTCTCTGTAATTTTGGCTTTTCTCATCGGTCTGATCTCACAGTCTCCAGAGTGACCTTTCCTTATTTCTTAGCTTCATGAAATCATTCTCCTCTTTCAAGGACTGTGCTGCTCAAAGGTCACTTCCTCTGTGAAATTTTCTTCAAACACTCATTTCATTCTTCACCACAACTTCCCAAATGTTTCCTTTCTCCTTTCTCCATAGTATTTTGTAAATAGCTTTTATTGGAACAGGTATCATTTTGCACTGCAGCTGATCTTCCATTGTCTTCCTTGTTGGACAGGGCTGCTTGAGGTCAAACGCTGTGACTCTGTTTCTTCCTGAGTTGCATAGTTCCTTACATAAGGGCCACCTGGCCGGTGCTCACTAAATATTTCTGAAAATAAATTAAACTGTGATGTGTACTCCTGAAAAGTAGTGAATCACTCTGTACAGCAAACGTTATTCCAAGTAAGTAGACAAGTTGTGGGGTTTTTTGGCTTAAACTATTGATCTTGCATTTCTTTATGTAAAATAATCCCACCCCTCTTAAATTTTCTTCAGTGTTGTAGCTGGTCACCCACAGCAATTATATATCCATAATCTATATCTATTAATTTTTAACAGAGCAATATGTCTTTGCCAGGTTGGAAAGCCTCAGGCTTTCTCTTAACTAATGCCATGCTAAAAACGTATAAATATTATACATACTGTGACTTAATAATTTCACAATTTAACTGTGCTACCAGAGGGTAACATGGTTAAAAAGTTTTTTGCCTGAAGCTGGTAAGGAATGAGAAAAAGAATGGGAATATAACTGCCTTTTTAACATTTAAATAAAATAAAGAAAAGGAATGCTACTTAATTTATATTTTAATATCTATAGCCAAATCCCCACAAAAAGTTCATTTCAAGCTTTTAAAAAAATCCTATTTGTTTGATGGGAAAATTTAGGAATCATACTGGATGAAAAGTGGCTTCAGGGCATATGTGTGTAATTATTTCCATTTCTCAAGAATTCTTTAGCCTTTATCAAATTTTCTCAAAGAGAGAAATCAGGTTTGTTTTCTGCTCCTGGATGGACACACCCTCACCCCCACCAGTTACCAACCAGGGAAAACCTCTTTGAAGTCAATTAGAACTCCTTACTTACACTGTAACATAGAATGAGAGCAGCTCCTAAAATGGCCAAGCTGGAGATAATGTAGAGCTCTCAGCAGATCGGACAGCTCTGTTCTCAGGACTGAGGAATTGTGTTTTCCATATGCACAACTCTTGGTGTTACTGATTTCAGTTAAGTAGGCTTTCAGATTTTAATTTACATAACATTAACACGTTTCCCTGAGAATCGACAGTTTTATGGAGACATTTCCTTGTCTGTTCTCATGAAATTAAAAAAAAAAAAAATCCACAGGGCATTCATTAACACTTCTAAAAGTGACAGGCTGTGTCTTTATGCCATTTTCATTTGTGCTGCTTCTGATCTTGCCATCACTAATTAAAAAGGGAATTTAGGGTACTATAAACAATGCTTTTTGGCCATACTAGAAGCTATTTCTCGTCTGATAAAGGAGAAAAGTCCACAAGGCCTCTTGGACAAAGAATAAGGATATGCTCTTTATGGCTTGGCTCTCAAAAGGCCTTGTAGTCTATGATGTTTGAGGTCCTTTCCTTGGGAAATTTTCTTCTAGTGTAGTTTCTACTAGTTATCATTCTGTTCTTCTACCTCAGCACAGAAGGATACCCTTTCTTTAATCAATCACTTGGTGGGAAGGTAGGATTTAAGTTGAGTCCTGAAATAGGAATATAATTTTGATATAAGGAGGGGAGGTAGTTGGTTAGACTTGCTCAAGGAAGACTTGTCAGCTGAAGCCCCAAAGGTGGGGAGAAGTCAATAATATTTAAGGGACAGCTCAATGACCAGCTTTGCTGGAGAGTAATAAATTGAAATAGGAAACTTGAGACTAGATTGTTAAGAAAGTCCAATTTGGTGGGGCAACTGGGTGGCTCAGTGGGTTAAAGTCTCTGTCTTTGGCTCAGGTCATGATCTCAGGATCCTGGGATTGAGCCCCACATCGGGTTCTCTGCTCAGCGGGGAACCTGCTTCTCCCTCTCCCTCTGCCTGCCTCTCTGTCTACTTGTGATCTCTGTCTGTCAAATAAATAAATTAAATCTTAAAAAAAAACAAACAAACTTCAATTTGGGGCAAGTTGTTTAGAATTTATTCAGTATGTATTGGTGTTAATAAAGAGGTTTTGTTTTTTTTTTTTTAATGGCAGATGATAGCCATATTAAACTTGGATGGGCATAAGTATGAGATATTTTGGGATGAGAGTGATTGTTCCATCAGAAAGGAAAGGGAGAAAATGCAGTAGATGAAACAGGCTTGGCAAGTTGACTCCCATATATATATAGTCTGGTCCATCAAAAGGCACAAGCCCATAGTAACAGGAATTATTCTTTCTTCTGGAGAAGAGCAATAAGGAATATTAAATAGCAATTTTGGAAGTCAGGAAAACCAGGGTGCATGTCTCCACATCTTCCTCCCCTCTGCCAGTGATGAACAAGTTCAGAGTACACTAATCAGGTAAAGAAAAGGGCTTATCACAATTGAGGCAAAGGATTAGGGACCCCTTGTTATTTGTTGAGGTTCAAGGCAGGATCCCAATGCTATAGTTTGTGTGTAGAATTGTATGAAATAGGGTAAACATGGGGGCTGGAATTCTAGGCCAGTTAATTTGGCAGAACATAGAGAGGGAGATAAAGCCAGATGCTCAGTCTAATGGATTAGATTAACAGGATCTGGCTACATGATCACCTCAGACTTATTCCTCACTCAATGGACCCTGGGTTTGGTTGGTGATGAGGGAGGCTATAGGTTGGGGAAATCCAGCTGTCAGTGATAGATCATTAGATCTGGAGAGGCCAATCTGATAGTGATATTGAGGTTTCAAACTACTATGGGGCAGTCTAGTCAGACTAGTCAGGTAAAGAAAGAAAGGAGAAACATATTGCAAGTGTCAAGAATAAAAGAGGTGACATCACCACAGATTATACAGATATTTTTTTAAAAAGTAGGGAAGAAGACATACAAATGGCCTACAGGTAAATCAAAAGGTGCTCAACATCATTAATAATGAGGGAAATGTGGGGTACCTGGGTGGCTCAGTGGGTTAAGCCTCTGCCTTTGGCTCAGGTTATGATCTCAGGGTCCTGGGATCGAGCCCCGCATCGGGCTCTCTGCTCAGCAGGGAGCCTGCTCCCCTCCTCCCTGGCCTGCCTCTGCCTACTTGTGATATCTCTCTGTCAATTAATAAATAAAATCTTTAAAAAAAATAATGAGGGAAATGTGAACCAAAACCACAATGACCTCACACTTGTTAGAATGTCTGTTATCAAAAAGACAGGAAATAGCAAGTGCTAGCATGGATGTGGAGAAAAGGAACTCTCATGCACTCTTGGTGGGAATGTAAATGGGTGCAGCCATTTTGGAAAATAGTGAGGAGGTTCTTCAAAATATTGAAAATAGAACTACTATATGATCCTGCAATTCTACTTCTGGGTATATATCTAATGGAGATGAAACACTAACTTGAAAAGATCTGCATACCCCCATATTCATTGCAGCATTATTTACAATATCTAAGACATGGAAACTTCCCAAGTGTCTATCAATGGGTGAATAAAGAAGATGTGGTATCTATATATGTACTTAACATTATGTTATACACCATATACACACACACTCTATATATATATATAGAGAGAGAGTGTGTGTGTGTATATGCATATATATATGGAATATATATATATATGGAATATTACTGAATATTACTGAACTATAAGAAAGAATGAAATCTTGTAATTTGCAACAACATAGATGACCATGAGGGTATTATGGTTAAGTGAAATAAGTCCAACAGAGGAAGACATATACTGTATGATTTCACTTATATGGGGAACTAAAAAAATAAAAAAGTTAAATCCATAAATACATAGAGCAGATTGCTTGTTGTCAGATGTTGGGGGTGCAGGTAGGGTATAGGAAAAACGGTTGGAAGTAGTCAAAAGGTATAAACTTCCAGTTATAAGATAAATTAGCCCTGGGGATAGAATGTGTAACATGTTGATTATAGTTAACAATATTGTACTGTATATTTTAAAGTTGCTAAGAGAGTAAATCTTAAAAATTTTCATCACAAGAGAAAAATTGTACCTAGGTGTGGTGATGAATGTTAATTTAACTTATTGCGGTGATCAGTTCACAATATATACATATAGCAAATCATCATGTTGTATACATAGAACTAATACAATGTTATATGTCACTTTGATCTCAAAAAAGAAAGATAATAGGGAAATATTATGTACAATTTCATGTTAATAATTAAGATAACTTAATTGGTGTAGGCAAATTTCTTGAAAGACAAGAAAATTTTTAAAAATCAATTACAACAGTATATAGAAATGATAATATGTCATGACCAAGATAAACCCAGGAATGCAAAGTTAGTTTTACATTTGAAAATCTATTAATTTAATAGCCAATGATAAGCTCAATATATGCAGAAAAAGCATTTGACAAAATCCAACATCTATTGCTAGTAAAATCTTTCAGAAAGCTAGGATTAAAAGAGAACTTCCTGGGGTGCCTGGGTGGCTAGTGGATTAAAGCCTCTGCCCTCGGCTCAGGTCATGATCTCAGGGTCCTGGGATCAAGCCCCGCATCGGGCTCTCTGCTCAGCAGGGAGCCTGCTTCCTCCTCTCTTTCTGTCAAATAAATAAATAAAAATAATTAAAAAAAAGGTTTTAAAAGAGAACTTCCTGAGCCTGCCCAGAATTATGAAGAACCTTAATTAAAATTGTACTCCATGATGAAAGTCTCATATTTTCCTCTCTATCAGAAACAAGTGAAGGTTGTCTGCTTTCCCCACTTATTCAATATTGTATCCCCTCAAAATCCGAAGGCCTACAGATTATAAAGGAAGAAGTAAAACTGTCTTTATTAATAGATGGCAAGATTGTCTCTGTAGAAAATCCAATTAAATCTACAAAAACTTATTCAAACTAGTAAGTGAATTTTGCAAGTTTGTAAGACACAAAATCAACACACACACACACACACACACACACACACACACACACATTGTAAAATGGCCTGGACCAGTACAGTTTTGTTAAATTGAATTGTCTTAGGATTAGTTGAAAGTCAAGTGCCTTCCTATGAGTATATATCACTTTTTCATGGATACCAAGTTGTTAATACCCATATTAAATCTACTGTTTTCTGTCTCTAGAAGTTTACTGGGCATCCTCTGAAACAGCAACGATTAGAGTTATACTTAGGACTCTTCAACTCTTCAATTTTGTTCCATTTATTTGTTCTGTTCTTTATTTGTTTTACCTAATTCTTGCATTCCAGGCTGTTTTATTGGCAAGGATATTACCACACAAAAATCAAGGATGTTATCTGATGTGGAGATTCATAATGTTCTTCAACCTTTTGTTTTGTCTAACTTGCTTACTTCACTCAAATATTCTAAATTGCAATATTCTAGGATTTTTTATGTCAGATATTTAGATGTAGAATAGAATTCCAAGAAGTAAATAAAAGTTTTATCTACATCGCATGATCCTTACCTCTAGACCGATTCCCAGGGTTTGATTTGACGCAGGTGGGCCTTAAAAAGTTGGTCCATTTCCAAGCCATCTCCTACACAAACATTGACAAAGAAACTGGTTTCAGTGTCAGTTATGGCCCATACGAGTGATTATGATTAACTGACATTAAGAATGTACTTCTTCTGTATTTCCATCCAAATGGTCCATAAATATGTGATAGCCTATCCATGCATTTGTGTGAGAATAACACTGATTGATTTGGGTATATTTTTAGGATGAGAGAGGAGGGTTTGTTTTTTGGGGGGGAAACATTTGATATTGTAAAATGATGAAGCATAGTAGAAAACATAAAAAAAATATAAATACCAAATATATAAAATATAAATACCAAAGATTTAAATACCCAATAAGCCATAAATCCACTTATTCTAAAAGAGCTTTTCAGGTTCTTTGACACGTGGGAAGTAAGAAACTAATGACACCCATTATTATATAGTAAAGTATTATATAGTGAAGAAAAGACGTCCCAAGTACTCCAGTTTTTTAATATTACCTGCATTTTTTTTCTATATACAAATGCAATAGCTGAACTCTCATTTTAGGTATCGGGAGAGACATTTTGCCTTGCTCAGTATTTCTGTTGATTATTGGTTTGGATGGGATGACTTCCAGCCTGCTCTAAATTACTGCTCTTGTATATTTCTCAATTCCTATTTGTCATTTTCTTTAGGTTCTGTCCTTTTCCTGCTCGCCTTTTCTTCTTTCCTTCCTTCCTCCCGCTTGCTCTTTCTTTCTTTCTTTCTTTCTTTCTTTCTTTCTTTCTTTCTTCTCTGCTTCTTTCTTAATTATAGGACTCAGCTTTGAGTTTTTAGTGTCCCTAAGCTACACTACAACAAGGGTATATCTATGTAAGTGGTTTAGGTTTCATGGTTAATATAGGAGGATTAAACACAAAAAGAATTTAAAAAGCAAATTAAATCAGGACAGTAGTTCCTAAAAGTTCTCTTGCCATGTTGGCTACTAGAAATTTCTCATTAGCCATCTTTGTTCTTTGTCGTCATTTTTCTGAATTCTTTTTTTTTCTTCCTCTGTCAGATGCTCCTATAATCTCTAATGATTCAAATAACTGGCCACCATATCTCTATCATCTCTTGCCTATCAATGGAAAATGTGCACATTTTTTTTCTAAAAAAACACAATCAAGACTTTTCCCCCACATTAACTGATTAATCCAAGAAAATACGAAAATCTTCTAGTAAGCAAAACAAATAACAAATAGTAGACATCTTTCATTTGTTTATCCCATATATTGGGATGTTGAGCAATTGGTAGAGCACCTCACAGGCTGACTTGCTAGCTTGGTATCCAGTTGATTTCACGTATAGTAGTTCTGGTCTTTGAGAGCAGTGCCATTGTCATTGATTGGTGTCTGTGCCCAGAACTTATAGGTTTTGAATATCATCTCAGGATAGATCTACTTTCCTGTTTGAAATAAAGGTACACGTCAATGTAATGTTATTTTTAGTGTTTCATAGTTATTATATATATTTTTCAGTTGAACCATTTTAGATTGTTTTTCTTTCACACTTTTAATGAAAGAGTTGATTGAACTTATGTTTCTTAAAGAAGTAATAAACATATGCATGAAGAAAAATATCTAGTAAAACATATTGTTTGCTCTTTTAACTTATTTCTAATCTTTCTTTCTCAAAATCTAGTTGCAAATTATGTGACTTTCCCAGTGGCAAATGGATCAAAATTTAGCATTTAGAAATATTTTACATTTAGGGGTGCCTGGGTGGCTCAGTGGGGTAAGCCTCCGCCTTCGGCTCAGGTCATGATCTCAGGATCCTGGGATTCTGCTCAGCAGGGAGCCTGCTTCCCCCTCTCTCTCTGCCTGCTTCTCTGCCTACTTGTGATCTCTATCTCTGTCAAATAAATAAATAAAATCTAAAAAAAAAAAAAAGAATTCATTCTATTAGAAAAAAATTTACATTTAAATTCTAAAAAATATTTGGCTATTTTTGTGTTTTCTACTTTATAGGATATTTAGTAAGTTTGAAAACAAATCTCAAAGCTGATCGGAGTCATTACTGCTATGAAAGCTGAAAAGCTAAAATTTCAGTGTACATAATATATTCTGGCATACTATTTGTTGAGATTCATCTTGTAGCTGATTTTCTCTGGTTTAAGTATAAACTTGCAAAAGTGAGCACAGCAATGCCTTAATCATATGTATCATACTAGTCTGACTGCTAGGATGTTTACTTCAAGAGTATTGCTTGGCTCAGTGTTTATAGCCTCCAAAAATTTGAATCTAATTTCTAGAAATCAGTCTATAACTTGAAATAAGAAGACAATATTTCCTCAAAACAAACAACCCCAACAAAAAACCCCCCACCATCTCCCTTAGATTTACTTGTAACCTCTGAGAAGCAAGGACTTTGCTTGTTTGTTTGTTTTTAAAATTTTGGGAATAGGAAGAGTTCAGTTCTACATAAATTTAACAGGTCCTAAGATATAAGTACAAATAGAAGGTTTTGCCCCAGCTGGTAAAGATGTCAGTGCTGCTTCCTTTGTTGGTGCTGACATCATTGAAGCAGTAGAAAGGCCACTATTTTCCTTTTTATTTTATTTTTTTCTTATTTTTTAATTTTTTATTAACATATAAGGTATTATTTGTTTCACAAGTACAGGTCTGTGAATCATCAGTCTTATACAATTCACAGCAAAAGTTCCAAATTCACCCTTTAGAAGAGTTAACTCTTTTCAAATGTCAGATTTATAATTTCCAATGAACAATGAAGAAATTCCAAGAGCCTATAAGAAATGAGAGCTGAATGGTGAGCACAGCAGAAGGTGAAAAGTTACTGAATCACTGCATTGTACACCTGAAACTAATATAATATTGTGAGTCAACTCTACTTCCATGGCGGGGGTGTATTAGGGCTATAAACCAAATTTCTTTACTATATCTTAGCTCTTAAAATACACCATATTTCAAGGATTCTAACATTTATGTTTCTTTTTACATTTTAACATTTCTGGAAACAGGTTGTGTCTTATGGTTCTGATGTCCTTGTCATTGCTAGTCCATGTGCATAAAAACTTACGGAATGAATGTCAGGAACTTGGAATAAAATTGCAGAGATGATACTGTATCACCAGTGCTCTTGATGGCATAGATGATAGTATTGTGTGGGAAACATGGTCATCCAGGACTCTGAGTTGAACAGGTTTAGAAATATTTGACTTGGGATATAAGTAAGCTTTAGGAATACCCTAACCTATTTGTTTTGCTTATATTTTATTATTTTTCTCAGATTTTATTTATTTATTTGAGAAAGAGAGAGAGCTCACATGCACATGAGCAGGGAGCAGGGGCAGAGGGTAGGGAGAGGGACAAGCAGACATCTGCCTGAGTGTGGAGCCTGATCTGGGGCTGAATCCCATGACCCCCAGACCATGACCTGAGCCCAAACCAAGAGTCCCCTGGTGCTTAACTGACTAAGCCTCCCAGGCACCCCTCTTATATTTTCATTTTTATATAGATTCAAGAAGGGCATAAGATAAAAACCTATACCTCAGTAGGTATTATAAAACTCTTTCAATAAGTATGTAGTGTAAGTTCTGTTATAGAAAACATGTGTTACAACTTGTGTAGCTGTGTTTTTTTCCCCTTCTCTGTGGTACATACAATAATGACATCCTTACAATCATTATGGTATTATGATTCTGAGGTGAACATAGATTATGAGATTTTAGAATTTTTGAGTTACTAATTTTAAAGAGGTTTTTATTGTTGCTATGTCTTTTAAAGTGATATGAGTCATATCATATCAAAGGAGGCATTGAAGCATTTCTTAGATTAAAAAATAAAATTTTACAGGACTTAATATTTCCTTTCATTCTCATAATTAACATTCTTTTGGAGAACTACTAACAAATACGTTCTTTAAAAGTGAACTTCAAAGTCTAATTTTGGGCCATAAGTAAACTACTCTGTCTTGTTTATTATAGACAATCATGGTTGAGGGTTTTGAAGTTTAGTTTGGAAGAGGATTTAGCACTCTGCAAGTTTATATTTAAGATTGCAATATTGACTGATTATCTTTCTTAAAATGTAATAGACACAATAAATTGCTTGCAACACTCAATATTTTCAGAATGTTTGCCATTACTGTACTTGATGATTATTATTAAAAAAAAAAAATCTCTCTGATCCCCCTTTCTGAAAAGGAAACCAAAATTACTTCTCAATCCCTTCATTGTCTACGTATAATCTCTGATTTAATATTGCTAACCCAATACAGCAACACCTCATTTTCCCAGCATTGCCCAAGAAAACTCTGTTCCATGCCAGTAAATTTCCCAGATAACCGAAGAATATACATTTAAATGAGAAGCCTGGTTTTCTGGGTTTTGTTTTGTTTTGTTTTTTACTGTTTCTGATAGAAATATTTCTACAGTAAACCTTTCTGTTATTCTTATGTAAAGATAACTGAAAAAAATCTCTAAAATTTTGTGCTTTGTGGCAATCTCAAGAAGGAGACTGCTTTATTCGTTGATGGGTCTTCAGCACACCGTAAAGAATGGAATAAAAGGAAACAGCTAGTGGACTTGCACTACATTCCAAACTCAATGAACTTCCACTTTTCCTCGAAAACAGGGACTCACCATTGCGACTGTCAGTTACAGCGGATGGCGTGCTCTGCCTGGCCCTGAGGGCTGTGTGCACGACCTCCAAGTCCTGCCTCCGCCCCCGCCCTCAACTTCCGGGTTCTGTAACCGCGCAGGCGCAGGACTGCGTCTATGTCTCTCCATACGGCCCCGTGCATAATCTCAATGCAGCTACTTGAGAGTTCCAACGTATAATGATCAATAATTGAATTAAGCATCACCCCACTCTACTTTAGGATATACGACTTTCTACTTTCTAGTCGTGGCACAACTATTCACTTAGCCATCCAATTTTGAAATCTTGGCATAGCCTGTGATTTTCTCCATTTCCATCTTCTAGATAGGTCAGTTGTATAGCTACTTTTCTCTTTACGTCCCCACTATCAACACCCTCTTTTTACCCTTAACTTGAATTTCTTAGTCTGTTACTGCTTTTATCTAGAATATTCCAGGTTGTCACATGCTTGATCTTTAGGCCTCCGGTCTCTTAAATTTCCAGTGTATTAAGTACAAAACTGCCTAATCTTATCAAAGAGAGGTCTTTTCCTGTTCAAAAATCTCCAGTGGTTCCCTATTTTTGTTTAAAAATTTTTTTAACCTAAAAATGAAAAACAATTACCAGCAGAGGCTGAGTTCTGTTGGTCACATAAAGATAAAAGGATATATAATTATTTTGATATTAAGCGTGACAATCCTTTCTGGCCAATCCTCTGTATAACAATCTGTTCTAAAATCTCCTTAGTCAGTAGGATTGAATGCATTGAACACATCAATTTTCATTTCCAGGATAAATTATTGGAAAATCTCTACACACTCTTCTGAAACAACTGAAGAGATTCATTGACCTTTCTGAAATTTGTCTACAAATACTGAGGACACTCCTGTAAATTTTTTGAGCAACTTGAGATATCACTGAAATTTTTTTGAAGTCCTTGATACTTTAAAAAATATATATTTAAAAAATTTTACCCACTTTATTGAGATATAATTGACATATAACATTGTGTAAGTGTAAGGTATACAAGGTGTTGATTTAACATACTTGTATATTGCAAAATGATTATGACCATAGTCTTGGCTAAGACCTCTGTCCTGTCTCATAATTGCCATTTCTTTTTTGTAGCAAGAACATTTAAGAGTTACTCTTTTACCAACTTTAAAGTATATTATTAGCTATAATAATATAAATATAAATATATATAAACAAAACAACATATTATTAGCTATAATCACCATGCTATACATTAGAGAACCAGAACTTGTTAATCTTTTTTTTTTTTTTAATTTTATTTATTTGAGAGAGACAGAGATAGTGAGAGAGAACAAGAGCAAGAAGAGAGAGAGAAGCAGGCTCCCTGTACAGGCTCCCCACTGAACAGGGAGCCCAATGCAGGACTTGATCGTGGGACCCTGCATTCATGACCTGAGGCAAAGGCAAATGCTCAACCCGCTGAGCTACTCAGGTGCTCCTGAACTTGCTAATCCTGTAAGTGGAAGTTCATACCCTTTAATCAGTATCTTTGCATATCTCCCACCCCTAAGCTACTGTTGACTACCATCTTGGATACTTTTTAATGTGTATTCATTTCTATATTTAGTCGTTTGCCACAGTTTTTTTTTTTTTAAGATTTTATTTATTTATTTGACAGACAGAGATCACAAATAGGCAGAGAAGCAGGCAGAGAGAGAGGAGGAAGCAGGCTCCCTGCAGAATAGAGAGCCCGATGTGGGACTCGATCCCAGGACCCTGGGATCATGACCTGAGCTGAAGGCAGAAGCTTTAACCCACTGAGCCACCCAGGCGCCCTCTTTGCCACAGTTTTAACTGAGATGGTATTACATGCCCAGTGCCATAGATGTGATAGTACACAAACACAAGATTTTACCCTTAACTAACCTATGGACTAGCTTACTTCACCATTTGGTGTTGAAATGTATATATATTTTTTGTATGCTCTATTTTTAGAACATGAAGATCATTTTTCTGGCTGGAGAAAAAGAAATTCCAAAGTCTTTTAGCAAATTGCTCTCTTCTCCAAGCAGTAGGGTCCTTCTTTTCCTCCCTTTTCTTTTCTTATTGCCTAAAATATGATGGAAGAGTACTTTATATTGTCCTAAGTATTTTTCACAAGTCTCAGCTCATTTTGAATGTAGCACTTTTGACAATGATTTAAAACATACTATATATATATATGGCTGTGCATGTTTTTTAACTTTACAGTATATCATGTATATTTTTCCATTTAATTAAATATATTTTGAAAACATTATATTTAATATCTGTTTAATAGTCCATCTTATTTAACCATCCCCTAGTTTGTGCTATTTGGTTTTGGTTTGAGTCCAGGTTTTTTTTTTTTTTTTTTTGGTTGTTCTGCAATTTTAAATAATACTTCTATGAACATCCTGGTACATAATTCTTCGCCTGTGCTTCTGATGATTTCCTTATGTTGTACTCTTGCCTCCAAATACTGTCCATGTCTTGTACCCAGGGACTAAGTAGACTGGCTGTTTTTCCAATCTATGTCCAGTGAATGTATTTTTCACTCAATGATCTTTAGAACTTTTTTGATGACTGACCAGATGGAGTATTGCCCAGTGTGCCTCAAGATCTTGCACAAACCCCTTTAACTTATCCCCTTGCAGCAGGCTAGGACTCCTGTAAGGACGGGGGAAGAAAGATAGGGGCCTAGACTCCTTGCTGGGTAGTGATGATAAGACAAATAAACTCTGGTCCCCTTTCCTGGAGCTGTGCCTTTGTGCGTGAGTGCATGAGTGTGTGTGTGCTCGCATGGGTGCTGTGGTTGGAGAGAGATGAGGTACTGCTGCTTGCTATAGACTGAATCATGTCTCCCTCTCACACCAGTTCATATGTTGAAGTCATAACCCCTGATGGGATGGTATTTGAAGATAGGGCATTTGGGGAGTAATTAGGTTTATATGAAGTCATGAGGGTGAGGCCCTCATGATGGAATTGATACCCACATAGGAAGAGCCACCAGTGACCTTGCTTTCCCCTCTCTCTCTGCCACATGAGGACAGAAAGAAGGCAGCACCTGCAAGCCAGGGAGAGATCTCTCACCAGGACCCTAATCAGCCCACACCTTGATTTTGGGCTTCCCAGCCTTCAAAACTATGAGAAAATAAATTTCTGTTGTTTGATTTACTCAGTCTATGGTATTTGTGATGGTGGTCCTCCCTAACATGCCGTTGGAGCCAATTTGTTTATGATTCCCCATGAGTTGGGAAAATGGTGATACACAGATGTTTTAAACTGCTACTGAAGATTAGCCTTAAAAAGGCTGAAACTCCAAACCCAAAAGCTTAGTCAACTAGAGTAAAATATTTTGACTCATTTTTATTAGGTTTTTTTTTTTAGTTTTGCTACTTTTTTTCTTGTTTTTTTCTCATTTTCTTTATGTGGTATTTTACAGATATTTAAACTGTGTAAACTATACACACTATTTCAGCTTCAATCTCTCTCTATGGGTTTTATCCTATAGTTTAAACCAGGAAAAAAATAGACTGATAATCATTGCAAAGAGGGCCTTTTTAAAAGGCACACATCCAGTTATAATACAGACTATTTTCAATTCTTGCTAACCGGAAAAACAAAAAAATGAATACCAACATTCTTTTTAGCTCCTCTTTTTGGTTGACACTTCCTGTTAAATTATAATATTACAATTTTTCATTCTTGTGAATTTTTTAGAATTTGATGTTTCAGTTTTGTGTGCTTTGTGATTGAGAAGAAAGTTACTTATATACTCTCCGTGGACTGTATAGAGGAATCGCTTACATAAAGCCATGTTTCTGGCACCTCGTGGCATGGGGTTTTCTTCTCCATGTTGACCGTTTTGCCTCATTAGGCATGCTGTTGTAAATGAATTGTTGGACATAATTCATACCAGGAAATAGTTCTCTTATGTGGCCACTGTGGGTTGTGGGGATGTAGGAGTGGAAAGATCTGCCTGGCTGTAAGTTTTCCTTTAGAACGTTTGAAGAGCCCTCAGGTGCTATTGAAAGTGAAGGATAGGACTATTCTCAGAAAAACAAAGGTTTTATTACATTTTCTCATGTAATGAGGATATCCAGAGACAACACAAAAAACAAAGCAGTAAAAGTCACACATGTAGTGCCATGTGCCAGCGGGAGAAATGACTGATTAAACAGAAAAAAGTCCCCAGTGGGTCTATGTTTATTTCCTATGTTTATTTCCTGATGCAGCTTGTAGATCTTTCAGAGAGGAAATCAAACACCCTGACTCACACCAAACAAGTACATAATCCTGGAGTTTGTGTGTGTCCTCTCCTGTGAATCCAGATTATTTTCAAATAAACAGAGTAGGCTATAATGGTAGGAAATTAAACCTGGACTGGCCAGATATCAATGGAGATTATGACAATTTTATGAGTTCAATCTGTATGTATATTTGGTGTGATTCAGTAAAGATCTAAGAGTTGATACCAGAGCAGATGCTCCTAAATTCTTGGGCATTTCTATTATGTGAAAATAGACTTAAGATAAACTATCATGTTAGTAGGATAGTCAGCAGCATCAGTGTTCCTCTGGCATGGCAAACTAATGGAATTGCCGGATGGAGGTGAAGAAAAGTCTTGGCTCCTGTATTTTCCAGCATGGGGAAGCAGCAGGATTTCTTAAGATGCCAGGTTAAACATTTTGGGTATACCTTAAATGTCTGAGAACATAAGGAGCACATTCAGGATTCCGCTGGATGGGTTCTGTGAACTCAGCTCTGTAAAAATCTTTCATTTTATTAGTTTCCCTTCTCTCCTACACTGGGATGAAGATGACTTTTCTTTTTCAGTTCTACTAGAGAAACAAGATAATTTGGGCCCTCAACGAGAAGTCTGATGGGTGGCATGCATACCATCCATAGTATTTGTACTAACTGACTTCAGTAGCAATTACATTGAAATAAGTGTGGATGAGGTGGCAATTCTAATCTAATTCAACTGGACACTCACCAAATCCAACTTCTTGGTTCTCAGTGTAAAAAAGCAACTTGTGACTACTATGACAAAATGCAGCTTGGTCTCCTGACCACTTGATTGTTTTCTCTAAAAGAATATTCATTCGTGGGATGCCTGAGTAGCTCAGTCAGTTAAGCGTCTGCTTTTGGCTCAGGTCATGATCCCAGGGTCCTGGGATGGAGCCCTGCGTTGGGCTCCCTGCTCAGCAGGGATCTGCTTCTCCTTCTGCCTGCCACTCTCCTTGCTCATGCTCTTTCTTTCTCTTTCTCTGACAAATAAATAAATAAAATATTTTTTAAAAAGAATATTAATTCCCAATGAAATGTAATAGGAGGTGGGCTCTTTCTAGTCCCCCACACTTTGGCGGAGACAGCAGAGTTGGTGTAGACACTTACATAGTTAACTAAGGGCAGTTCTCAGATTAGAACATGGACGCATTCTCAGTCAAATCCCAAGTGAGGGAACACTGTTGGCTACTTTTTTGTGTACACTTGTCCTGTTTTGCTTAAGAAAGCACATCCTTTAAGCTCTGACTCTCAACTGTTTCTAGAAAAGCACTGTTTTATTCTAATATCCCTTATAAATCTGGATGTTCTTTTTATGTGTAAATCTGGAATCCTTTAGGTAGGAGAGCTCTTGGTGTTTCACTTGAGTGCTATGACTTATTGTCTTTGAAGGTTGTGGGTCTCTATGGGGATAAACAGGCGTTTGAAGCATGGTGGCAGGAGGAATATTTAAAATCCCTTTCAGTGGGAGTCACTTCGTAATTGAAGTCTATCCTGAAACGTCTTCACTGGTGCCCAGCGCTGTGACAGTTTCTGTGTAACAGCAGTAAACCCACAGAAGACAGCAATGATGGGTAATATTTTGAAGCTTGGCGACCACATCATTCACTGTCCCTAGTAGCATTATGAAGAAGACACTGGAAGATGGACAGCATCTGGGTGCCCTTTCTTAGATAGGGAAAAAACTGAGAAAATGGCTGATAGAACAATTTTAGAACTAGAGTCTGGGGCCATTGTCTGGACAGTAAAAGGAGCTAAGGTAAGGAGGCTTACATTTCAAGATTCGGGACGTTTCAAGTTTGGAATGATCAGTAGGAGCAGCAAGAGGCACTTACATCTAGGAGCAACATTCTAGAAATTTTGTTCTAGGGTCAAGCTCAATTTGTTATCAGATAGAATAGCTAGGTACCACACAAGAACAGATCCCGGGGGCGGGGGGGTGGGGTGTCAGTGAAATCTGTATCAGGGAGCTGAGTGGGCATCTATGTGTATTAAGAGAAATGGGCTAAAAGTAAGCAAGGATGGCTCTGAGAAACTTGTCAGAGGGTGAGCTGCTTTGCTGATTACTTTTGTTGATGGGAGATGCTTCCTTACGGGGGGGTCAAGAAACCACTCTGAAGTAACCACTTTTTGGATTCATTTTGATACAGATATTTTGCCTGAGAAAAAAATTTAGTAACATAGCTTTGGTGAAGCCACATCAAAATGACTGAAAATATGTAAATTCCAGCTTTTTATTAGCAAAAGTTTCCCCTTCTATTCATTCTATCCCTATTCCATGCTTTACTTACAAGACAATTTTTACTTTCTCCTTTCCTAATTGCTTTATTTTTAAGCATTTTATAGCCATGTTTTACCTGCCTTTTAAATCTCCAGCATGTTTTATGTTATAGAAGTAAGATGTGCTTCTGGAGGCAAATAAATAGATACATATACATATTTGTATATATCAAATATATATGTATATATAGAAACATGTATATATATAATATATACAAATACAAATATATATAATGTATATATATTACTTTATAGTAAAGAAGTGAAAATTCTCTGATCCTCTCCATTCCCGCTTCCTAGAGTCAACCACCTTTAATAATTTACTACAATTTACTACAAACATCCCAAGGATTGTCAGGAAATATTTCTTGTACAGCAGTGAAAAAAAAAGTTTTCAAGTCCTCAGGAGATAACCCACTAGCCTAGTCTTTAGTAAGAGGCTCTGTTGCAGCAGTATGTACAAATAATTAAAATTCGATTGAAATTTTGGCTGAGGCACTGAGATAAAGAGTTTATGAGAATTAAAGATTAAAAGGAAGATTTTGAGGGGGTATTTGAGTGACATAACTCTCCTAAACCACAGTGGGCAGGATGGAGATGTTAGCCCCTTCATACTCAGTAGAGAAGGGCTTTGAAAAAATCATTTGAGTTCTCAGCCATCTGCTGGTGGTGGCAGACCAGGCAGGGTCTGACCTGTGCTTGAGCAAGCCAGTGGGTGAGGGATCAAGTTTGATAAATCTGATGAAGTTGTCCTAGATGACTTGGAGTTAGAATATACAATTGTTTTTCAAAACGATATGAAAAGTAATGATTTCATTATGAATAATGAATAATATCGCATTCATTATTTAGAAATTAAATACAGAAGCTACATTTTATTTACTTTTCAATTTAGTATTATATTTTTTGCTTTTCTACTTCCACGTATCTTATCTTTGACTATTTCAATGAGGTAATAGTGAAAACTTTTTTTTTTAAGATTTTATTTATTTATTTATTTGTCAGAGAGAGAGAGAGAGAGAGAGAGAGCGAGAGAGCACGCACAACCAGGCAGAGTGGCAGGCAGACGCGGAGAGAGAAGCAGGCTCCCTGCCGAGCAAGGAGCCCAATGTGGGACTTGATCCCAGGACACTGGGATAATGACCTGAGCTGAAGGCAGTGGCTTAACCGCCTGAGCCACTCAGATGTTAGGGAAAACTCTTAATAAGGGAAAAACCTATGTGGTTTTGTAATTCGCTTTCAAAAGGAATTTTCTATATGTGAAACGTAACACTCTTTGTTTGAAAATGTAATATTTATGTTCCCTAGTAAGGGGAAATAAAAATGTATGTATACACCAGTATGCTTTTAAATAATTTTAAATAGAAAGCCATTTCATATCATATACGTTTTCTTTTCCATGAAATTTACAAATTTAGTTTGAAGAAAAAATATGTCGAGACTACATTATAAGTCATTGAACTGAACGTTTAAAGTTGGCAAATTTTACTGTATATAATTTTTATATATATATTTGTTTATTTATTTAATTTAATTTTATTTTTTCAGTGTTCCAAGATTCATTGTTTATGCACCACACCTAGTGCTCCATGCAATACATGCCCTTCATAATACCCAACATCGGGCTCACCCATCTCCCCACCCCTCTTCCTTCCAAAACCCTCAGTTTGTTTCTCAGAGTCCACAGTCTCTCATGCTTCATCTCCCCCTCCAATTTCCCCCAATTCACTTCTCCTCTCCTTCTCCTAATGTCCTCCATGTTATTTCTTATGTTCCACAAGTAAGTGAAACCATATGATAATTGACTTTCATAATTTATATTTTAATAAAGCTGTTTTGAAAATGCATTCCCTGGAAAAAAAATCTGCTAAAAGTCATTAGACTGAGTAGAATAATGTGAGTTCCTGAAGCACAATTCAGAAGTGCCATGTAAATGTGTGTTCATGATATTCATATGCGAAAACCTTGATAACCAAGTTACAAAATATAAAATTTTCTCTTGCTTTGGGTCTACACTGATCATTTATTTTTGCTGTCTTTTATGTTTACTTTCTGACTGATTTGACATCAAATCCTAGTACATTACATTTAGAAACTAAGCAATCGTTTTAAAAAATATATATTCTGTGCTTGCCAGATGGATTTGGAAACTCTCCCAGTAATGCTTTCATTGTCATAACCCACTTCACAATTCCATCATGAATGAGGTCATTAGGGAATGACATCATTTTCAATACCTCCCAGATCGCAAAACTTAAAAAAAAAATACAATAACCCTTGTATTTATTTGTTTTTCTTAGCATTATCATATCCTAAGTTAAGCAAGACATAATTCCTAAATCATACACAAATGCACGTGTGTGTGCACACTCACACACATGCACAAACACGCAATGTAACTTAAAATGTAACTGGAGGAATTTCTGAGGACATATTGGGTCGTGGGTGGTCATGAAGTGCTAGAGGTTCAGAAAGTAAGAAAGGATATTTAAAGGTAAACCAACAGGAAGAGGCCACCAAGATTGGGTGGATCCATTCAGAGGGGAAGTGAGAAAGCACTTAGGAGATTTTCTGCCTTTTTTCCTCCATCAGGAGACTATGTAGAAAGTTGCTGCTCTCTTTAGAAAGAGGAATCATGTAACAAGAGTCCCAAATCCCCACTTATTTATGCACTCATATAGCCATATAGTCACCAAATATTTGTGACATATATGATGTGTAGTGCATAGAAGAACCACTGGGTATACAGTTGTGAAGAAGTGAGGTATGGACTCTGCTCTCATGGAGCTAAAATTCTACTTGGAGAGACAATCAATCATTACCAATTACAGAGAGAATGTAAAATTTTCAAGTATGTCAGGGTTATGAAAAAGAAGTACATGTTTCTATCAAAGCTTACATCGGAAGGTCATAAACTGACCCAGGAGTCATGACAATCTTCCCTTCATTTAGCTTTCTCATGTAATTAGGAATTAATTACATGAGGAAGTGTGGCGTGTGGAGTAGAATGCTCTAGAAAGAAGAACCTCGTGTCCATTGTCCTTGAGACAGATACGAACATCCTGTACTGTCCCCATGTTGATGGGACAGAGCTCTGAAGTTAGGAAGGGAAACGCAGTTCTCTCTCTCCACAATATTTCCTTTACCGGAAAAACAGATTTAGATAAAAAGATTTTTTCCTGTAAAATCAAACATATTTTAAAAGGGTGAAATCACTTGCATATTAAAGTGAATTATTTCTGAAAGTAAACAACATCAGTATAATTAGATCCTTAGACGGTGGCTCGGTAGTGAAGGGGGTGAGGGTGAGGACCATGATGGAACTATGTTGCTTATCTACTCAGAATCAGCAGGTTGACACGATGGTGGGAACCACTTACAGATTCGAGCCCGTACTTTGGTAAAGTTAGATGATTTAATAGCGTTCAGCAAATAGTCACAAAATTTCTGTTATATCCCGGTCACTGGCTGGCCTCAGAAGCATTGGTATGTCTTAGGTTAGTGTCCGTATCCCTGGAATAATGGTGATGGCCATAGGACATGAATGAACAGCAATGACAAGATCTGACCTCTGAACTTCTATTTTCTGCTGGGTGGCCCTCTTCTTCCAGATGTATGCCAGAGATCATTGCAAATAAGAGTGTTGCAAAGAAGCTGTGCTGAGCTGCCCTGATGGAGATAGGAGGAAGGGAGGTTTTCTGATGCAAAAAAAGAACCTTCTAAACAGGGCCTATGGATGATAGGAATTTGAAACAAGACTCAATAGTATTTTTAAAACCGTGGGCTGTTTCTGAAGCTCCATAGATGATTTGCTTTTCTGGGAAAGTGGCGTGAGTGTAGGGTCTTATTTTTACTATTTTAATTGCGGATGTTAACATCATAGAAAAAAATCATTTGAATCATTGGAAGAAATTGCTAACCTGTACATTGAGCAGTTGTATCACTGCTCATAATTACACATGGTACCCACTCCTCATAAGCAGTTTATGCCTCCCAGCCTGTGACCTTGGGACTTGCCTGCTTCCTGTTCCTTTGCCGTTGATTTTGGATTTAAACATGTCATTTTCTCCTCACCACTGGGATATGAACAGATAGGACTATGCTACTTCTAGTTAGAAGCTTTAAAGGAAGGTCCAAGAATTGGCTCAGCCTCTGGCTTTTCTTCTTAGCCTCTGAAATGGCATGCGGCACCACACACCACTAGCTTTCAGCCTCAGCGTGGATCTTCAAGTAAGATCAATGGCGCTGAGCCAAGCAGAGCCAGTGTCGCTGCATCCGTCCAATAGCTGCCTCTATGAAACAGTAACAAGACCGAAATGCTTATTTTTGAAGGCCCACGAGATTTTTACAGCTGTTAGACACCAAAGTTGAAAAGTACAGAATTTGATACTTAGAAGTGGAGTGTTACCATAATACAAACTTAAAATATGTAGCCTTGATTTTAGGGCCCAAACAGCTAGCAGTCAGCAAACTTACTGGAGGCTGGCATATTGGTGGCAGATTTGATGCAGGAGCACAACATTTGGTAAAGCTGTCACCTGCGATAACTTGGAAGGCAAACACTTACGTAGTGATGTACCTAGAACTCTCTGCAAAGAGGATTTGAAATGTTACTAATGTGAATTGGTTGTTCAGAGCTGCATTTGGTAAGGTAACACGAGAAAGAGAATGAGCTCCAACGTAAGTGACTTTGACCTAAAGGATGACAAGGAGATGAAATTGCTGAGCAAGTCCAGAACTTGCGGTTAGAAAATCAAACTCTTCCTCATCTTTAACCTGTTGAAAGATAAGTACTGTGAGCCCGCGAAGGCTAATTAACACGCGGAGTAAGACTCAATTTAGGGACAAAGACCAAATTACTGGCTTGTGGGCAAAACCTGATTGGATTAAGGTGCTTGTGAGTAAATCCTTTCAGTTGGACAAAATGGCTCAGAATGGAGAAAACAAGAGAGTGATCTCATGAAGCCTGATAAGCTTAAATACCTGCCCTTAAGTTTAGCGAGAAAACAGATTTGTTTAAAAAAAAAAAAAAATGGTGGGTGTGTCTATTAATACTCGGAGCAGAAGAGATCAAACACATGGATATATATAAAGATAAAATGTTGAGAGAGTTTTAACGCCAAGACTACTGCCAGCCTGAAATAGCAGATGTGTGGGTTTTTTTAATAGCTTAAAATGACATGTGGACTCCCAGCTTTCTCTGGGCAGGAAGGAGGCTAGAAGAGCTGCTCAGCTCTAAGGAGGGCAAATTTTTATTCACAGGTGGTCAGGAGGGTAAAGGAAAAGGAAGGAAGAGGTTGGCATCAGTTGGCCCTGGAGGAACTTCTCTGAGGAGCTGATTTCCAATTATAGACTTCCCTCTCTCCAATGCTCTTGTATTTGCCTGGTGGGCTTTCAGAGCATCTATGAACCAGTTTATGCTGTGTGTTCTGTACTTTGTCCTCCTTCAAATGGGAACACTTATGTGTTTATCTTGCCTCTCTTCCACCACTGTATGTCGAGTGCATGTGGAGACGATAGTTTGTCTATTTAGTTCACATATGTCCAAATCAAGAAGAGTTATTTCAATTTGGTGTAGATAGAATCATGAACTTCAGGGCTGATGTTTCGATTGGCTGAAGCTCTTAGGATGTCTTCCCTATAGGTGTGAATGAATTTTGTGTGTGGAAGTGTGGGAAAGTGAGTATCTGAGACAAAGAAGGTGAACTGAGATAGATTAGATTCACAATTTCTCATTTCTTCCTTCCAGGCAAGAGGATTATATATCATTGTCATTACTGTGTGACCAGCTTGCTCCTGAGTATAAATCCTACCCCCATGTTCTTTGGTCTTGGTCATGTGGCTTATTTTGTCCAATGGAATATGATGTTTTCCACATAGAAATCAAAGCTTTCAATGCACTTGTGTTGGTTAAGCTAGCTAGCTCCCTCTTGCTTTTCTTTTCTGCAAGTATGTATGAGATTGTCTCATGAAGTGCTGCTTTTCTAGCCTGGCTGCAGGAATAAGGAGGCACATGGAGCAGAGACAATCAGAACCAAGCAGTTAACCCTCAGTCACCGACATGTATTAGGAGCAAGAAATGAATGTTTATTTAGGAAGCCACTGAACTTTTGGAGTATTTCTTATGCAGCAAAACTCGCTAGGCTAATACAGCCTTAAAAAATGAAGGGATTTTTCACTATTAACTTGATCTTGACTTAGAAATCTAAATCATTTTTAAGAGAAGAGTATTGATATAGGTTCTCATTGTGTGGACTTTTCACAAAGAGGCCAGAAATAAACCCTTGCTTATATGGTCAATTGATCTAGAACAAAGGAGGCACAAATATAAAATGGGGAAAAGACAGTTTTTTCAATAAATGGTGTTGGGAAAACAATGGCTACATACAAGAGGATGAACCTGGGCCACTTTCTTACATGGCACATAAAAGTAAACTCAAAATGGAGTGAAGATCTAAATGTGAGACCATAAAACTCCTAAAAGAAATCATAAGAAGTAGTCCCTTGAATCTCAGCCCTAGAAACATATTTGTAGATATGTCTCCTGAGGCAAGGGAAAGACAGCAAAAATAAACTGTTGGGTCTACACCAAAATGAAAAGCTTTTGCATAGCAAAGGAAACCATCAACAAAACAAAAAAGCAACCTATTGAACAGGAGAAGATATTTGAAGACATACGGATGACCCAGACACATGAAAAGATGCTCAACATCACTTATCATCAGGGAAATGGAAATCAAAACTACAATTAGATATCACCCTACACCTGTCAGAATGGCTAGAAGTTAAAAGACAAGAAATTACAAATGTTGGTTAGGTTGTGGAGAAAAGGGAAGCCCTCAAGCACTGTTGGTGGAATGTAGATTGGTGTAACCATTGTGAAAAACAGTATGGAGTTTCCTCAAAAAATTAAAAATAGAAATACTGTATGACCCAATAATTCTAACACTTGGTATTAACCCAAAGAAAAGGAAAACACCAATTTAAAAAGATACAGGGGCTCCTGGGTGGCTCAGTAGTTAAGCATCTGCCTTTGGCACAGGTCATGATCCCAGGGTCCTGGGATCGAGCCCTGCATCGGGCTCCTTGCTCAGCGGGAAGCTTGCTTCTCCCGCTCCCATTCCCCCTGCTTGGGTTCCCTGTCTCATATGTCTCTCTGTCAAATAAATAAATAAAATATTTTAAAAAGTAAAAAAAGATATATACACTCTTATGTTATGGCAGCATTACTTAAATAGCCAAGACATGGAAGCCACCTAAGTGTCTATCAATAGGCAAATGGTTAAGGGAAATGTGGTATATAATTATATGTATATATATAAAATACACACATGCACACACACAATGGAATATTACTCAACCTTAAAAAAGAATGAAATTTTGCTATTTGTGATAACATGGATGGAGCTAGAGGGTATTATGCTAAATGAAAAAAGTTAAGACAGATAAAGACAAATACCATATAATTTCGCTTATATGTGGAATTTAAAAAATAAAAACAAAAAAACCCTGACTCTTAAATATAGAAAACAAACTGGTGGTTGCCAGAAGGGAGCTGGGGGGGGGGGTGTGGATGAAATAGGGTAGGTGAAAGGGATTGAGAGGTACAAACTACCAGGTATAAAATAAATAAGTCATGGAGATGAAATGTACAACCTAGGAAATATAGTCAATAGTATTGCAATAGAGTTGAATGGAAGCATTCAGTAACAGATGGTTACTATTTCTATCATGGTGAACACTGAGTAATAGAGAGACTCATTGAGTCCCTACATGTACACCTGAAACGAATACAGCATTGCATGTCAATTATGGTTCCATAATAAAAATAAATAAGAAAAAAAGTAAAGGATTTTCCAATATTCATTGGCTTAGCCCCACAAATTTGATCTTGATTTATAAATCTAAAGCATTTTAAGAAAAAATATCAATGTAGACTTTCACTGCTGTTTTATAAAAGCTTGCATATGTTCTC
Source organism: Martes martes (assembly GCF_963455335.1). Classification (NCBI taxonomy): domain Eukaryota; kingdom Metazoa; phylum Chordata; class Mammalia; order Carnivora; family Mustelidae; genus Martes; species Martes martes. The sequence continues at coordinate 118,138,757 of NC_137889.1, forward strand.
ATATTTATGTTTTTTTGAACATAAAGTTTAATGATGACAGGCTAAACACAGAACATTGTTTCTAAGAGCAAAACACTGTCTTTTGGTCGGAATGGCTGTCCTCAAGGCTTTGGTTGCTCTTAAGTGTCAGACTATCTGAGGCTGTTCAGCATCCCTAGGAGCCAGTCCTCACTGAGTTGTAGCAAAAGGTTCAAGAACTCCATTTGAAAGAATGTCCCTGGTAAAATTCACTTAGAATCTCTGCATATTGCCGCTTATTTATCTCTTTTGCTTTCTTCAAAATCTCTGGGCTATCTGCCCAGGAGATACAACAGAATAGAAAGGGGTGAAGAAATGAGTGTGGGATATAACAATAGACTGGACAGCCAATGAACAATAAATAATATAATTATTTGGAGTCAGCAAAGAAAAGAGATCACCTAATCACCTGTAAATTTTAATCTTTTGCCTTGTGTTTCCAAAGACCAAGTGCCATTTATGTTCATTTTCTTTCACATTTCTAAAGTGTATTCTGTGATCAAGTTGTGACTTTTACAAAGCCTGTCAATCTCGAAAATTCTTGAATTCAGTGTAACTCTTCATTTGTGTTACACAATCAAGCATAATTTTACTAAAACAGGTATAGAATTCATAATGTGGATCTTTTTCAAAAAGAAAAGAAAACCTTGTTTCGCTCAGGAAAATAACACTCATTCTAATATAGTACAGTATCATTACTATAGTAGAGTTCTATGGTGACCAGTCAGCTGAAAGGATCCTTGCGGTCCTAGGGCCTGGTCAGAAACCAGCCCTACCCAGCACGGTTCAGCCCTAAAGCTGAAGAAGATTCTAAGACTAAGAAAGTTATCACTTATCTTTTGTCATTCTGAGAGAAGTTTCTGGAGTTTGAAATACTATTTTCCAGGAATTTGGGGGTCTTCCTGGAAATCTGGCTTTATAGAATTACAGATGTGGAAAATTAGTGTGTCCATAATTTGATTATGAAATCAATAGGGCATGACCTCAAAAAAGGATTTTTAGGAATCTTTTTTTTTTTTTTTAATTGTTGAACCTAACAAAATAGGTTTATTTCTGGATTCTCAACCTTATTCCTTTTTTTTTTTTTTAAATTTTTTTATTTTAATAAACATATAATATATTTTTATCCCCAGGGGTACAGGTCTGTGAATCGTCTGGTTTACACATTTCACAGCACTCATCATAGCACATACCCTCCCCAATGTCCATTTCCCCACCACCCTCTCCCATCCCCCTTCCCCCCCGCAACCCTCAGTCTGTTTCTTGAGATTGAGTCTTTTATGGTTTGTCTCCCTCCCAATCCCATCTTTTCATTTTTTCTTTTCCTACCTCCCCCCAAACCCCCCCACCTTGCATCTCCCCTTCCTCATATCAAAGAGATCATATGATAGTTATATTTCTCCGATTGACTTATTTCGCTAAGCATGATACCCTCTAGTTCCATCCACGTTGTCGCAAATGGCAAGATTTCATGTCTTTTGATGGCTGCATAGTATTCCATTGTGTATATATACCACTCTTCTTTATCCATTCATCTGTTGATGGACATCTAGGCGCTTTCCACAGTTTGGCTATTGTGGACATTGCTGCTATAAACATTCGGGTGCACGTGCCCCTTCGGAGCACCACGTTTGTATCTTTAGGATATATACCCAGGAGTGCAATTGCTGGGTCGTAGGGTAGCTCTATTTTCAGTTTTTTGAGGAACCTCCACACTGTTTTCCAGAGTGGTTGCACCAGCTTGCATTCCCACCAACAGTGTAGGAGGGTTCCCCTCTCTCCGCATCCTCGCCAGCATCTGTCATTTCTTGACTTGTTAATTTTAGCCATTCTGACTGGTGTGAGGTGGTATCTCATTGTGGTTTTGATTTGTATTTCCCTGATGCCGAGTGATGTGGAGCATTTTTTCATGTGTCTGTTGGCCATCTGGATGTCTTCCTTGCAGAAATGTCTGTTCATGTCCTCTGCCCATTTCTTGACTGGATTATTTGTTCTTTGGGTATTGAGTTTGATAAGCTCTTTATAGATTTTGGATACGAGCCCTTTATCTGATATGTCGTTTGCAAATATCTTCTCCCATTCTGTCAGTTGTCTTTTGGTTTTGTTAACTGTTTCCTTTGCTGTGCAAAAGCTTTTGATCTTGATGAAATCCCAATAGTTCATTTTTGCCCTTGCTTCTGTTGCCTTTGGCGATGTTCCTAGGAAGAAGTTGCTGCGGTGGAGGTCAAAGAGGTTGCTGCCTGCATTGTCCTCAAGGATTTTGATAGATTCCTTTCGCACATTGAGGTCCTTCATCCACTTTGAGTCTATTTTCGTGTGTGGTGTAAGGAAATAGTCCAATTTCATTTTTCTGCATGTGGCTGTCCAATTTTCCCAGCACCATTTGTTGAAGAGGCTGTCTTTTTTCCATTGGATATTCTTTCCTGCTTTGTCGAAGATTAGTTGACCATAGAGTTGAGGGTCTATTTCTGGGCTCTCTATTCTGTTCCATTGGTCTATATGTCTGTTTTTGTGCCAGTACCATACTGTCTTGATGATGACAGCTTTGTAATAGAGCTTGAAGTCTGGAATTGTGATACCACCGACTTTGGCTTTCTTTTTCAATATTCCTTTGGCTATTCGAGGTCTTTTCTGGTTCCATATAAATTTTAGGATTATTTGTTCTATTTCTTTAAAAAAAATGGATGGGATTTTGATAGGGATTGCATTAAATGTGTAGATTGCTTTAGGTAAAATAGACATTTTCACAATATTTGTTCTTCCAATCCATGAGCATGGAATATTTTTCCATTTCTTTGTGTCTTCCTCAATTTCTTTCATGAGTACTTTATAGTTTTCTGAGTATAGATTCTTTGCCTCTTTGGTTAGATTTATTCCTAGGTATCTTATGGTTTTGGGTACGATTGTAAATGGGACTGACTCCTCAATTTCTCTTTCTTCTGTCTTGTTGTTAGTGTAAAGAAATGCGACTGATTTCTGTGCATTGACTTTATATCCTGACACTTTACTGAATTCCTGTATAAGTTCTAGCAGTTTTGGAGTGGAGCCTTTTGGGTTTTCCACATATAGTATCATATCATCTGCAAAGAGTGATAGTTTGACTTCTTCTTTGCCGATTTGGATGCCTTTAATTTCTTTTTGTTGTCTGATTGCTGAGGCTAGGACTTCTAGTACTATATTGAACAGCAGTGGTGATAACGGACATCCCTGCCGTGTTCCTGACCTTAGCGGAAAAGCTTTCAGTTTTTCTCCATTGAGAATGATATTTGCGGTGGGTTTTTCATAGATGGCTTTGATAATGTTGAGGTATGTGCCTTCTATCCCTACACTTTGAAGAGTTTTAATCAGGAAGGGATGCTGCACTTTGTCAAACGCTTTTTCAGCATCTATTGAGAGTATCATATGGTTCTTACTCTTTCTTTTATTAATGTATTGTATCACATTGATGGATTTGCGGATGTTGAACCAACCTTGCAGCCCTGGAATAAATCCCACTTGGTCGTGGTGAATAATCCTTTTAATGTACTGTTGGATCCTATTGGCCAGTATTTTGGTGAGAATTTTCGCATCTGTGTTCATCAAGGATATTGGTCTGTAATTCTCTTTTTTGGTGGGATCCTTGTCTGGTTTTGGGATCAAGGTGATGCTGGCCTCATAGAATGAGTTTGGAAGTTTTCCTTCCATTTCTATTTTTTGGAACAGTTTCAGGAGAATAGGAATTAATTCTTCTTTAAATGTTTGGTAGAATTCCCCTGGGATGCCGTCTGGTCCTGGACTTTTGTTTGTTTGGAGATTTTTGATGACTGTTTCAATCTCCTTACTGGTTATGGGTCTGTTCAGGTTATCTATTTCTTCCTGGTTCAGTTGTGGTAGTTTATACATCTCTAGAAATGTATCCATTTCTTCCAGGTTGTCAAATTTGTTGCCATAGAGTTGCTCGTAGTATGTTCTTATAATTGTTTGTATTTCTTTGGTGTTGGTTGTGATCTCTCCTCTTTCATTCATGATTTTATTTATTTGCGTCCTTTCTCTTTTCTTTTTGATAAGTCTGGCCAGGGGCTTATCAATCTTATTAATTCTTTCAAAGAACCAGCTCCTAGTTTTGTTGATTTGTTCTATTGTTTTTTTAGTTTCTATTTCATTGATTTCTGCTCTGATCTTTATGATTTCTCTTCTCCTGCTGGGTTTAGGCTTTCTTTGTTGTTCTCTCTCCAGCTCCTTTAGGTGTAGGGTTAGGTTGTGTATTTGAGACCTTTCTTGTTTCTTGAGAAAGGCTTGCACTGCTATATATTTTCCTCTCAGGACTGCCTTTGTTGTGTCCCACAGATTTTGAACTGTTGTGTTTTCATTATCATTTGTTTCCATGAATTTTTTCAATTCTTCTTTAATTTCCTGGTTGACCCATTCATTTTTTAGAAGGATGCTGTTTAGTCTCCATGTATTTGCGTTCTTTCCAAATTTCCTCTTGTGATTGAGTTCGAGCTTCAGAGCATTGTGGTCTGAAAATATGCAGGGAATGATCTCGATCTTTTGGTACCGATTGAGACCTGATTTATGACCCAGGATGTGGTCTATTCTGGAGAATGTTCCATGTGCACTAGAGAAGAATGTATATTCTGTTGCTTTGGGATGGAATGTTCTGAATATATCTGTGATGTCCATCTGGTCCAGTGTGTCATTTAAGGCCTTTATTTCCTTGTTGATCTTTTGCTTAGATGATCTGTCCATTTCAGTGAGGGGAGTGTTAAGGTCCCCTGCTATTATTGTATTACTGTCGATGTATTTCTTTGATTTTGTTATTAATTGGTTTATATAGTTGGCTGCTCCCATGTTAGGGGCATAGATATTTAAGATTGTTAGATCTTCTTGTTGGACAGACCCTTTGAGTATGATATAGTGTCCTTCCTCATCTCTTATTATAGTCTTTGGCTTAAAATCTAATTGATCTGATATAAGGATTGCCACCCCAGCTTTCTTCTGATGTCCATTAGCATGGTACATTGTTTTCCACCCCCTCACTTTAAATCTGGAGGTGTCTTCGGGTCTAAAATGAGTTTCTTGTAGGCAGCATATGGATGGGTTTTGTTTTTTTATCCATTCTGATACCCTGTGTCTTTTGATTGGGGCATTTAGCCCATTAACATTCAGGGTAACTATTGAGAGATATGAATTTAGTGCCATTGTATTGCCTGTAAGATGATTGTTACTGTATATTGTTTCTGTTTCTTTCTGATCTACTACTTTTAGGGTCTCTCTTTGCTTAGAGGACCCCTTTCAATATTTCCTGTAGAGCTGGTTTGGTGTTTGCAAATTGTTTCAGCTTTTGTTTGTCCTGGAAGCTCTTTATCTCTCCTTCTATTTTCAATGATAGCCTAGCCGGATATAGTATTCTTGGCTGCATGTTTTTCTCGTTTAGTGCTCTGAATATATCATGCCAGTTCTTTCTGGCCTGCCAGGTCTCTGTGGATAGGTCCGCTGCCAATCTAATGTTTTTACCCTTGTATGTTACAGACTTCTTTTCCCGGGCTGCTTTCAGGATTTTCTCTTTGTCGCTAAGACTTGTAAATTTTACTATCAGGTGACGAGGTGTGGACCTATTTTTATTGATTTTGAGGGGCGTTCTTAGCATCTCCTGGATTTTGATGTTTGTTCCCTTTGCCATATTAGGGAAATTCTCTCCAATAATTGTCTCCAATATACCTTCTGCTCCCCTCTCTCTTTCTTCTTCTTCTGGAATCCCAATTATTCTAATGTTGTGTCGTCTTATGGTGTCACTTATCTCTCGAATCCTCTCCTCGTGTTCCAGTAGTTGTTTGTCTCTCTTTTGCTCAGCTTCTTTATTCTCTGTCATTTGGTCTTCTATGTCACTAATTCTTTCTTCTGCCTCATTTATCCTGGCAGTGAGAGCTTCCATTTTTGATTGCACCTCATGAATAGCTTTTTTGACTTCAACTTGGTTAGATTTTAGTTCTTTTATTTCTCCAGAAAGGGCTTTTATCTCTCCGGAGAGGGTTTCTCTAATATCTTCTATGCCTTTTTCGAGCCCGGCTAGAACCTTGAGAATTGTCATTCTGAACTCTAGATCTGTCATGCTACCTATGTCTGTATTGATTAGGTCTCCAGCCTTCGGTACGGCCTCTTGTTCTTTTTTTTGAGGTGAGTTTTTCCGCCTTGTCATTTTGTCCAGGTAGGATTTGCTTTCTCCTGCTGTGGAATTCCGCTGTTCTTGGTGACTGAAGTTGGTTTTGGATGGTTTCTTGTTGATCTTCTGGGGGAGGGGCCTGTTGTAGTGATTCTCAAGTGTCTTTGCCGCAGGCGGAATTGCACCGCCCTTGCCAGGGGCCGGGCTAAGTAATCCGCTCGGGTTCGCTTTCAGGAGCTTTTGTTCCCTGAGCGCTTTCCGTAGAGTTCCAGAGGACGGGAATGAAGATGGCGGCCTCCCAGTCTCCGGCCTGGAGGAGCCGAGAGCTTGGGGTTCCGCTCCTCAGTGCGCTCTCAGAGCAAAGTGCCCAATAGCCCCGCCTCCCTGGCTTGCGGTCGCGCCTCGAGGAAAGCAGTCAATTGTTGGAGCTGGAGAAAAGCGCCGGGTCGCTTTTGTCTCCGTGGCCTCCGGCCGCGCTCCGAGCCCACCCAGCCTGCGACCGGCACAAGGTAACCCCGGGCTTAGAGCTCACTCCTCGGCTTTGTCGCTATAGCCGGCTTCCCCGCTCTAATACCTGCGAGCTCTGCGGCACTCAGACACCCCCAGTCCTTCTGTGACCCCGCGGGTCCTGGGGTTATGCTGACCCCACCTGGGTTTCCCCCCAGTTTAGCCTCTGGAGCGATGTCTCCCAGTGGAGCCGACTTTTAAAAGTCCCAATTTTGTGCTCCGTCGCTCCGCCGCTTGCCGGGTGCCGGCCCCTCCCCCCGGGGTCTATCTTCCCGTCGCTTTGGATTCCCTTCTCCGCAGGTCCTACCTTTCAGAAAGTGATCGATTTTCTGTTTCTGGGATTGTTGCTCTTCTTCTCTTCGATTTCCCGTTGGATTTATAGGTGTTCACAATGGTTAGATAAGCTATCTAGCTGATCTCCTGCTACCCGATGTCGTCTCAGCCTGCTACTTCTCCGCCATCTTGACTCCTCCGGATTTTTAGGAATCTTCTATAACTTTGATTTATCTGGTGTCAAAGCTAAAAATCTTTTTTTTTTTTAATCTTTGGAAAGAATTATGCTTAGCTTTGACATTTATTTTACTCAAAATAAAGTATATACATTATACACTATACGTAATTCAAAAGCAAAGTTTTAATTTTCCAAAGGCTTAATTTCTATAGCAAAAATCTTCCAGGAAGCTTAATATTGTTTGTTTCTCATAGGAAGAGAGATTTTCTGGAACTGGATTTACCACACTGAACTTTTCTCAAATATGGTTGCTGTTTCTTACCATAGGTACATCTTATAGTAAACTTAACCACAAAAAGCCACATGCCACTGTGGGCCCAATTATGTGCTATCCATGAATGGTGATATGTAAGGACCTACATCTTGAGGAAAAAATTCTAAAGTGTTCCTGAGGCCTTTGGAGAGATACAGAAGATCTACATCCCCCACCCCAACACCATGGACTGATAAATCTTGGAGATTTACAGCACAGTCATGAACAGATCAAGCTTTGGGTATCCAAAGATGAAGCTTGACTACCAGCTCTATCACTTACCAGCTCAGTGGCCTCAGGTAAGTTTCTTATTTTCTCTACACCACAATTTCCTCATCTGAAAAAGAACCATAAAAATATTGAACTTCTTTAGTTAGTTTTGTTGGGAAGATGATATTGAATGAAGATTGGTTGAGACTCAATATACAGTTGGAATGATTTGTCTTCTTATTTATGTCTCTAGGACCCATTTGCTTATTCATGCTTGTGGTTAATTGTTCAAAATCTTAGAAGAATAATATATAAACTGTTTACTTTTGATGGTTAATTAGCACACTGCCCATTAACATGAATTCTGTAGCATGAAATATTAATCTGATAAACTATGTGTGCATCTTCTTTAGCCACAGGACAGGCTTTCTTATGTTTGTTTGGCTGCCAGAGACTTTGCTCTTGTACCTGCCAACTAAACTGAGAGAGAGAGAAGCTGGGCAGGAGCAAGTGCTAGGAATTTAGGTTAGTGAATGAAGAGTTAGGGCTGATACAGAGCAAGGTGATACCTCCACAGGAGAGGAGCAGGGCCCACCCATCAGGGGGCAGGGACACAAAGAATAAGGCTTATCCAGAGAAGAAAGGGATTGGGGCCATCACAGTAGAGAGTAGGGAAAGAAGGCGAGGTCAACTGCCAGTGGGAGGTGGACAGCAACACAGAAGATGTTCATGTTGAAACAGACAATTTGGTATCTCTGGCTCTAAAGTTAACCATTTTTTACTGGAGTGCAAGAAAATTTTCCTCTTAACTTTGTATGTAAAATATTATATACAGATCATAGAGTCAAGTATTTTATTCCCTTTTTACAGATGGAGAGATACACTGAGTGACAAAAAGTTAAGATCATTATATTTTTATAACACAGTGAAGTAGAATCCAGTATCAAAAATTAAATATTTTTATGATCATCTTATTTTTCTGATTATACTTTTTTTTTTTTTTTTGGATCTAAATCTCTTACCATTCATTCATCTTGCTGCCTTCCCAGTTCAGTAATCCTAGAACTGCAATGTATCTCTAGACTGGTGCTTGCCTCCCAAAGGGAGGGCTACACTAGAACAACTCTGTTCAAATATGTAGAGAATTTTTATAAAGAGAAAAATAACCAGATTTCTTTCTCCATTTTTCATTGAAAACAACCCAAGAAGAAGGTTAAATTTAAAAAAATGATTTAGGCTAGAAATCATATGCACACAAGCACACATACACACACACACAGCCCCCTTGGTACCAGCTAAAGTTTTGAGAAGATAGTAAAAAAAAAAAAAAATTCCTGGAAATTTTAAAGATTTGGTAGATAATTATGGGAGCAGTCATTACCTAAAATCAAATTAATAATATCATTGGAAAGTATAAAGACATTGGATGCTTTATGTAGTTTTAGTTTATGCTTTCAGCACAATACACAAAAATATTTGAAATCTACTTGGCATTGTTACACGTGGATAGATTTTGTAAGATCATCTCTTTATTGAACTATAAAATGTTATGGGTCACCAAGATGATATGACAGAAAAGAATGCTTTACCTCTGCGTAATTACAAAATATATCTTAGATGTTCCTATAATGCCTAATACACCTAAATGTTATTTCTGATGACTGAGAGCTTTCTTTATCAAGATGAGGGTGTAGAGAATGTGGCTAAGGACACAGGCCCCAAGTCAAATAGCCTTGGTTCATACTTCAATCATATCACTTACTAGATGTGTGACCTTGGGTAGGTCATTTAATTTTTCCCACTTCAGTTTTCCCCTGTGTACCTTGGGAATGATAATAATGTTGATAATACCTTCTAAGAATGGCATGTGTTACAAGTAAGAGAAGGCAAACCATTTCAAACTACTTGGCATAGAGTAAAGAACTCAATATTTGACTGTTTTCACTATTGTCATTAGCTGATTTTCTAACCTTGGGCAAGACACTTAATTTTTGTGAGCAGTAGTTTCTCCTGCGTAAGAGACAGATAAACCCCTACTTTGTAAGGTTGCCAGTAGGAGCATAATATACTTCCAGCACATAATTCAGGATTAATAACATTTTTCTCCTATTTATTCTCATATTAGTGAAAACTATTTATTTTCATCTGAAAAATGAAAGTAATTGTCTTTCAGCAGCAATTTCTCTAAATTTGAAGAGTTTGCCAAAGAGTGAGTAACATATGCATGACTCTGCCCAGTTCTTCCACCCAGTTAGGTACCAGCACCATCATTCTGTAGGATGTGTGGGCTGTCATGAACCACTTCTTTTTGGCGATTAGCAGGGAGGTTATGCTCCCAGGGGTTGGTTCAAATGGGGCCCAGCAAAGTTATACAGCACAGGCTGACTCCCTTCTGTGGGACGATCCACAGATGGCTTCTATGGCTGATCCCCCTTGTGGGTGAAGAGCTGTGCATGCCAGGAGTAGTCTAGGGCATTGGTTTGGTTCCCACATGGTCTCTTGGCTGGCCATCTCAGATACTCTACTGGCACTTTCCAAGGCATCTCCCTCTCTCTCTGAAGATCTCATCCTCCTTCCCCTGGCCTCCAAGAGGTTCTTTTCAGGCTATTTTCTCTCTGGTCTTTACTTTGGCATACAATCCATACTCTGCTCACCTCAGGGATTTTCCTTTTAAAATGTAAAAGCCTAGTTTGGAAATCTCTTTTTTTCTTAAAAAAGTCAATGTTCCTGGAGGCAGTGCGGGTGCTGCTGCTTCCTGGGCAGATGACCAGGATGTGCAGGGAAGAAAGAAAAACCCAAAGATGAAGGTGAATGTTCTAAGAATTTCTTTCACCACTCATGTAACATCAGGTGGTGCTTCTGGTCCTCTAAGTTTTCAGGGCCCTGAGCCCTGCATTTACTTGACCACAAGCACTGATATTCAGAAATCCCCTTGCTCTGCATTTTAGGAAGCTTTGTGCGTTAGATTATTAAAGCAAAGTACCACAGATTGGGTAGTTTAAACAACTCAAATTTATTTTCTCACAATTTGGTAAGCCAGAAGGCTGAAATCAGGATTCTGGTAGGATTAATTTCTTCTGAGATCTCCTCCACGGTCGAGGGTCTAGATGGCATCTTCTCCTGGAACCCTTAAGTGGTCTTCTGTCTGTACGTGTCTACCCACTAAACTGCTCTTCTGATAAGGACTCACGTTGGATTAGGGTCCACCCAAATGACCTCATTTTACCTTAATTACCTTTTTAAGTCTCCTATCTCCAAATCCTGTCACATTTTGAGACACTATTAGTTAGACTTTCCACATATGAATGGGAGTGCGAAGGTGTGGTTCAGTCCATAGCACCAAACAACCATCACCTAGGCTCAAGCTATTGAAATTGTAACACCTTGGTTCAAGAACTTTAAAAAGCTGCCCATGTCATTTGGCCCATAACTCATAATTTTAACTATAAATTGTGTGCCTATGATGTGCCAGGCACTATTTCTTCTGTCAATCTTTATATAAATCATCTCTTCCAATAGCCCCATCAGTTCAAGATCAGAACTATATTAACAACAGAAGCTGAAATTCAAAATGATCTGTCTGATTCTAATGCTGAGGTGAGTTCCACTGTGCTATATTGAGGTTGCCAGCAAATTATAGACTCTCAGTTGGACCAGAGCATGGTGTAGGTTTTACTTTGGGAGCATGAAACAGTTTACAAAATGTTGGGAACACTAGTGTAGGGCCAGTGGTTACACGGGCTTGTTATTCCTGAAGGTCCTGCTATTTTAGTGTTAGTACAAAATTGTATTTATGTAGTATGTACCTTATTTAAGAAGACAGGAACCTATTATAAATTTTAAGAAGATATTTGAGAAGATAAAAAATATTAAGTTAGGGCACATAAAATGCATTAGCATTAATATTAGTTAATATTAATATTTTAGAAATCTTGAAAATTACCTCAGCTGGCCTTCTCCCTTGGCTTGCCCTAGGAGGTTGATTTGTATAGACTACATCCACAGACTTCTTTGACTTCTAGTTGTCTGTGAGGGCCCGTGAGGGGCCGGGTAGGAGCCCTCAGAAGGGACATTTGAGGCCAGAGTGTCCCCTCCCCTGACTTCTTCCTGGTCACTCTGGATTGACTACCTCTTTTGACCCAATCATTTTATCATGGGGGGCCTCCCTACACAATTTGCTCCTTCTGGGTTTCAGTAAGATTCCTTCCTTTTGTCCTTTCTGATCTACTCATCACTGTTTCTAACCTGAGATACTGTCCTCTGTCCTATGGTTTCCCTATGGCCAGCTTGCACTTTTGTAAAAGGGTTTTTCACTTAAGCCTCCTTGAATTATCCTAATTGTGTATCGCCAGCTTCCTGTATATTGTTAATCTTTTTCTTGAGCAGTTGGTTATTTGAAATATGTCTATATAATTTGATAATACAGTTTGTAATCATCTTGGCATAACTTTTAAAAGCTGGATTCATATTACTTTATTGTAAAACGTCTAAAGGAAAACTTTAAAAGAAACATATTGCTAGATAGTTGGAAGTCAACCCTGACAGGAGAGCTTGATGGTTAGATACAGAAACTCTAGAAAGAAATTGCCTGGGCTTTAATTTTAATGCTATCTCTACTAACTGTATGATATTGAGCAAGTCATTTAACCTCTCAGGTTCTCAGTTTCTTTATCAGTAAAAGAGATATAACAATAATAGGCGGCCTAAGGATAGTTATGAAGATTTTAAAAGTTAGTATTTGTAAAATATTGCAAATACGTCTAGGCTTATGTTAAGTGCTAAGCATTTGCTTAATAAATATGATGACTGCGGGGCGCCTGGGTGGCTCAGTGGGTTAAAGCCTCTGCCTTCGGCTCAGGTCATGATCTCAGGGTTCTGGGATCAAGTCCTGCATCGGGCTCTCTGCTCAGCAGGGAGCCTGCTTCCTCCTCTCTCTCTCTGCCTGCTTGTGATCTCTCTCTCTCTGTGTCAAATAAATAAAATCTTAAAAAAAAAAAATTAAAAAATAAATAAATAAATAAATATGATGACTGCATTGAGTGCCTATTGTGGTCTAGGCAGCTTGCTAAATACCTTTTCATACTTTATCCCATTTAATCCTCAGAACACTTGTGAAGGAGATATTATAACTCATTTAATAAGAAATTAAAAGCCAGAGTAATTAAGTAATTTGCCCCACTCCACCTGGTAAGCAATGAAGTTGAAATTTGAAGGCAGATTGGAATATCATTATTGAAATAAATTATACACAGCACACACTGTGTGTATACAAACACACACAGACATATCTTTACATACTACATATAGTACTGAGTACACAGTATTTAAATTTATAGGATGCTTGTGTCTGGCACATTGTGGACACTCGATATATGATTGTTGCTTCATCTCACTCCTGATTTCAAGTTTGCCGCTTTTCTCACTTTACCACATTGCCTTCCATCTTACAGGTAAAGGAGTAAAATGAACTTTCCAGAAGTTCTGTGGGAATTAACCAGAGAGGAGAAGAATGTAATTTATCCCTATTGCAGAACCTCCCCTTCCTCTTCCAAGATAATAAAAACATTCAATTAACAACATACTTGAAAAGATACCAAATTTGCATTTTCCCAAATGGACTAAGTTGTTAACTTGGAGAGCCACGGAAGCCTGTGATTGCTGCAGTGGATACATCCCAGATAAAAAGATCAAAGGTTATCATGGGACTCACCAGATGTCACCATAAAGAGCTCTGCCTGTTTTCAAAGTCCCTGATGGATGATGTGAGAGCTTCCATTGGAATGCTTTTGAATGTTCCACACGGTGTCATAAATATTAGAAATTTTGTCAATGGGTCAAATGACTTTGGGGCAATAAAGCTTTGTTAAATCACCATTCACTGAACACATTATCTCATTTTATACAAACACAATTAAGAATTCATTAAGAAGGGACCTTTTCTAGAAATCATTATACAATTTATCTATACCCCTGCTATGGCGGTCTTCCACACTAAATTTGAAAAGAGCTTTTGAGCTAAAGATCGCTCTTTATTCTAAAGTATTACTCTCTTGTCTTAATTCCCAAAGGGTTTAACGGACTTGCCAATGTCCTATAGCTAGTAAGTGGCAGAGAACGGGTCTAAACAGAAGGCCTCCTGTTTCCCAAGCCCATCTACTTTCTCATGTACTATACTGACTCCAACTTTATATATGTATGTATATGTATATATGCTATAAGAATTACTAGCTCACAAATCTGGAGTGTTTATTAGATACTAGTTCTCTTTTTAAAGATTTTGTCTATTTGTCAGAGAGGGCGGAGAGAGAGAGAGTGCGAGAACAAGCAGGCGGAGCAGCCGGCAAAGGGAGAGCAGACTCCCTGCTGAGCAGGGAGCCCAATATGTGACTTGATCCCAGGACCCTGGGATCATGACCTAAGCCAAAGGCAGATGGTTAACAGACTGAGCCACCCAGGCGTCCCTAGGTAATAAGTTTTAAGTTTCATCATTTATTCATTATTTATTAGCCACTTCTACCCTTTCTCTTAGAATAGATCATAGATAGATTCTATCTATCTATCTACCTACCTATTAAGATTTGCCTTGAGTCTAAAGACTCATAAATGATTTGGCAAGGTGACTTCTTGTGTCTCCCAGCTTCATTTCTCCCTACTTCGTGATATTCAAAGGTCTTTTCTTATTAATAAACAGAAAGAAAAAAGAAAAGTTTTGTTTTCTAGCTTCTGAATTATCTCATTGAAAGATGTCTTCTGAATCTACATTTTATTTTATTTTCAATGTCTTGACTAAATGTGTCTATTTTAACTTCAGGGATAGCAATTATTATAGTAGTGAAATTCTCTTACTCTTTGACTTCTGACTTTGTTTTAATTGAACTTATTTTTAAACAAAAAGCAAGATGTGTAATATCTTTTCATTCCGTATAATTATTATGGACCCTATTCTTAATCTTTAATGGAATCACTACGTTATACAACTATTTGCTAAATCTTTTTTTTTTTTTTTTTTTTTTTTTTTCTGGGAATAGGGACTGATTCAGCTATGTTTCCAAAAGAGATCAATCATTGATTCAGCTTCTGGCTACCATAGGGTACTTGAATGGTGGATGAGAAAACTCCTATTCTCTTCCCAATTCTCCCCAAAACAGGATCTCTGTCTGATCTCCAGACTGGAGCCTTCCTGGTCACCTTGATTAAAGCCTAACTATAAGTGCTGACAGAATTATATAACAGTTGTTAACGCTGTGTGAACTTACAGACTAACAAGTCATTTGTCATACTGGAGATAAGCGGGAGCCTCAGTACCAAGGGGAAAGGCAGGAGCCTTTCCGTCTTGTGAACCATGACCCAGACACTGGCTGGATTTCTTACAGTCATGAACAGTTTCTGTAGAGACCTGAGCCTTCTCCTCAGTTCCAGGTGGGCAGCCTTGTCCTTTTAGGGAGGAAGGCATTTGATAATGTCTCAGTGATAACCTTAGCATTTTGTAGTGGGGAAAATGCCAAGAGTCTTTAGATTTCAAAATGTTATATATTCTTTTTCTTTTAGGATAATTTCTCTCTTTCTCAGAGACCTTGTTTTACTTTGAGATATTTGTTCGTATTTGAAAGTCAGATGATTTTTCTGAGGAATGATTTTGTTAAAAAGGCAAACCATTTGATCATACCTCTAAAGAATGTAGCAGAAAATGGGATGTTTCTGTTGGGGAGAAGGACATTATATAAACTCCTTCCTTATATGAACTCCTTCATTATATGAACTCATCCACATTAGATAGAAGATTTTATATCATTATTTTTCAAATGCCAAGTTGCTATTACTGGAAAATTTCTATGTCAAATGTATAAACAATTAACCAAATATTAGAGCTTCAGTAAGAGAAATTACCTGGATCAAAAAGAACTAATGCTGGGAGCATATTAGAATTTTGATGGCAATAACATTTACAACAACAGTTACTGATAAGACCTTCAATCACTAGGCACTTTTGTTCTTCATCCAAGCAGCTGGGCATAGTGTTGAAGTGGGTTGACTCAAGAACTGTGTCATTCGGATTTGAATCTTTGCCATCTGAGAGCTGTGTGTCTTGGTTAAGTTACTTATCTTTCCCATGACTCACTTTCCTATATTTAAATAAAGGGTAGTAATAGTACCAATTTCAGAGGAAATGTTATAAGGATTAAATTAGCTATCATAAAGTACTTAGCACTAAATCCTACACAAATAAATGTTGTGTAGATGTCTGTTAGGTTCATATCATATTATTAATCTATTTACAATGTTTACAGGTCTACTGTGTTCAAAGATACTGTGCTATAGGATGGTCCTCGCCCACAAGGGATGTTTCGTCAGAAAAAAATGATGTTGGGGCACCTGGGTGGCTCAGTCGTTAAACCTCTGCCTTCAACTCAGGTCATGATCCCAGGGTCCTGGGATCGAGCCCCACATGGAGTCCCACATCAGGCTCTCTGCTCAGCAGGAAGCCTGCTTCTCCCTTTCCTGCTCCCTCTGCTTGTGTTCCCTCTCTCACTGTCTCTCTCTGTCAAATAAAATCTTAAAAATAAAAAAGTAAGAAAGAAAGAAAGAAAGAAAGAAAGAAATGATGTCATTCAGTATAGGAAAAGTGGAAGCTGGATACCTGCTCTCAGAGATAGTGATGTAAAATTTTAACCTTTAATTTTAACTAGAAACTTTGAAGTGGTTACTTTTTATTGTTAACCCTCTAAGACTGCCCGCTATATATATGCACATATTTAATAATTCCCAGGGCATACCAGAGGATTAGATGCAATGGTAGAAACCAAGTGATACTTATATTTAAAAATAAATTAAAATGTACTCATATAGATATCAAGCTACTTCATGTTGTCTTATAATTAAAGTAAACACAGCCTGTGGAGTACAGACATGACCCTTGAGTGTCATGTATCTCCGCTTGCTGAATTACTCATGTAAAATTCTCACTACAGCTCATGTTATAGGGGATTTGTTAAAAGCTAAAACCCAAATGTTACATTTACACTATCTGCAAGGGGAACAAAATGTAGACAATTTATTCATAAGTCACATTTAAATAATCTGTATTCATAAAATGATATCTTAGGAATTACAATTCTATCAAGCTTCAATCTAAACAACTACATGTTCACTTAACTAACTGCAATAAAACGAAAAGAGAAAAATTCCAGGATTATTTTAAGAGTCAAAATAAATCTACTTATTTATTTGAAGATTTTATTTATTTATTTGAGAAAAAGGAGATAGCATGAGCAGGCTGAGGAAGAGGCAGACGCCTCACTGAGCAGGGAGCCCAGCTTGGGACTTGACCCGGGAGTCTGGGATCATGACCTAAATTGAAGGCAGATACTTAACTGACTGAGCCACCCAGGTGCCCCAACAAACTAAATTTTTTTTTTTTTTTAAGATTTTATTTATTTGACAGAGAGAGACACAGGGAGAGAGGGAACATAAGCAAGGAAAGTAGGAGAGGGAGAAACAGGGCTCCAGCTGAGCAGGGAGTCTGATATGGGGCTCGATCCCAGGATCCTGGGATTATGACGTGAGCTAAAGACAGAGGCTTAACGACTGAGCCACCAAGTACCCCAACAAACTAAATTTAAAATGGAAGAAAATTACTCTCAAGAAAGATACTTAAATGTTCTACATTTGTGAAGTACTACCTGAATCATAACTTCCATTTGAGTAATAGTGTAGCTACCTAACAGCAAGGAAGCTACGAGAGAAAGTGCAAATTTTGTTTAGAAAACTTTCTTTAGAAAGGAATCTGGCTGAGGCTCAGGACCTTCTGAAGTAGGCTCAGGAGAGGGCTGGATTTTCGGGATGTGGGACGGGGGAAATATTTCAGTGCTTGGTATAGAGTCATTTTTTATGCTAATGGCTGATGTATTGGGCCAGGGGCATCTCTCAGTGATGAGTATGCTTCCAGGTGTCCATGCTTACCTTGCATTAACTGCCCCCTGGAACCCTCCTTTGACAGCTGACTGGAGGATGAAGTAGAGGAAGAAAGGATGAGCTTGAATCAGGCCTACATAAATGGCTGAGATCACCTTTGGTTTCACTTCTCCTGGATTCGGTTTTTGAAGGTGCATCCCTCTATGGTGTTAACAAGAGAAGACATAGCACATTTTTATGTCTGCTAGTCCAGAGAGAGTCTGCTAAGTTCAGCGGGATAAACTGTAGATGTCTCTTGTAGAGAAATTATTGGAAAAATATAATGACTTGATGGAGGGAACATTCCATGATTTTGATCTCATGGAGCTGACATTTGGTCCACAGAGGATAGATATATTTAGGTATTTCATCCCTCAACCATCACAACTTAATGCTTCCTCTTTCTTGGTGATCTGATAATCCATATGACTTGGTGGTCCTCTCAGACCTTTGACATAGGTGCCACTTTAAACATTGGGCAGAAGAAGCCCCTTTACATCTAAAAGATTAAATTTAAGCTCTGCTTTATTGAATTTTTCCCCCTGTCATATCCATGTTCTTTTCATAATTCATTTAGTTTTCTCTTGGCCAATACAGTTTTGACCAATTATTATGAGCTTTATTCCTCATGGGAAATCATTTGGCTTTAATAAGAACAAATGCTTCTTTTTGCATTTTCTGTAAGAACTTTTGCTTGTTTTCTGAAGGTGTGCAGCTGCTCACAATTATGGTTGATTGTTTCATCTGTTTTGGACAGTTTCTTTTCTGTCATTAAGTGGTAAATTCCCTATTAAATGAACATTCCAGTGTATTTTATTTCATTTTTGCAGTGAGGGTCAGAAATGACCAAATTTTTGGTGAAGATTCCGAATATCACTTTCAAACTCTATTTTCAGTCTTCAGTGAAATCAATTTTAAAATTTTTAAATTCTCAGCTTGGAGAATTTTATTTTGACATGTTAATTCCTTATGTATAATAGAAACATGTTTGAGGAGGTGAAAACTGTAGAAGAAAATAATTTCAGTAAATGTTGGTTTTTCAAAGAAAAGCTTTGAACTTTTAGAGATTTAAAAAATCAGCTTTATTTTTATTATGAAGACCTTTCAAATAGGTATAGTTGAAGATGCTTTCTCAAATGCAAACAAAGCTTAGATAATTTTCCCAATGTCTGCTGGTATAAACATTGTCCATAGTTATCAAAATACTTTTAACATCACAGTGAGAGTTAAATATGTGACTTTATCTTTCTGTCTTTGGCTCCTGCAGGAAATGAGTGAATTTCCTTTTCGGTATTCGTAATAGGAAATATATCTACCATCACACTGTGGTCACAGAGTCACCAACTTAAGTCCATAGTTTCTCCTTCCTATTTTGCAAAGTAGTTGTTAGGGGATCAATCTCAAATGACTTAAGTTTATATGACTTCATGAAACAGTTCTGTGTGTGAGTGTGTGTATTGGGGAAAAGGCTTTAAAATCTTTTTATTGATCTTATTGCCAGTTGATCTGCTTATTCAGTCAAATAGTGGTAATACTATTTTACCTATTGCTACGTCTGCTTTGAGAACCCAAATAGTATTGCTTATGAGAGCCTGGAATTGCCATAAGATTAACCTCTTGTTTCTCTACAAATATGATGAAAGATGGCAACAATAAAATGCTCTTGTAAAATGATCCTTTTTTCTACTGTATTTCATTACGGCTAAGAAAAATTATAAAGGCATTTTTCAAAAGCCTATAACATATTTCACCTAAATAAATCCCTCTATTCAAAGATATGTATATATAGCATATGTATTTACATAAAAGCAGCATTTTTGTTTATGTCTGTGTATACAATATCCTTACCTCTTTTCATTATAGGATAGAATGCAAATCTAGGAAATCCTCTCAAAGGAGATTATCTTTTAACGTATTTGAATCCATTTTAAGAAAATAAACCACAAAACTTGATTAAATTACCAACTTTATTTGATTTTGTTTATTTTTAATGAATTCTTTTGTGATTTTTGTCTGGAGAAAATTCAGGCTGCACACTGTACCTTTTGGAACCTACCCATCACCAAATTGCAAACTTCTGTAACTTCTACCATTTTGAAATTATCTTCCTTTGTCAAACTTTTTTACAAAATCACCCCACAAAAATCAAGAAAATATCATCTCAAATGGACTCCGTATAACTTCTGTACTTATATTTGTTAGTGCAAATAGATCTGGGAACAAACAGATTCCCAGTGTAAACTTCAGTCTTCTTATTAAAAACTTGTGTTTCTGTTAGTTTGAGGTCTCGTCTGTTTACTCACCACTATTTTCCCAGACTCTGGAATAAAATATGTGAGTAGAAGAAGAGTAAATACTAGATCTTCACAAAATCATAGGAAAGGGTGGGCTTTTGAGTTGTCATTGCCATTGTCAGCATCAACATAAGCGTCTATTGTTGAGCGGTATTTTATACTTACCATATGCCTTTGTGTACAAGATGGTCCTTATAAAAAACATATGGGAGATGAAAAAAAAAAAGACACTCAGAATGTAACTATTTTACTGATGAGGAACTTAACAGATGGCATAATTAGGCCAGAACTTCTGAGCTGTGATTCACCACACTTTTCATTATACTGCCTCTCAATAGATATCTGCTCTAGCCGGTAAGCAAATGAAGCATAACATCTACTGTATTTCACAGAGAGATGTTGTTGACCTTCTGCTTATGGTACAGTCCAATATTTAATCACCTCATCGATCAACAGGTTACTTTATAATTTAATCAAGTTATTTGACTGAAATTTACATCCATTTCTCCATCAGAAGACTCATGCATTAATGGCAGAAAGTGAATTATATTTTCCACGTAATAACTTTCCATATAATTAAAACATTTAAAAAATAATTTCCTAGACTTTTTATCTCTCTTCCAAGCTTCTTTAATATTTTTTGTAGGACATTCATTACTTTCTTACAGTAATTTTTTGGTTCATTCAACTGGTTATCTTTTGTTTCTCAGTTCTACCCTACCTTCGGTTTTTGCGTCTCTAATTCAACTTACACATTTCTCTCAAACTCCATAGCACCATTTCATACTCAAAATCTTTTTTTTTTAAGATTTTATTTATTTGACAGAGATCACAAGTAGGCAGAGAGGCAGACAGAGAGAGAGAGAGAGAGAAGCAGGCTCCCCACTGAGCAGAGAGCCTGATGTGGGACTCGATCCCAGGACCCTGAGATCATGACCCGAGCCGAAGGCAGAGGCTTAACCCACTGAGCCACCTAGGCGCCCTCAAAATCTTTTTTTAAAGAAGATTTATTTAATTATTTTTAGAGAGAGCGTATGCTCGAGCATGGGGGCTGTGTGGAGGGAGGGGCAGAGAGAATCTCAAGCAGACTCCCTGCTAAGCGCAGAGTCCCGTCTCAGGGCTCCTTCTGGGGACCGTGAGATCATGATGTGAGCCCAAGTCAAGAGTCAGAGGCTTAACTGACTGAGCCACCTGGGTGCCCCTTATTTTCAAAATCTATTTTTTTTTTAAAGATTTTATTTATTTATTTGACAGACAGAGATCACAAGTAGGCAGAGAGGCAGGCAGAGAGAGAAAGAGAGAGAGGAGGAAGCAGGCTCCCTGCAGAGCAGAAAGCCCAATGTGGGGCTCGATCCCAGGACCCTGGGATCATGACCTGAGCCGAAAGCAGAGGCTTTAACCCACTGAGCCACCCAGGTGCCCCCAAAATCTATTTTTTTAAAAAGATTTTATTTATTTATTTGATGGAGAGAGACACAGCGAGAGGAAACACAAACAAGGGGAGTAAGCTTCCTGCTGAGCAGGGAGCCTGATGCGGGGCTCCATCCCAGGATGCTGGGGTCATGACCTGAGCCGAAGGCAGACCCTTAACTGGCTGAGCCACCTAGGCACCTCTAATTTCCAAAATTTTAATTGACTTTCTATAGCATGCGGAAATACATCTTTAGCCTAGTGTTCGAAACCTTAAATGATCTAATTCAACCTGTCTTTGCAAGGTTATTTTTCTCTACTCTTATTGGTAACTTCTGTATAGTTGAACTTCAGCCTGAACTAGGATTGACTTACGGAGTTGAGGTTTTTATCATGATAGTCAGGGTCTCAAATGATATGGTGAATTTGCTTTGATTTCATAGACTCCCTGGTAGAGGCTCAGATACTCCCTGAGTGGTCTCTGGAGCATACTCCAAGAAACATTAATGTAGTGAGTAAGAGTGTAAGCCCTTCCCCACTGTCTATAGTGCAGACAAATTTTCTTCATTTCTAGCTTTTATTCATTTCTTCTTTCATGCCTCACTGTACTCTTCTCTAAAATGGAATTAATGATAATATCTATTTCTTAGAGATGTTTTGAGGACTAAATACATTAATGCTGGTTTGCAATTACAATAGTGCCTACCACAGGAAATAGTTAACCTTTGTGATGAGGAAAATGTTTTTTTCTCTACCTTCCTCTATTCCTGGTTTTCAATGTCTCTTCTTATCCAAATTAATACTTATTTGTTTTAAAGAGAGAAAAGTATGGAATATCTTTAAGTTTGATCAAGTCTTTTGGGCAGTGTTAATCTTTTTATGTTCATTTAAGTATAGCTAAAGTATCCATAGGTATTTCAATGTGTATCTGAGAAAAATAAGAGCAAGTTCTGAATTTTTTCTTAGCCTATAAAATTTAATTCATTCCATTTCTATGCATCAGTCCTCTCTTTCCTTTAGCAACTTGTCAGTTTAACTTAGTATTTCCCTTCTCAACAGACTAAGAAAACAAAACAAATCTAGAATGAATTCATTCATTCATTTATCACAAACCTATTGTGCACATGCCAAGCATTCTGTTAAGCTTGAGTATATGATATTATAAACAAGTAGAAAAGGACATACATCAAACCAGTCAACAATAAAAGAGAATGGTTAAAAAATGCAGAATATTTTGAAATACTCTTTCTCATTTTTTTATATCTTAGATATTATTATTGTTAATTGAGATATAATCAACATAAAAACTGTATTAATTACAGGTGTACAACATAATGATTTAATACATGTGTATATTGTGAAATGATCACCACAATAAGTTGTTAATATCCATCACCATACACAGTTACAATTTTTTTCTTATGATGAGAGCTTTAAGATCTATTCTCCCAGCAACTTTCAAATATGTAATACAGTATTATTAACTATAATCATTATGCTATATATAGTACATCTCCAAAACGTATTCATTTTAATTTTATAATTAGAAATTTATATCTTTTTTTTTTAAGAGTTTATTTGTTTATTTGACAGAGAGAGATGACAAGTAGGCAGAGAGGCAGGCAGAGAGAGAGGGGAAAGCAGGCTCCCTGCTGAGCAGAGAGCCTGATGTGGGACTGGATCCCAGGACCCTGATCATGACCTGAGCCAAAGGCAGCAGCTTAACCCCCTGAGCCACCCAGGCACCCATAGAAGCTTGTATCTTTTGATGCCTTCAGCCGTTTCTCCCAACTCTCCCTCCCTCCACCTCTGGCAACCACCAATGGTTCTCTGCATTTTTGAACTCAGCTTTTTTTTTTTTTTTTTTAATTTCACATATAAATGACATTTTGTGTTATCTGTCTTTCTTTGTCTGACTTATTTCACTTAGCATAATACCTTCCAATTCTATCCATGTTGTCACCGATGGCAGGATTTCCTTCTTTTTATGGCTGTGTAATATTCCATCATATCTATCTATCTATCTGGCATATATATATTGTATACATATATGTATAGACACACACATACACCACATCCTCTTTTGGATATTATCTTTATGACATACTGTAGGCCAATATTTTTATTAATATTTTTACCTTCACTTTGTCATCTGTAAAATAATCAGTAAGAAATCACTGTGCAGAAAGGGGAAGTCATGGAAAGAGCACTGGTTGATCTGGGTTCTGGTCTGAATAAGATATTTTAGTTTTAATTTTCTTGACTGAGGAAGTAAGCAGTTGTCTAAAATCCCAGAACTATTATTCTCTTTGTTATTTTAAGAGTGAGCATATCTTTTCATCAATTTTCACATGTTTGAAGGATGGAATTATTCTATTGCAGCCCTTTTATTTCATAACATTTCTTTCTTCCCACCTATCAGTCCATGGCACCACTAGTATTTCGAAAGCAGGCTGCTGAGCCTTCTTTTTTTTTTTTTTTTTTAAAGATTTTATTTCTTTATTTGACAGACAGAGATCACAAGTAGGCAGAGAGGCAGGCAGAGAGAGAGAGGGGGGGGGGGAAGCAGGCTCCCTGCTGAGCAGACAGCCCCGTGTGGGGCTCGATCCCAGGACTCTGGGACCGTGACCTGAGCTGAAGGCAGAGGCTGTAACCCACTGAGCCACCCAGGTGCCCCCGCTGAGCCTTCTTCATCATGTGTTCCCATAATACTCAGTGCATGTCTTGTTTGAATGTTGAACGTACTTGTAAATTCTATTCGCTATGGCAAATATCCCCCAGAGAACTTTTCGCTTTATTTTCTGGTTGAAACGCAGGGTTGAAACTATTTTCCTGAGGAAAAATGAAAACAAGAATGCGTGTTTTTACGAAGGTTAAATTTTAGGGAACTGGGGCTACGGACTTGGTTGGACTTTTCATGCTCAACAATGGTTTCCCAGGCTTTAATTTTATTTATGTCCAGCAGATGGCACCAGGGCCTCAAAGAAGAGCCCCGTTTGAGGGGGAGGAAAAAAAAAAACAATGGTATCACAGAGTGCGCACATTTAAAACTAAGCAGATGTCATTAAAATCCAGGAGAATATTACACAAATATTCATACCTAACCAGTTAAATACAAAATGAAGTAGTTGGAGGAGTGTTTATCTTTTTAAAAAATTTCTCCAAGTTTCCAGCTGTAATTCATGGAGGTTACTCTGAGGGAGTAAAGACTGGAGAGAAAAAAACAAGTATGAATTGGGTGGGTGAGGTTTTCAGTAGAAAAGCCCCCACCAAGGTCAGGACATTTTCTAAGATGCTCTCGGCTGTAACTTCTCCACAAAATACATAAAGAAAATCACAAACAAAAGCAATAAAGATTATTTAATTTCTCCTTTTTCTAAGTTGTCCCTTGTTTTTATTACTTTGGTAGCTCACCATCTATGTACAACGATGAAAGAGCCATGCACTAGGTCCTGCGAAAATCAGAAAAGGAGAGCACTAGACAATTGCAAAATTTAACCCCAGCAAATTAAGGTCATTCAAAGCCTTCTTGGCATCGAAAGCCTTGCTTCATATTTTTAACATCTTCCTTCCTGAATATTGTGGTGTTCCTTTTCCCAGTGGGGTGACTGACAGTTTCCCTTTTCTTTAAACTCTGGAATGAACAAATGTTTACTCACAATTTCTTGAAATGCCATGTCTTTTTTTTGTAATTTTATTTTCTAAATCCCCTTCCTGCCTTTCTTTTTTATTATGTGAAGCAAGACTGAGATAGTAACTATATATAACTTGTAACTATTATAGATTCATCATTTCTTACATTCAATTGTCTAAATTTAATGGATTTTGTTAGTTGGTTAAAACAAACAACTCCTATAAAAAACAGGATTTCCTAATAAACTATGAGTATGTGATAGCATATTGTATTAACACATTATAACAACTATTCTTTACTCAATTAGATCCAACTAATGGTTGTGGGAAGTGCATAGACATTTTGTTGACTTTACCTAGATCTTCACACAGCACCTCTACTTAAGAGATTTAAGAACTATTATGAGAAGCTGTTTAGATTTTATCGTTCTGTCATGCTTTCAATGGAATAATTATTAAGGATTAACATCTAAAAAATATGCATGGAAATGAGATAAATTTATTCATTTTAAAGTTCAATAACTTAATAATGGTGTTCCAAAAAAGAAATGGAATTTTGTAGTCTCAAAAGTGAAGTTTGTTGTGACTTCCCTGAAATTGCTGAGAGATGACTCTCGTCCCCTCACTCTGTGACTCTGACTCGGTGCCTCATCCATTTCCCACTTCCATCTGGTGTCATCAGGTTGGCTACATAAGAACAGAGAGAGAAGGGCGATCAAGAATGAGGACCTTAGTGTAGGACAAAGAACCATACAATCTTGTATTGGGGATTAAATTAAGACAGACAGTGAGCCCAGACAGTCATCAGTGCACAAGGTGTAGTTACAGACTTAAGTTTTTTTTTAATGATTTCAGTGTCCTCAGGAAAAAAAAAATTACTGGAGATGGGTGTTTTAAAGTATATTGGTCTCTAATTTGGTATTATGTACTCTGTCAGACTCAACGACACAGGCATGTATGCTTTATATGTTCCTTTAGGATCTTAGGTTTTTCTGCTAATTTTCTTCAGCTTTGATTTCTTATAAAAACAGACAGTTACTCATGAGTCCATTGTTTTAAAGAATCAGGATGGAGTTCATAGAGAAAGAGAACTTTTCTGTCCTCTGCCTTACACTTTTATTCTCTGTGTGTTCAGTGGTAATGTGGAAAATACAAGAATTCAGTGGTTCGGCTACATGCAAGTAGTTACCCAGAGGTGGAATGGTTATAGAAAGAAGTAGGATGGTTAGGAGGGGATGGAAATAGCTTTGGGAAATGTGGGTAGAGTCTGTACAAATTTTGTGGGCTAGATAGAATTCTGGTGGTTGGAATGTTTTTTTCAAACTATTTTAAAAGTTAATTTACATTGTTTCCGGGAGTAAATTTCTACCCACCCTGTTGCATCTCTTCCTGTCTTAAAAATCATTTTTCTTCCTTCCATTGTCACCTTATCTATTCAGAAGCAATAGCAAGGTTTTTATGATTTTACCAACAATGATGTACATCGGGAATACTGTTTTTACATACCTATTTTTAAAAGCAAGTAAGTTATTTCAAGACAGAGCATCTACCTTAAAATAATGCTTAAAAAAAAACCAAACAAACAAACCCCCAAACCTTACCATCTGGGGTATGCTACATTTGCACAACATTCTTGGGCAGTAAATAAAAATCTGGTCCATTTAAAAGTATCTTTGCTCAGAGGCGCATCCTATCAAACGGGGCTGTTTTATAGTCTACCTTGTATTTCACTGCTTGCGAACTCTGTGAGCAAACAGAATTTGTTCACAGGGTGAAACACATATTTATGGTCCTGAATAAACTGCTCAGATTCAAAAACTATTTGTGTGACAGTGCTAGACACAGGGATTCCGCAGCCCAATGGGATGTTTGTAGCCCACATTTGCATATCAATGGGCGGACTCCTTTTAGGAATACTGCAGCTTCATGACAATGCTGTTGTCTGAGGTCTGGGGGAAAGAAAACCCATAAAAGTTTGGACTCACTTTTCAATGCCCGGGATTCTTTTTTTGTGCTTTGGAAAACTGTGAAACAGGGTCACCAAGTTCCATTCTCCATCGTTTTATTATGTTTTCAATGAAGCGATTGAACCTGCCCAGAACCCAGACGGACAGACAGCACAAGGCCACTTTGTGGAAAGGCAGCTTCTTTAGAACCTGGAAGCTGAGGCTCATCTTCCGTGTTTATGGATTTGGGGCCAGCACGTCGTTCCCTTGGTTCAAAGAACCAAAGGGACCAAAACCCTTAAGCAAAATACTTAGAACCCTTATGCCTGGAGAAAAAAAAAGAAAAAGAAAAAGAAAAAAAAGAAAAAAGAAAATTTAAATAAAGGGTTCTTTTAGCTATGGAGAAGGCAACCTAAGAATGTCATAGTTGTTTGAAAACCGGGCCACGGACATGGAGGAGATTTTATAAGGTGACGGACGTCATTTTCTACCTGGCTGACAACCTAATGACTGGCGATCGCAGTCTTTGAAATGAAATCAAACACAGCCTGTTCGTAGTTTTGCTGAAGTTTAATTCAGAGAAAGCCTTTTCTTTTCTTTTCTGTTCTTCTTGGAGAAAATGTTTCTTATTTTTAATTTTTGTCTAATAATCCTTTGGTCCTCTTGATGGAAATTTTAATAGAAAGTTTTACCATATATTTTGTGCCGTAGTCGTCTTAGTTAATTGCAAAGCAGTAAAGGAAGGAAGATAAAAAGAAGGCCATGTTTTTGCATTAGTGCCTTTGCTCACTACGTGTATTTGAAGACATCTTGTGAGAGTGAGTGCTAGGATGGCAGATGGCAGGTTGAGCAGTATTTCTTCTTCTTCTTCACATTTTGACTTGTGATATATTAAACACACAGCTACATTGTATTGTGTAGTATGAAAAAAATCCTTTTTCAAACCTACTCCATTTTAATGATTATGGATATTGGTTTGCTTTGTGATTGTGTTATTAATTTGCTTTTTCTATGTAATCTGAAATATTTCTTCTGAATATTCTCTTATAGCTGCCTCAAGAATGATTTATACCTTATAAAATTGTCTTGAATATAGGTAGTGCTGTGTTAACAATATATCAATTGCTTTGCCCAGACTTCTGAACAATTTCTCAATTTACCTCCTATTACCTGTTTTACTACTTCTTAGCTTCAGAGGAAGAAAACCAAAAATCTATTTGATAAAAGACTGCTCACCTCTGTAACTCCAGAAGTTATCATTTTGGTCCAAATTCTATTTCAGTCAGTAAGTTGTCCTTTTGCTATTTCCATTGGTTGTTATACTTATCACAAACCAAATACTATAGATTATTTTCTTGTGGTGTTTTTATCTTCCTGTGTCCAAAAATTCTATGATACTCTTCTCTTCAAAAGAATGTGTGAATAACTTAATCCCTTCTAATGAATAGAATGTGGCAGAAGTGACATGTGTGACTTTTTTTTTTAAGATTTTATTTATTTATTTGAGAGAGAGAGAGAGAGAGACAAAGCACAAGCAGGGGAGGGCCAGAGAGAGAGGGAGAAGCAGGCTCCCTGCTGAGCAGGAAGCCCCATGTGACATTTGTGACTTCTAAGGCCAGTCATAAAAGATTTTGTTGCTTCTGCTTTGCTTCCTCTTAGATCACTCACTCAGGGATGAACTAGCATATTGTAAAGACAGTCTCCACAGTCCATGTGTAAGGGAACTGAGCTAGCAGCAATGTGCCAGCCACGCGTGTGCTTTTGTGTGTGTGTGTGTGTGTGAGAGAGAGAGAGAGAGAGAAAGAGAGAGAGAGAACCCTAGCCTGGAATGGGATCTTCAGCTTCTGTCAGCCTTTAGATAGTAGCCCTAGTTGACATCTGTTTAATGCAAACCCATGAGAGACCCTGAGCCAGAATCACCAAACTAAGTTGTTCCAGAATTCCCAGCTTACAAAAATGATCTCAGATTGTAAATATTGTTATTTTATGTCACAAAGTTTTGGGGTCATTGTTTGTGCAACAATTGATAGTTAGTCCACCACTCTTCCCACATTCACTTCTTTGTCAATATCTGAAGAATATTTAAGTCTTGTGGTTTCTTGCTTTGAGGTGATTTTGGTATCTGTCCCTTCTTTGACCTGTGATTGCCATGTTACCCCCAGTTTAGCTCAGACTATCCCTTCCCAGAGGGTTGCAATGTTAACCTTTTAACCAGTCTCCCTGATTTCCTTCTTTAGTCTCTGTAGAACACCTATAGATTATTTTTCTCTGAAACCTACATGGATACCATACATTTCTTCTGCTCAAAAAAACTAGAATTTTCCCATTTGCCTTCCATTGATAAAATATTGTGTTTGTTAGTGTAGTATATTCAATTATTGTTCAGAATTATTCACCCTTTTCCCTTGGTTTTGCTTTGATTTTATATGAGACTTGTTTTGGATTTGTGGTGAACAGGGTGTATTTTGCATTCCTTGATATTGGGACTGGCCACATGACTGACTTTGGCATAGAATTGTAGCAGACACCACCAAGTGTAGGCATGAAGACACTTAGGTTGCTGGGTTTGCCTCATTGCATTTCTGCCACTCCCCCGAGAGGCACGTGGCCCAGCTACACTGCGGATCCAGGGAGGATGAGGGAAATGTGGAGCAGATGTGAGCCTGACACAGGGTGGAGGGCCCAGGCTGGCCAGACCTGTAGCTTGAAACAGAGCTCCCTGCCTGTGCCCTCTCTAGATTGGTCAACACTCAGCTAACCCAGTGAGAGTAAATACTTGTTTTAAGCCACTGAGTTTTTGGAGTGGTTTATTATGCAGGAAGCTCTTACCTTAACTCCATCTCATCTTTTCAAATATATCAATTGTTTCTACTTATGACTTCCCATCTGGTTCATTTCCTAAACACACTCGCCCATCCCTGTTGACACAGCTTTTCCATTTTTTTCACATATCCTTAAGGTCTTTTCAATGATAATATTTGCTAAGTTACTAATAACTTATTCAGTTGTAGTATTACCACTTTTATGACAGCCTGATAGAAGCAATGTTATTTTCACTTTAAAGGTGAGAAAGTTGTGCCTTAAAAAGGTTTTAAAACTTGTCCAAATTCACATGGTAAATAAATAAAAAATGGGATTTAAGTTCAGGGCTGTGTGATTCAAAAATCAATACTCATAACCAAGATTCTGTATTCTTATTTTAGCCCCAAAGCTTTCTTTTTGACAACTCTGGTCCGTAAATGATGCTAACAGTCTTCAACTCCAAATACACTTACTTTTTCCAGCACTGATCATTTTTATGATGACTTTGAATGGTCTTTTTTTTAGCATTTTCTAGTTAATATTGCACATTACAATCTTATATTCTATTGAGTTCTCACAAGCTTTTTGAAGAATAAAAGATTATTTTTATCCATGAGGAAAATTAGAATCAGAGGTTGAATAATTTGGTCCTGGTCATTCAGCTACATATGGTAGAGTTGAAAGAGAGCTATGATGGCTGAGTTAGGTCTCCCTCCTGCTCCCAAATTCAAATGTGGAAGCCCTAATCCTCAATGTGATTGTATTTGGAGATGAAGCCTTCTGTGAGGTAATTAAGGTTAAATGAGGTCAAAAGGGTAGGGCCCTAACGTCATAGAACTGGTGTCCTTAAAAGAAGAGGAAGAGACACCAGAGCTCGGTCTCTCTGTGCACACAGAGGAAAAGCCATATGACTGCACAATGAAAAGGTGGCTGTCCACAAGCCAACAAGAGAGGTCTCATCAGAAATAGGCCCTGATGTCACTTTGCTCTTGGACTTCTAGCCTCCAGAACTGCAAGAAAATAAATTTCTGTTGTTTGAGCGATCCAGTCTGTGATATTCTGTTTTAGCGGCCCAAACAGCCTAATATAAGAGCTGAGTTTTTCACTCCCCTTATCTTCTTACACTTATTCTACATTATTTTTATCATTAGCTCTTAGAGGACAGTAACAATTTGTATCCTCTACCGTATATTATTTATATAATACATCTTTAGATATTTCATAGGCTTACAGCACATTTAAAAGTGGAAGAGGTCTGGGTGTCTGGGTGGCTCAGTGGGTTGAGTCTGCCTTTGGCTCAGGTCATAATCCCAGGATACTGGGATGGAGACCCACATCGGGCTCCCTGCCCAGTGGGGAGTCTGCTTCTCCCTCTGCCCCTCCCCCTGCTCGTGCCCTCCCTCTCTCTCTTTCTTTCAAAAATAGGGGAGCCTGGGTGGCTCAGTGGGTTAAAGCCTCTACCTTCGGCTCAGGTCATGATCTCAGGGTCCTGGGATCGAGCCCCACATTGGGCTCTCTGCTCAGCAGGGAGCCTGCTTCCCCCTCTCTCTCTGCCTGCCTCTCTGCCTACTTGTGATCTCTGTCAAATAAATAAAATCTTTTAAATAAATAAATAAATAAATAAAATCTTTAAAAAAATGGTCAAAAACTTAAAAAGAAAATAAAAGTGGAAGAGGTCGAAGGTGTCAACCTATCCTTTCACTTAAAGCTGAACAACTCTGATCCGGTGAGTTCCTAAGACTCCCCCAAAGCAGCTCCGCAGTTAGTGAAAAGCGGAGAGTGGAATCCAGGTCCCACTTCCAGCCCTTGAGATATAATGTTTCAATTACTTCACTGGTAGACATGGATATTGAATGCATCACCCTCACTTTTATTATCACCCCTTATTTTTATTACTATTGTGTGATGAACCCAAACTCCACAGAAACTGAACAATTGAAATTACATCCTAACTAGAGTAAGAAAAATGGATACCACAGGATACACCAAAAAGGAAACAGAAATAAAGGATTCTCAAGGAAAGTGACAACTTTGCAAATATGCAAACATATTTATCAAACACATTTTTCATTTCTTAATGACTTATTAAGTGAAAAATTTGAAAATGTTATATTTGTACATGTGAGAATGAAAAATGTAAACATGTTTATGTGGTTAATCTATTTGCACATAATGTCCTAGCTTTTATTTTCCAGAAGGGGAAACCAAACACGGAAGCTATGTCAGAGGCACATACATATGACCCCCCTTCTATCAAATCAGGCTGGTCAGGCGGTTTGCTGCTCTGTGGTAGGTACAAAATGTGTAAATGATTGGAGTTGGAGTGGAAATCATCAAGACCCCTGTAAAAATGATGAGAGAACCTTTTGCTATTATCAAGAGCTATTTTAAATACTAAATCAAAAGGATGCCAACTAGTGGCCTTGTTGATAGTCTCAGTAGAGAAGGAAATGATTAAATTAACATGAAGCTTCAAATCCATTCCCACTTGGTAGAGAGGTCTGAAATTGATCACCATGGTAGCATGTGAAAACTTGCACAGCTGCAGTTGGTGATGTCTTTGTTTAATGGGTAAACAACACTCACAAGTTGATAGTGCAGTCTCTCATGCTTACTCAGTTATGCCTCCAAAATTCAGACCAATAAGTTAAATCACAACATTTCAGGCTTTCTGTCTAATTAAAAGATGAGGATTGAAACATGTTGTATGCAAAGTCATCAGAAAGGTGGCAAGGTGCAGTGGAAGGGGCACTGGAAAGAGAGGCAGGTCACTGGGATCCAACCTCATAGGATTCTCTCAATGCTTTCTGTGGTCCACAAAGAGTCCCTTGGCCGTATGAAATCTGTTTTCCTCACCTGTGCAATATACACAATGCAGTCCTTGCTCACTGCAGAGCAGTGTTGTGAAGATCAGATCTAAGAATACCATTTACGTTTCTCTGATCTTTTACTAAAGATTCACTACATTCCTGATAATTATATTCCTGCAATCCTTCCTGTCTGTTTTTTTTTTCTCATAGAAACACAATGAATTAAGAAAGGCAGTAATTTATTTTTCCCGTTTCAGTGATAGAGAAGCTCAGAGGTTTTATGTACTCAAGGTAAGGAATTGAGAATAGAGACTACTTGTCCCAGTCATTTAATAGTGCTCTCTGGCCAAATGTGCAGATGAGCACTATGCGTGTGAAGGAGAAATATTATGCCATGACAGCTCTGATTTTTAAAGTTGTCTGTTGACAATCTAAGTAATAATACCGGGCTAAATTTTAAGAGTATAGAATATAATTTATTATTATTATTTTTTTTTTGCTTACCCGGTTTTGATTGAGTAGATTGCTGAATTTATGTTCCATTTTCCACATCCATAAAATGGGGATAAAAATATGTAACAAATGAAAGATTGGGTAATTAAATGTATTAAATGACAAAAATGCTTACAACTTAGCATATGTTAAGGATTCAATAAACACATTTTTATTGTTGAAATTGGATAAAGAAAAATTAGATGTGTGCAGGATGGGTTTTAACCCTAGGAAACCACTTGTAACTGAAAAAGTCCTTCCAGGTAGTTACGTGCAATTACCTTTCCGTTCCTGTGACTGGTTGCTATGAAGACAGCCCTGGGTAGGGGATGGTAGTGACTCAATGGACAAAGTGTCCAGAGGTTAAAGTCCTGATTGTGTTTTGTCAACTGATTTTTTTAAAAAAGATTTTATTTATTTATTTAAGATGGACAGAGAGAGAGAGAGAGAGAGAGAGACAGATAGAGAGAGCAGGAGAGCATGAGCAGGGGGGAGGGGCAGAAGCAGGCTCCCTGCTGAGCAGGGAGTGAAATGCTGGGCTTAATCCCAGGATTCTGGGATCATGACCTGAGCTGAAGACAGGCACTTAATCCACTGAGCCACCCAGGCACTTCCTTGTCACTGATTTTTTAACCTGCTTACTTTCTTATCATAGCCTTGATTTCTCTGTATACAAAATAAGAACACTTGATTTTTTTTTTTTTTGCCTTATTTAAGATTTAGGCACTGATTCATTCACGTATGAAACAAAGAGGCAATGTGCTATAAGTTAAAGAGACAAAGATTAAAAAGAAATAATCCTTGACCTCATGGATCTTAAAATTTCGTAAAGGAAGTTATATCTGTAAAGTGAAAATTATAGGAAACTGTTATATATATATACAAGAATTGAGATTGTGTAAGCTGTAGCAGTGAAATAGATGTAGAAGAGATCCTTACTTTTTTTAAGTAGGATGGTGTAGAGATGACTTCAGTGTTGGTCTCTGAGGAAAGTGACGTTTGAATTGAGTGTTAAAGAACAGGGATGTAAGGAAGGACTTACGGACAAAGATGTCAACATGTAAAACTTTACAAAGACTTAAAAGTCAAGATTCATAGTTTTAGAATTCTTTACAGATGTATTTATAAAGTTTTCCTAAAGATTCACCAAACCAAATTCAGAAATTAAAAATAAATTAGGAAGAAATAATAGTGAAGAAACAGGGGACTCAAGATGAAATAAAGTTCAGAGCGATTAATGTACTTAATTGTTTTTATTTCCTCATGTTTTTTGAATTCTCTGTTGAAGAAAATATCCATTGGATTTCTGATGTTTTTCCTAAGATACATTTAAAACTATGATCATGCTGTGCCTGGGTTGCTCAGTTGGTTAATCGGCCAGCTCTTCATTTTGGCTCAGGTCATGATCTCAGGGTCAGGAGATTGAGCCCTATATGGGCTCTGAGCTCAGTGGGAAATCTGCTTCAGGATCCCTCTACCCCTTCCCCGTTCACGTGCATGTGCTCTCTCCTTCTCTAAAATAAATAAATCTTTAAAAAATTTTAAAAAATAAAACTATTATCATAATAACCAATGAGCTACTCAAAAAACAACCTGTTGGTGGCCCCTGGGCGGCTCAGTGGGTTAAAGCCTCTGCCTTCAGCTGAGGTCATGATCTCAGGGTCCTGGGATTGAGCCCCGCATTGGGCTCTCTGCTCGGCAGGGAGCCTGCTTCCTCCTCTCTCTCTCTGCATGCCTCTCCGCCTACTTGAGATCTCTGCCTGTCAAATAAATAAATAAATAATCTTAAAAAAAAAACCAAAACCTGTTGGGTGATACAGATATTTAAAAAATAGTGAAATATATTTTGTCGGATAGCAATTTCCAGCCTCACTGCAGAGAGACGATATCCGCTTTTAAATACATGAACCACACATGCACACATATATGCACACCCATGAATTTACTGAATACCAGATAATCATTAATGATAACAAGTGTTTTTTAGGAATTGAAAGAGACATAATCAGCAAAATCTTCCTGATAGAGATGGGCTGTGGGCCCGACTTTGAAGGATATGTGCATTTCTGTTTCAATAAAAAGGAGAAGAGAACAGAAGAGAGCCATGTATAAATATACAGAGATGGAAAAGTGCAATGTATACAGTTATTTTGATTTGATCAGAAAATACGTTCGTACAGGAGTAGTGGGGGAGTTGAGGCCATATTATGTATCAGTAGTCTTTAAATGCTTCACTAGTAATTCAGATGTTATCTTGTAAATAGTGGGGAATCATGGTAGGTGAATACATGAACTCATCAATGGTAGGTTCTTTTTAAAAACTAACTCTTGGGTGCTCCTAAATGTACATAAGGAACACTCTATTATAACTAATATTTTAAGAACCCATTTGCTGTTAACTCTAGCAAGAGTGTCGTATATCTAAATGTTACTGGTGACTGATTCACACAGACTTAATATAATCTGGCTTTTATACTTTTTAAGGCACCAGATCAATGATGTCAGAGTCCTTTACATGTTCTGCACTTAAATCAAGGTGAAAACTTCCCACTGTAATTGGTTGATGAGGTGGACAAAATGAAAGCAACGTTATCAAAACTGTATAGTCTTTCTTTAATCTTTTCTTCTAAGTATGGATTGATTTACTACATAATACCATAATTCAATATATATCATCAATGTATATCATTAATTTATTATATACTCCCATCATTTTAGCTATGTGCTGAGAATTCAGTTATGAATTAGGCTTGACCTCAAAGATACATGTGCTTATATAGAGCATAAGAAATATCTCTAAGTTAGGCGGAAGAAAGAATGTAATGGAAGAAGAATGGAAGAAAGAATGGTTCATGGAAGAAAGAATGAGGGAATGTCTGTTCTACCATGTACATGACTTCACTCTGGATGGGATATTGACCGAGTCATCTCCTGTTACTTGTCCTCTCATCCAGACAAACTGGACAAATACACACCCCTTTACCCCTCCTCCCCAGCCCAGCTTTTTGAGGTGGTAGGTTGAAAATGACTGGCCTTCAAACTTTCCTATTTGCAGTATGTAGAGAGTGCTTCACTCTATCATCTCAGCAGGGCAAAATCTTAACTATCTTTCAACATGCTATATATGTGTGCACACTACTGTGGATCTTTGTCACAAAATCTCTCCACCTCAAGGTCGTGTCCCCTAAAGGAAAGAGGTGATAACAGCTGATAATTTAGTAATGGTGATAATTTAGGAGACTCCAAAGAATAGAGAAGTTGAAAAAGGACTTTCCCTGTTCCCACTGAGAATCCTGGGAAGCAGCTCAGTGTGTCTAAGCAAAGAGGGCTGAGATGGTCCCAGGGTCATGGTCCCAGGGTCTTCTGTGTCATTGGAAGTGGTATGGGAGAGGCCTAGCAGTGGGGATGAGGAGGACAATAAATGCAGGACTACTGGGGGAATTTTGGATGTCCCAACAGATGCCCATGAGATGTGATGCCATTGACTGGAAACTATGAAAATAAGCTTGTAACATTTTTTAAAAAGTATGCCCGGTTATGTAGATTGAAAACGTTGTAACTGCTATATAGATAGTGGGATCAAATGTCTTTTCCTTCAGCCTTCTCTATTAAGAAATTATCTCTGTCCTCTATATGTCTATTCCTTGCTTAAATCATTCCTGTGACAATTTTGAGGGGAGATTATAGTAGAGTAACTAATGCCACTTGTTCTGTTTTCTTTATAAGATTGAAGTCTTGTTGGATATGTCACATTTACCTTGTTATATCCCCATCCCTTGTAAGGTCAAATACAAGGTCTTGTACTTCTCACATAGTAGGTAGTTTATATGTAATATGTTATGAAATTAACTGAATTGTAAAGAAAATACCATTTAGTTTGTATTCCAGAAAAGACCCTTTCATATACCACATTATAGGACAAATTATCATCACATAGTTCTTTAGCACATAATGTGAATGAGTTCTCACATAAAACATTCACGCAAAAGAGCAAAAATATTAGGAAAATTCTGTCAGTTACATAGTGAGAATTTTGCAGAGAATTTACTCTGAGTTCTGTCAGCTGATTCAGTCTTGTGGATCCAAATAGGTATTTGATATGTCTCCTGAATGCCCTTTTCTTTAACCATCATTATAGAAGCTGTAATGGTAGGGCACAATTTTAGAGAATACATAACCTTCCATGAAGATTCAGATTTCTACTTACAAAAAATTGTGTATAGAAAAACCCTGGCTGTAATTCCTAAATAAACATCAAGAAGATGAACAGAGAAACTTTGGTATGAAATCTTTACTTCGAATTTTTTTCTTATCCCGATCCTGGCTTCATTACATAGGTTGTTGGAGTAGTATTTGTCTTTCCTTTGTGCTCTTCTATTTTATGCCATTCTCATAAAAGTTGGTTTTGTCTGATTTATTAATTTCTCTTATGAGACTTGAAAAATCACTGAACCATATTTAAGTTTTCTTTATATTGGTAACCAACATCTCCATGAATCTGTATGAGACTGTCCCACAAGTCAGTTTACCTCATACTGAAAAGGTGAGATATTGATTCTTTCATGCATACAGCAAAATGTTAGAATAGGGTCTTTTTTTATAATTAAAGGTAACTATAACTATGAGGATATGATTATGAAATAAATTTTGGAAAGTCTGCTTGAGAAAATAGAAACTATTCACCCTGTTAAAAATAATTTTTAAGGGCGCCTGGCTGGCTCAGTTAGTAGAGCTTGAGAATTTTGATCTTGGGGTTGTAAGTTAGAGTCCCACTTTGGGTGTAGAGATTACTTAAAAAAATAATTTTTATATGTCTTAAATTGTAAAACATTCATGATGAATGTGAAATCCAAATTGCATTTTTACAATAAATTCATTACTCTGAGAAGAAATAGCTTTGTATCTAACTAAAGAATACGACAAACCTGAACTTTTATATTCTGGAACTGAAAGTCTTATTATTTGACATTTTTATATATGTTTATACATTTCATATAAATATATTTATAGAAATATAAATGAATTTCACATTTCTTTCTATACATATACTTACATATTTATATTTCTTCCCTGAAGTATTTGTATTCTCAGCCCACCTCACACTTTAGGGGTAGTGATAGCTAACTCAATAAAAACCCAAAACAAGCAAATAGAACAAGAGCACAAAACCCCTCTCTCTAGTCTAAGAACACATGGGCCATTTATATACATATTTTTTAAGCCTCTCTAAACACGGATTCCATGGCATCACTGTAAGCAAGACAAATACTTTGGATGGAAGCAAATGCCTTTGCAGTGTTCTTACAAATTTATATTCCTATTAATATGGTATACGGGGAATAGAGTATATTTTTAATTTCTTTTAGGAACAAGACTGTATTTTCCTTCTCACAGCTAATGGTAAGATACCATCACTATTGGGAATTGAAGTCCACAAAAGAGAAAAAAAGCAGTTCTTCAGTGACCAAATGTGATTTTCATAAATTGCATTTAGTGATTAATGTGATTAATCCTGCATTTAAAAGGAGTCAGAAAAGCAAAAGCAAGAACCCCTTACTTCTTTGAACTACATTTCACTCCACAAACACTAATATCAAACAAAGAGTAGAGAGTCATGTGAAAAGGATATAAAAGATAATTCTGTACAGGAACTTGTATAGAATTATTTTCCATTAACTAATCACAATCTTCACTGATGTAAATGATATCTATTTTAGCTTCCAGGAATGTCATTGATTCTTTAAGGGATCTAAAAGAATAAAGAATGAATGTATAAGAATAGTAATATGATGGTAATGTGTAATAATTATACATCTACCTAATTGCACAATACAGTGCAAAGTGTAATCAGTACTGTGAAGAGCAATTTAGTAATCATTAAAAATTCTTAGGTGTTTCCCTCATAGTCCAGTGATACAAAGCAAGCGTTGTACATTTTATACCAACATCAGTCATCACTTTGAAATTGATTTTATCTTTACTGAGTACAAAAATTGGCTGTCTTTGATTTTACATAACTTTTAAATATGAAGATACTTTGATATTATATTACCAAGATGTACTTAAATTACATGCTGTAGCCTTCCACAACTCAGCCTGCTACTTTTTGTTTTCCTACCTACAAATGGAAAAATGTCCTTTGAGTAAAATCCTTCAATAGCTGATAGGTCTCCTTTTGTTGATAAATCCTAGAGATATGCTAATTCCAGAAAAAGGGTAAGTAGACAAGAATCTTAATCACTAAATCACGAGATCTTTTATAGAACTGAATAACGTCCAGATGCTATCTTCTTGAGCCTTCTAAACTAATGCAAACATATTTCAGATTGTAGATGTTTCTTCCCTTTAACGAAGCCATTTTTACCTTTTAGTGGTCTACAAATAGCAAACTAAATAAAATAATGTCTTCTTTTTTATACTCTGAGAGCACTAAAAATGAACAGCAGCCTCTTTGCTAAGTTCGTCTACTACCTCCAGCTCTGTAGGCATATTTCATTTAAACGATTCCTTGTCTTCTGCAAACATGCACATTTGGTCTTGGCATGCAGTTGGGCCAGCGGCCTTTTATAACGTTGCGGCATATTTGTGAGAGGAGAAAATATTGTTCTATTTGTCAGTACTTCTTAAACTTTTGTTTGCATACAAAATTACCTGGGTGCTTGGTAAACTACAGCTTCTGACTCACTAGGGCTGGGGTAAAGCCTAGGGGTCCCCATTTCCAATAAACTGAGGTGACACAGTGCTCCTGGCCCACTGAACCTCGCTTTGTTTGCCAGGCATGATAGATGTAATGTATTTTCATCTTTTCTCTGGAATTAAATGAAAGCTTGAGTTAAGAAACCCAGCCCATCCTCACCTGTTCTCCAGCAGGGCCAAGCACAGCACTAGGCGTCTAGTGGGTGCTTGATAAATAGATGTTGCTTACCAGAAGATAGATCAAGAGTAAAGACTCATTACTCTCTGGTGACCTATTTTGTTTTCTCTCAGGATGCATAAACAAGGGACCCTCTTCTCAACTTCTAATTTGATCTGGTACAACTCAGAGTAGCAAATTGAAATGATAGGGCTGCACTAGAAGTCATAGAAGTGGGATGACAATGTTACAACTGTTCCCCACCCCCC
The DNA here is from genome assembly GCF_963455335.1 of Martes martes. Taxonomy (NCBI): domain Eukaryota; kingdom Metazoa; phylum Chordata; class Mammalia; order Carnivora; family Mustelidae; genus Martes; species Martes martes. Next base: position 118,178,858 of record NC_137889.1, read on the forward strand.
CCTTGCTTTCCTGTCTAGCTAGAATGTGTTGAAGGACAGTTTCCTCTTCAACTCGTGGAAAGAAAAGCACTGCCTGGCCCAAAGTACTGAAATCATAAGCCTTTTTAAAGCAAAATAAGGGGGGAAATGAAGCTGAGGATAATGCCTTGCAAGGTCTCTTTAATTCGAAAGCATCAGTAGTTACATATGCATTGTTTTGACCTTTTTCTAAGATGTGAAATTGTCAGTTCCTGAGACCATTTATCCATAGTATTTATCCATAGTATTTTTTAGTTAAAATTGCTCGTAAACATTCTTGAATACTAAGGAAGTCACAGGTGTCTGGCTGTTGTATTTTGCTCCTAGATCATTAGGCTTCCATTTTCAAGAGTGTACATTGAAGGCATCCTGTGGGATGCGTGGGTAGCTTGACTTCTCTTTGTGCTGGGAAGATGACTCTGCTTAACATGTAATCAGTCTTTTACATACTCTGTGCTTAGAAAATCATGTTGGTTTGATTTTTTTCCCTAGTATTCGTATAAGCAATGGGCTCATTAAATGAGAAGAATCATTGAAAATATATTAGTATCAGGTCTAAATATAAAGAGATTAAATGACCTTTCCCAGGTCAACACGCTGGTCATTGACCAATTTGCACTGAATCTCATCTCTATATCCTTAAGTTACTTTACCATGTTAGCTCATTCTTTCTTCCTATTCATTGTAATTTTCCGGGAAGTAGTGAAGGTCTATAAAACTCTTGAAAATAACAAATATATTTTACTGTCAGAGCTGAGACTAGAAAAACAATACTATACTGTTAAAAACATTACAACTTATAGCAGACTTTAAAATTGACTTCTAGCTATGTTTAGAACCCTAAGGAGATAATGGCAAGTCATTCTTCTTTAGAAATATGTCATCATTAAGGGATAGAAAATAGTTCTCCATTCTAAAGAATAGCTCTCTGTAGGATTTGTTAAGCTTTCTATAGCTAAAGTTACTAAACAAAATAAATGACATCTCAGAATGTTCTGTTGTCTTTGGTTTCAAATAACATATTTTATTATGTTTTTTCACTCCCGGCTACCATAAATGACAGAAAGAAAACCTCTCTTTAAAAAAAAATAGTGCCTGTAAAACAAATCCTTGTGGATGTTGGGGTAAGTGTAAATTCAGGGTACAAGATATCTTTCTTGTCTTTAGGTACTTTCTCAATTCTTGTCTTTATTAAACATGGGTGATTTGAACATAGGAAGTTTCTGAGAAGGTTCATGTCATGGGCTGAAAAGAATGAAATCACAAAGCTTGAAACACATTCCTGTTAATGGGGCTCTTTCTGAGAAACTTGTTTTTAAAATCAGCTTTCTTTTTTCAATCACTCTATCCTGACAATACTAATACCAAGTATTCTTTTCTTTATTGCTTTAAATGGAGAAAACAAAACAAAGAAAGCTTAATGAACTAGTCTTTTAAAAAAACACTTTTATAGAAGTCAAAGTTCAAACAACAGTATGAACTAGACAGAAGACTAACTTGACTTTAAAGTGTTACACATTAATTTGTAAAAATATAGCACATTCAATGACGTAATGTCAGAAGGGTGTATCTCGAGATGGTGGATCATTGATGTATTTATTTTACGTTACTTTTACCAATTTTCTTCAATCAGCATTCACTGCCTTTGCTATATAAAACAAAAGTTTGTGAAAGATTAAATATGTACATATTTTTAAATTATATACAGTTATGTTAGCAAACAGTGGTACGTAGTATTGGAGAGATCTGAAGGAAGTCCTGAGAGGTAGCTGGAGTAGAAAATTGCCGCTTAATCATAGCTTTGGCACAATCTCATTAGTTTGGAGGGTAGCTGTCCTCCTCCTGTTCACTTCCCTGTCTAAGCTCCTCACCAAATCTATCAGGGCAGTGATGCTGGTCAGCAGCCTTGGAGCTTAAGCATGATGGATCCTTGCCATTATTTCTCAACTCTCACCACCCTCCTCCCTTCCATTATCGGCAGGCTGGCTCATGTCTTCAGCCTCACCTCACAGTTACTGGCATATCATACACACTGACTTCTCTGTCTCCAGGCTTTTATTCCATCAACACATCTCTGTTATACCAACTAATCTTTTCCAAATATTTCTTTACTGTGTCAGACATCTGTTAAAGAATCCCACAGAAGCTCCATTTCTTGTTTTCTCCTGCTCCAAGTTTGAGTTTTCTTTTTTTTTCAAGCCATCTAGTTACGCTATAATTGGCTATTAGTCACCAAACTATTTTTCTGAGCTGACATTCTACTCTTTACCATGTCTCAGTTCTGGTCAAGCACTTCTCCTCTCTCTCCCATGTAACTCAGGCACAGTTCCATATTTCAATCCTTATTTGTTTGTTTGGCTATAGAGGAATATCTTCCCCTTTTCAATATATTCAAGTACTAATCACCCTTTGATCTGGCCCAATTCCTATTTTCCCTACAATGCCTGATGGACAAATCCAACCCAGGGAGCTCTCTCTTAATGATTTTTACTTGTTCACGTAACACGAAGATAAGAAAAATTCTCTTCAAAGCAATAACTGACTAACAGACTACAATCACTTTCAACGTAGTAGACAAGTAGCATTTTTGTATAAGGGAAGATGGTTCTTTTTAAAGAGAGATTGCTTGACAGGCTCTTTGGGAGTAGTGAGACTTCCCTATAGCATGTATTACAAAAGGGGTTCCAAATTGTTCTTCAGAATTAAAGGGTAGAAACGTGGATTATCTGAGATTGTGTATAAGAGAGAGTAAGAAGTTTGGAAGTGCTGGAGAAGACAGGACAGGAGAGTCTGAGACAATGTAACTAAGTCCATTGGGCTAGGGAAATATGGACAGTGAGAAGTCACCCATGCCTGGGACTGGCTAAGAATATACACATCTAATTTTAATGTCTTTAAACATTTTTAAAAATTTTTGTCCTGTGCTGTAAACCCCACCTTCCATTCTCTCCATTCTTAAGTAAAGTTCTGTCTTATATCAATGGCTTCTGGGGAAGTGAAGGAATCAGAACTATGGCAGTGGGGGCAAAACTGCACAGCCCAAGGACAGCAGGTGCAGAGGTAAGACGCCACATATAAATCATTAAAGATGAAAATAAAAAAACTGAAGCAGGAATGCTTGGGTGGCTCAGTTGGCTAAGCCTCTGCCTTCAGCTCTGGTCATGATCCCAGGGTCGTGGGATCGAGTCCCACAATGGGCTCCCCGCTCAGCGGGGACACTACTTCTCCCTCTCCCTCTTCCTGCCCCTCCCCCTGCTTAAGCTATCTCTCTCTCTTTCAGGTAAATAAATAAAATCTTAAAAAGAAAAGAAAAGAATACTGAAGCAAGAGGAAACTAGGAGAAATGCCTTACCAATAATTCTCAGCTATTGGAGTGGTTACTGGGTTTTTCATAGTACATGAGAAAAAGCCAAGTTATGTGTTTAAATATTAAAGAGAAGCAGATACTAAAGAGTTGGGGACAGCCAGGTAGCTGTCTATGGAGGCCACCCAATTTTAAGTCAATTTTAATTCATCTCTTAAGTCTGTGATAGCTTCATATCTGTAAACATTAACTCCTTCACCAGATTATAATCTAATTGAGGGATCAAATTAATTTTATAATCTTTTAAATCTCTACAATTGCTGCCTTAGGGCATGTGCTCAATAAATACCTGTTGGATGGCAGTAAATTAAGTTGTATTAAGAGACTTTTTCCATAATTACAAGAAAGCTCATCAAACATTATCGCTGAGGTAAGAACACATATAAAGTCAACCATTTTAAAGCATGTATATTATTTTATTAAAGACTTTCAGAAAATTATGTTGAATTATGTTGGCTATGCATCTGGTCTTGGTTTTGGCTCAATTGTGATTTCAGGGTTATGAGATCAAGTGCCCCTCCCCACTGTCCTGTCTCTCTTTCTCTCTCTCAAAATTATCAGAATTATCAGAATTCATATAAAATTCATATAAAATACACTGATCAGAAAATATTTTCCCCCTGTAACGAATAGAGAATAATCATTAGCATTTGCATTTCTGTTTACATTATGGTTCAGAGTTTCAATAAATCATGAACTAATCCTCTTCTAATGTTGTCTTTCTCTGAATGTTATACAACCAAGTTATATATAAGGAAGGGTGAAAGTTTATTCAATTTATAGCCTATCCTTGTTTCCAACATAATAAATTCAGTGATTCTATATGTAAGTAATACATAGTTAAAAGATTTGAAGTCTTATTACTCCCACCATTAAGAAGTTAACCTGTCATTTTTTTTAAAGGTTTTATTTATTTGACAGAGAGAGAGAGAGAGAGAGAGAGCACAAGTAGGCAAAGCGACAGGCAGAGGGAAAGAAGGAGAGAAGCAGGCTCTCTGCTGAGGAGGGAGCCTGACATGTGGCTCCATCCCAGGACCCTGGGGTCATGACCTGAGCCGAAGGCAGATGCTTAACCTACTGAGCCACCCAGGCACCCCTAGCTTGACATTTTTAAACTATGATTTAGGGTAGTAATATAATATATATGATTTTATATAGGTATTAAAACCTATAGAGTATAACTTATATCTAGCCCCAAAGTTGGTCTCAGTGAATATATATCTGCTAGTGAGATCACTTTCCAACTTTCAGAAAGGAAAATCAAAACTGAACATGGTTGAAAAGTTTTTATTCTTAGAGTATGATGGGAGAAATGTCATGTACTTTAACTCCTGTTTTCTCTCATGGCCTCGAAACTTGATTTAACTGGGAAAGTGGTGACTTTTCGTAAAAAACTAATTTTTTTAATGGATTTTATTTTATTTACTCGGGGGTTGGATGGCAGTGTGGTAGTAACAAAGGGAGAGGAACAAGCAGACTCCACACAGAGTGTGAAGCCCGATATAGGGCTCGATTTCCGGACCCTGAGATTATGACCTGAGCTGAAACAAGCTTAACAGACTGACCCAGCCAAGTGCCCTTGTAAAAAACTAATTTAGTGAATGAATCTGAAGAAGTCATATGTGACAGAGGTAATAGACTTGAGAGAGTTGTGCTTATGGATGTTGAAGAGAGGAGAGGAGGGGAGAAGCAGGTAAGCTGAAAGTAGGAGTTTCCAAGATGATTCAAAAAGTGGTATTTCTCAGGAAATTCCATCTGAATGTCATGTCCAAGACATTTTGGACACATTCCCTGGAATAGCTAATTTGTATAAAGTGCTCAAAAAATATCATCCATTTATTTATTTATTTATCTAAAAATAGATAATCAAATTGTGTTGAGAAGCACAAATTGCCAAAATAAAAAAAAATATTAGTTAGTAACTAAGTGCCAGTAAAATTAATGCCCAATCAAATATCTCTCTTTTGGTAACACCTATAATGGTGTTCATCCACGTCTTTTTCATTCAGGGCCTTGAAGATTATCAGCCATTTATAATTCAAGAATACAATTCAGTTTGATGGAAAAGTGAAAGCACAAAAGAGCCATGCTTTCCAAAGTGATGTGAAAGAACTGCTTGACTGTCAACTGGCCCAGGAAACTTAGGGCTTAGATCTGAGGAGAGGAGCAACATGGTTTGTATGTGATGGGTTTTCAACAAGGAACGATTTGAGACCCTTAAGATTAAGGGGTGAACCTGGAAAACAAATATGAGCATCTTTGCATCTGTGACATGAAATTTAAATCTGCAGGATAGGATGTGTTATAATACAATTTCCATAGATAATATATATTTCTCACATAGATCAAGGAACACTTGATTCATTATTTGTTCTAAAATTGGTGTAAAATTGCAATTATGACATGAATTTTTTAAAGATACAAATTAAACCAACTTATTTTCATTATTTATAGTTTCAATTTTCAAGACTAAAGTCTAATTCATCTTTCTCCATGATGTAATATAAAATTCTTCATCCCCATTTTTAGGCAGACTCACTTAAAATGATCTTTCTTTTTGTAGCACCAATTATCCTTGGATTCATTTGTGCATTTTTCTGTTTTGGTTTCTTTTTTAAAGCATTATTGAGATAAAAACTGAGTAAGAGATAAAAACAATTTCTTTTTGTTTAAAAAGGTATATTGTATATTTTTTATTCTTCATAATTCCTCTATCATAATAGAAAAGTATGTATTATGCTTAATGTTTGAGCTGTGAGTCAGAATACATCAGTTTCAGTCAATCATTTATTCATTTAGTTGTTGTCTGAGTAAGTGCTTACTGAACATGAGATAGTCCTCTGTTGCTGGCAGTGAACCAACACAGTCCTACCTGGTTCTTCCTCTTCATGCTCTCTGACAAATTCCCCTGGCCTCTAACACTGCTCATCAAAGAAATGAAAGGAATCATTAAGTTTCTATCCAACTCTAACTTTCTGTTGTTCCATTTAACTCTGACAAATATCTTATTCTAAAATATGAAGATAATGAAGATATAGTATGGTTTCCCATACTACCCAGTGCTTCTCTTCTGCATATTGGTAACTAATTTTTTTTCCTCTTAGATATTATTTCTTAATACATCCTTCTGACACCTGGACAGTTCATGTACTATATTAAATTTTATTAATCCTGGTAAGTCATTATTAGGTATATTGCTCTTAAATAACTTCTCACTTTGTTATAAGCAACGAGGACTGATTACATGGGGGCATAACTATATTTGTGCCCCAACTGTCAAGTCAAGAAAGCAGCTGTTGGAACAAGTCAAGCAAAGTAATGATGGTGTGTTTTGTGAAACCTGGTGGAGAGCCTTAGAGGGTGAAATATTTTAATATCTTTAAAGATGTAAGTCATCCCTTTACATTTTAAGTGATGTGTGTTTATTAAGAAACAGTCCAAGACTTTATAAATGTCTTCTCCATCCCATTACATCTGGAAGGTAAAACATGCTATCAGGATGGGATAGGTTTTTCTTGATCCTCACTGATCTAGAGAAAACATAATCTGATATGCCCTCCGTGCCTTTAAACATCAAAACAACAGAAAGCAAGATCAAGAACCAAAACTGTAATTATGACTAATTAAAACGTTTGCTATTCAAAGAAGACTTAGCCAGGCATGTGACTTCCTCTTTCCAAGGCCAGCTTTTCCTTAGATTCTTTGAGTCTCATTCCCTTCTGCCTCTTTTGTGCTCAGTCCATGCAATATCCTGCCATTGGCTTTCATGTTCAGTAGTACCTGCTTCATCTCATATATTTTATCTGTTCATATTCACTCAAAAGACTTCTTTAAAAATGTCTTTTATGTCTTAAGCACTACATGGGGTATGGATCCATAAAAATAAAAAATAATGACATAAAATCATAATAATCATTAACATTTCTGGGGCTTTTCATGCATTACTTTGCATTATTTTCACAACAACAGATAGAGACACGCAGAGAGGAACTTGCTAGTAAGGTGTGAAGTTGACATTTGAACTTAGTTCTTGAGACTGCAGAGCAGTGTGGTCTGGGCCCTTGGGGAGGCACAGCTAAGTATAAGGAAGCAGACACAGAAATAGCCAAGTAGAATTCATGATCAGTTAAATAATGGAAATACTTACAAGAAGCAATCATAGTCCAGAGGAGCTATAGATAAGATTTTAGAGAAAATGTAGTGCTTGAATTGAGTTTTGAAGAAAGATTAGGACTTTAGGATAACGATTTTATTATTCCTCCCTCAAAACTTTGAAATCATATTGAACTCCTGTAGTATACAGATTGTATGATTGGACCCAGTTAATGGCCTCCGTGTTTCCATACTCTTTGCTCTGTAACTTTTGTAGTCCTCTCCCATCCTGATCTCCAGCTTCACTGTGTGATTTCCTTGGGTCAGTGAGACCAAACATGATGAAAACAGAGTCTTCAAAGCATTCCGCAATTTTATGCCCATGCTTTCATTTCTTTGCCTTTCCCATGAGGACATACTCTCACCAATTGGCTAGAAGATGAGATCATGGGAAGGGTAGAGTCAGGCTTTTTGTCCCAGCTAGGATTCCAGATGAAGGGGAGATCTGGCAGATCAGCAGATTCCTGAGTCAGTCTCCCTTCCTCTCCTCCAGCTTATCTCAGGTGGCTGAGCTGTCTAGCCAACCCATGAACACATGAGCAAGAATAAGTGTTTTCTGTTTATTGTATGTCACTGAGGTTTTATGATTCTTGTTACATGGGATTCTGATGGCAAGAGATGACAGATACAACTTTTGTCTGTAACTCATCTCCTAAATCCAAGTTAGTAGTCCAGTGACAACTCTTGTATTTCTGTGATTCACCTCATGCATATTTCTATCCTTTCCAATTATCATTACAATTATTCTAGATAAATGCCTCATTGCCAGGATATCAGGCTACTGTAATAGCCTACAATCTTGTCTCCTTGCCTCCGAATCTTTCTCCTTTTCAACTTAACCTACACAAAAGTGATTAAGCATTTTGCTTAGAATAGAGTCCTGCTATAGCCACTCACCTCCTCAAAAAACCTTCAGTGGTTTCCTTATTTCCCTAACAACAAAATCCTTGGCATTCAATTCCTCCACATCCATCATCCAGTTGCACACCTTCTTCTAGTGTCCCCCTTCATTCTTTTCCCTCTTCATGCTTTGCTTCTCTTCTCTGTTCTCTGACATTTATCCAAATGCAGTTCCCTCCATCTAGAATTCCCCACACTCCATTTCCAGACATCTAAACCTTACCATTCTTACATATCTTAAGATATTATGTCTTGCCCCCAGGAAAATTTCCCTGATTCCCAATTCTGAGTCTTCCTCACGTCTTTATCCCGCTTAAAAGATTCTGAGCACTCGCTCCTTACCACTCATATTGTGGGTATAGGACTTGTGTATACCACAGTATTTGTTTCCTGTGGTGGCCAAAACAAAGTACCACAAACTGGGTGCCTTAAAACAGCAGAAACGTATTCTTTTACACTTCTGGAGCCTAAAAGTCCAAAATCAAGTTGTCGACAGGGCCATGTTCCCTGTGAAAGCTTTGGGTGTGTTGGGGGGGAGGCCGGGGGGGAGAAGGGAGGTCTGTCCTTGCCTTTTCCAGCTTATAGAAACTCCAGGTATTCCTGGCTGTGGAAGCATAACTCCAGTCTCTGCCTCTATTTTCACATGGTGTTCTCCTGTCTGTGTGTTTCTTCTTTTACCTGGTGTTCTCCCTGTGTATGTGTGTCCGATCATCCTCTTCAGCAGGACACCAGTCAGACTGGATCTGGGCTCACCCTCATGACTTCATCTTAGCTTGGTTACATTGGCAACATCCCTATTTCGGAATAAAATCACATTCCTAGATATTGGGGGTTAGGATTTTTTTTTTTAATTTTTTTTTTTTTATTTACTTATTTGACAGACAGATCACAAGTAGGCAGAGAGGCAGGCAGAGAGAGAGGAGGAAGCAGGCTCCCCACTGAGCAGAGAGCCCGATGTGGGGCTCGATCCCAGGACGCTGGGATCATGACCCGAGCTGAAGGCAGAGGCTTAAACCACTGAGCCACCCAGGCACCCCTTGGGGGTTAGGATTTTAACATATCTTTTTGGTGGTGGTGGTTGGGGGACACAATTTGACTCAAATACCCAGTACACTGGAGGGCAAGCACTAAGCCCTTCTTCATCTTTACCTTTGTACCACTCTGACTAGTAAAGTTCTCCCTTGGCAGCATGCCTCTTTCTGTTGTACCTGCTTTGCATATAACATTTGCTCATTGTTTAACTTTATGCTGAACTGAATCAAATTGTTTACCTAAACATATTTGGAAAGATCATAAGAAATATCCCAAGGCTGCCAAGAAGGATTTATTAAACATCAATAATATGTGAGGTGTTATAAAGCCTCGGACATGGGGGTTGTTATTAATCAACACATTTAAAAAAATCTCAGTTTGGCAGAGAAGAAAGTCTCAAACATGCCCCAGAGACTGACAAATTCAATTTGGGGAGGTCTGAGTGAGGGAAGAAAGTAATTATCAGTTGAATATACTTTCAGATGGGTTAATAAATTGGCTAATTTGGAAAATTATATTGAAACTATTGTGTTCTCTTCAGTTCTTAAGTAGTAAAATTTTATTTTTTAAAAATTTTTTATTTTTATTTTTTATTTTTTTAAGATTTTATTTATTTATCTGACAGACAGAGATCACAAGTAGGCAGAGAAGCAGGCAGAGGGGGAGAGAGAGAGGAGGAAGCAGGCTCCCTGCTGAGCAGAGAGCTGGATGAGGGGCTCGATCCCAGGACCCTGGGATCATGACCTGAGCTGAAGGCAGAGGCTTTAACCCACTGAGCCACCCAGGCGCCCCAAGTAGAAAAATTTTAAAGAGAACATTGAGGCCTATCATGCCCAGAAAGAGCTCACATGGGGATCAAAGCAATAAGCTTATAAAACTCAGTGTGTCCAAAAAAGATTAGCCAATGTACCTGCTAGAGTCAAGGGATATGAGGACTCACTAATCTTTCCAGTCAAGCTATCTTCTTGGGAAGAGCAACAGTGGTGCCACCACCTCTGTAAGCAAAGGCCAAGAAAATGGAGTCTAGATGTCACAAGACAAATCAGAATAAGTGCATATTTTCCATATTCTAAACTGTCAGCACAGGAGGACGGACAACTCGAACTGCTGCTGCCCCCAAGAGGCAGTTGGTCCAAAGATGGCCCCACAGAGGGCAGAGCTGCGAGCTTGATTAGCACACAGGGTTTTGGCTTGCAAAATTAAATTTGCTCTGGTTACCAACTGGACAACTGACTCTCCTCAACCAGCATGATCATAGGAGTTTTGTTGAAAGGAGACTGAGTGGAGGAGGGAATGGCGTGTGAAACTAGAACCTGTAAAGAAAAAGTGGTACCGTTTAGTGGGGTGAGCATATATTTAGACTAGTATTTGGGTCTGGGATCTGCCACTTGTGAACAACCATGGGCAAGGGCCTTTGTCTCTCTGAACCCCACTAATCTCATTTGTAGACTGGAGATAGCACTACTTTGTAGGAATGGGATTAGAGTTCAGTGAAAATATGCATTTAGAATGCTTAAATCTTGGAAGGCATGCAATAAATAACTACTGTTACTATTATCATTCTATTGGAAACAAAAAGTCAAGCACTTATCTATCACTTATTGTGGAACAGTGTGGACATCTTTTCATAATTTAGGTCCACATTTTAGAGTAAACAGGCATGATGATTGACAGTTACTGGCTTTATTTGTAAAGTAGAGGTAACTTTTTCCTTTAATTGACATGCAAGTTGAATAGAAACTTGGACCTTAAAGTTTAAAAAAATAATAATGATATTAAAACCACAGAAATAACTAATAGCAGCAGCTAGAGGTATAAATTTAAATTATTCAGGACCACAAATGAGAAGACTATCTCAGATGATATTTGTTGTGTATCAGACTTTGCTTCTAAGACCTTTTTATACACTCATATATAACTCACTCAAATTCAGCATGAGCTTAATTAGTTTAATATACAACTGCTGGGGAGATCTAACAAGCATATTTGATGAACTGGAAAGTATGTTCTGGGTTCTGTATCTGTTCAACCTGGAAGTTTGCTACGAGATCCGGGCTTGTCAAACTTACTCTGTAAATGCACAGATGGTAAATATTTTGGGCTGTGCGGGTTATATAGTCTAACTATGTAACCTTGTCATTGTGGCATAGAAGCTACTTTTTATAAACAAATATGTGTGGCTCTTTTCCAATAAAATTTTATTTGGGGACACTGAAATTTGAATTTTATATGATTTTCAAATGTCACAACATATTCTTTTGATTTATTTTCAACCATTTGGAGATATTTAAAAAAAATTCTATTTGGCGAGTGGTAACAAAAAAGGCAGCCATTAGCTGGATTTGGTCTGGGAGACATCTTTTGACAAATCCTGTGTTAAATAAGCAAACATGGATATGTTAACTAACCAGTTATGGAAAAGACTACATTACATAACCCAAAGTAGCACGACTTTTTGTCAGGTGTCACTCTTTTTTTTCCTTTGCCTCTGTAATCATGGTGCTTATGGAATTCTTTCCTGTATCTGGTTACACAGCAGATCTACTCAAGTTAGTCTTTCATACATGAAGGTAGTTTGAAATTCGGAGCCCCAAACACATACATGCAGAAATGTCAATTTCAGTACAAATATGTCCTCTATGACAGAACTTTCTTGATACCTCAAAAATCCTTTCTACAAACATTGAACACTCAGTCCTGAGCAAGTCAGGATTTTCCCTCTGCCTGTTCTCCCAGCTCGTATCTAAATTCTGGAAGACTGCATAATACTACAGCAAAGCACCAGGTGTAGTGCTCAGTCCTTTGTGGCATCTATCCATGCTTGCATCTGTTCAAATGTCATGGACCATCCATGGTCATTGTCAACTGTCCACGAAAGACATCCCATTTCCTATCTTGTCTGTAATGATAGCTGTGATTGTTTCTACGTCCTCTTCATCTGTACTTTGAGGCCTCTTCAAGTTCACCACTCTTTCTCATTTAAATTGCATCCACATTCGGAGCTTGTGAAGAGTTGAACTGCTCTACAACACTACATGGGGACTGTGACAAACTCAGCATTTCTGTCCCCAGCATTGTCCTCTGTACAGCCATCTCTGTATGAAAGCTTGCACACTGTTAGTGGGGTGGGAGTCTTGCAAGGCTTCCACCTTCAGGGCTCACAATGGGAAGTGGGGCACCTACTTTTGGACCCCAAACCTATAGAGGGCTCTGTTGCCCTGTGTTCCCTGCCTCTTCTCGGAGCCCACATCATCCTCTCATATGATGGTTCTCCTCAAGTTCAGCTTCACCTCCAGTTCAGAGGGATTCTTTTTTTAATCACTGGAATAGCAAAAGTCTGCTCTTTATCTTATACATTCTCCCAAATATGTTCTTTTTGGCAATAACTTTGGGCTTTGATTCCTTCAGCATCTGGCCTTTTGAGATTGAAAAGCTTTTCTTTAAAACTACTGCCCCACTATGTATTTCCAAAGTCAATTTGAAACTCAAGAGCTAAAAATTGACACTATCCGTGCCCCACCCCCCAATCCTTTAGCAACCCCATCTTGAAGGCACAGAGTATAGAGTAGCATTCTTTAATGAACGAATGGAGGAAAAAGCAGTGGGACCACAGATATTCCCTTAGCTAGTATATGGCATTGTTCACAGAGCACTGCTGTATCCACCACTATGCCCTGATGAATTGGCCGTACACCCAGCGTATGGGGAGATGAAGCCCACTCCGGAGTCCACAGGAACATTTCTTTGAAATATTTGACTTGAGAGCCCAGAATTTAAATTTAAATTCTTGAATGAAAGAGTATATTTGGAATGTGTTAGATTCCTTGCCACATCTCCAGTGGAGGCAGATTGCCAAAAATTCTCATGGCTTTTCTTCAAGTTTTGTCTCTGGAAGTTAACATATCCTGTAACCGTGCTTAAGTTATGTACTGCCAGCATTGATTTCCATTTTATCTACTCTGTTAATTAATTGGGTCCTTGGTGTTGTGAGCAAAAGCAAAAGAACGTGATTCCTGTGAGTATCATGACTCAAATAATCAAATGTTGTCAAAATGAAGAACAGAAAAACAGAAAACATTGTCTATTGAGCATGAAATGTCAAAGACATATGAAGTTTTTGTTCGATTCTTTGAAGGCTGAAAACTTGTTTTATGTTTAAGCCACGAAGGAAGAGCTGACATGGATCAAACAGAATTTTAATGGCAGCCTTACTTGCAATTTGACTGTAAGGAGCAGCAGTATCAAAAGCACTTTGCTTATTCTCATGTATTGTGATCCAACCAAAATTGTGAAACTCTAAGTTACCATGGGGAGATCTCACATCTTTCTTCAGGAGCTTCTAGAATGTTTGAGGAGACAAAAAAATTGCTGACCTCTTAACAGTCACCAATTCAAAATTGACCATCACAAGTTACTGATGGTCTCAAATAAGAATGTCTAACAATTAAATTTTTTTTTTAATGTTTTCAAAACATGCAGGGTAATTTTTTTATCCCTTAGAAATCCCTTTGGTTTCTGTATTCACTTTTGTCAATCATTCTGAATGTGGGTGGTGGGTTTGTTTTGTATAAATTTTACTCGTAGCCTAAAAAGTAAATCAAAGCCATCAGGTCCACAAACCTTTCTTATTATCTTAAATTAACAATTCTAGAAAGTCCTGCAATTCATGGGACTTAGTGAAAAGAGATCAGAGCTTTTCAAAAGTTTGTGTGTGTGTGTGTGTGTGTGTGTGTGTGTGTGTGTGTGTGTTTTACAAAGTTGGCTTTAATTTTATAAAACTGCTTCCAATTTAGGAAAATCATTTATCTTCTATCCAACATCTAAGTGCTCTGTCCAATTAACAAGACTTTGGCCACCCATGACAAAGTTTATCCACTGGTTATCTCACTTGCAAAAATGGTATTGATGGAATGTGTGATAAGCTCTGCTTTCTTCAAGTGATACTCAATCTCTAGCCAATTCTAAATATAAAAGCTACAAAAATATTCTGTGATCCCAAACAACTGATTGATTGGAGATGACGTTTCAAGCTTTGAGCTAGAGATGCAGTGACTAGGTCTTGTGACCAGGAGCTTTAAATTCTCCTGTCCTCCTCTAGTGTGTTTGTGAAACATTCAACAAAGCTGCCTGGTTTGCTGACATCAACTCACGCCTGTTTGCAGCTTTGAGCATCTTTGTTGATTTGCCCATCTTTTGGCAAGGGTAGGCACAGCCAGGCCCGGTGTGGGAAGCTGTTGGCAGATGAGCCGTCCTGTACACTGCAGAAGCCAGAACCAAAGAGCTAATCCTCAATGGCAGTGAGGGTGAGATCACCTGCCTTCCTTCCTAAATAAACAGATGGAAAGAGTTTGCAGTTCATTACTTCCCCAAGTTAACAATTTATTCCACTTCTATGTTTTACAGTAATAGAATGAGAAGTTCTTCTCTTTGGGGAAATTTTAGTTTTCCTTAATTATTCTACCCACACAACAAGAGAGCTGAGTCTTCTGGGGATAGATGCAGTGAAGTCAAAGTTAATTAGTTTCCTTGCTGTGTACTGCATTCAGGTAAAATATCACTGGAGGGGCACACTGACAGTCAGATCACTTGTTCAGATGATGTGTTCCTAGAAAGGCAGAGTTCTATCAGAAAAATCTGCATGGAAGTCATATTTCACCTTCCTTGAGAGTTAACAGCATTTGATACTCACCTTGGAGTAATTTCTTTCACCTCCACTTTGTCATTCCTTTAAGATGTCAGAAGGCAAAAGGAGAAAGATGGAATGACCTGCAAGTCCCTAGTGAACTCCAGAACCACGTTCCTATTTAGCTGTAGCGTGAAACTCACAAATCAAATGCAGTTTGTGTTTCTCTTATGATTGTGAAAGTGATACATTCTGCGAAATATCAAGGCTAAACAAAGAAATCTGCCTTCATGATCTTTTGTCATTTCATAGCTGGCAGTTCAAATCAGGCTATCAGCATTACATGAATATGTCTATGGCACAAAAATGAGCTTTCAAATGAAGTGTTTGTTCGTTTCTTATCTGATTATGGGCTGATTACATGCAAGCGTGCCAAGTACATGATTTACAATAGGAAAACAGAAAGTTTCAGCATTGAGTATTATTCCCAAGTGATCCTATTATTAACTTATTAAGCATGTGTCTTGTAATGGACTCAAGGTTTCTGTCACACAAAGAAAGAGTGTTATCATGTACTAATAAAATAAGCAAAGTCTGAACATCAGACTAACACTAAAGACAAGTTATACATTGCCATCTTCAAGTCAAGGTCTAAGAAAGATTGCCATGTAATTAAGGAAAAATTCTGAAGGTAACCACGTCAGGCTGGCTCTCTTAATTTAAATAAATAAATAAACAGTTGAAAACCCTGTAAGTAGCTAAAAACAGACACCTCCTTCAACAAGTTTGCTTTTCTGTTCAACTCTTGCTTTCTTATCTGTCATTTTATCTATCATTTCTTATCTGTCTATTTATTATCTGTCATTTTCTAAGGAAGGACGTACTCCGTCCTTCCTTAGAAAATGACAGATAATAAATAGAAAGCAAGAAAACAAGAGTCCTTTTCCAGGTTTTCATAGCCACCTTTTCCTTCTTGGCTCTATCTTATATAATCATTTCATATAGTAGTAAACACTTGAGTGTCCAAAATCTTCACTGAAAGAAAATTACCTTCTTCGATGGGGTTTTCAAATTTCAAACCTGAGGACTTAATCTCTCTCTTGTCTGCATTTTTATCTGTGCAAAGAAAAAGAAAAAGCATTTTCTACAAAATCATGGCCTTGAGAATATCCAGTGACTTTTCTTTTAAGTTTACCTGCTTGATTCATGGATGGATCACTGAAGGATGAGATAAAGGAGAAGGAGTGTTTCTAAGTGTCAAACAAGTGACTTCTTCTCATTTTCCTTACACAGCTGACAATAACTAAAGCTCAAAGTCATTACTTCTGTGCCACAAATATAAATGCTTTCTTTTTATTTGCCCTGAGTAAGGTCAACTTATCCTGGTTCATGTTTTAATGCTGTAATTAGCTCATAACTTAATAAGGATTCTTATCATCTATGCCTTCACAAAATCTGATGCACAAAATATGAGACTGTGGACAGCCTGATGCAATGATATGGATTCCTATGATACACTGGAGCAGAATTGATTTCTGTTTCCAGTTATGAAATAAAATAGTAGAATTTATATTTCCTTTAGGATGAGAATTAATTCACTGTAATTAAATATCTGACATGGCCAATTCAGACCCATTTTTTGGAACTTTTAGGAATTATGAAAATAAGAAGCTTTTTCTTGAGAGACCAGTGGAGCAGCGATATAATAGAAATGATAGAATTGAACAATTCAGATTTAGGACTAATTTTCTTTGGTTGGCATTTCCCACAAAAGAACAAATCTAATGTTGGTGTTTGTGCCTATCTTGAATGAAATCTAAGGAGAGTAAATATAAAAAATACAAGTCACTGGTAACATTCTGTATAGAACTTCCAGATTTTCCCATAGGCCAAGGCTACAGCAGGATGTATAATCATGCCTGAAGCCAATAAACCACCTAAGGACTGAAACGACAAAGATCTCTCTGCTCTGTAGGTTTGCCTCCTGTCTTTTCATAACACTATGTGCTTGACTGTATTTATTTATTCAGAAAATATTTATTGAGAACTTATATCATGCCAAATACTGGGCTAGGCTGGGGGCATACATTAATGCCCTCATGGAGGTTAACATTTCTCTCTCACTAGTTGTAATGAAATAATGGCACAATTAAATGAAAGCATACAATTAAAAACCCACTTGACAGGTGCTACTATACGTACAACAACAGTTTAATAATAATGATACCGTGATAGAGTGTACCTAGTCTAGAAGGCAGGGATGGATAGTCTGAGGAAGTGATAGATGAAGTAGGGATAAAAGTACATGCAGGTCTTAGAGCAGAGGGGAGACTGGTCATGTGGGGGCCTAAAAGAGCCCCTGCTTAGCTGTACTGGACTATGAGAGCTAAGCCTAGAGAGACAGGTTACATAATGCAAGGCTGTTTTATATGCAGAATTTTCATCCTCATCCTTAAAGTAATGCAAAGCCATGAAATATTTTAAGAGGGTAAGGACTCTGTAACAAACACATCTGCAATTTTAAAAGATGATTCTGAATATAGAGACATGAAGAAATGGGAAAAGAATCACTCATTATTGTGAGGCAAGAGAAAGGAAGGAAAGTAAACAGTTTTAATATTGAACTAGTCTGGGTTTAGGTAAGCATGATAGAGAGACTTCAGATATTTAGATCATCTGTCCTTCTTCAACTTAAATGACAGAGCAGGGATAAAAAGTATAAACTCCTCAGGACTAAGAGAAAAGCAGTAGCTAGAGCTGATAGAGGAGTGGTAGCTAAAATAGGGGTGTGGGGTGGAAAGCCATAAGAAACCACCAATTTATGCACAGAGTATCAACAAAGGCTCAGAATTTGGAGGCCTCAAACACCCCAGTATGGTTGAGATGCTGGTTAAAAATGCGGACGTTGGCTTTAAAAACTGCGTATGGAATTTGAAGAAGACAGGAGATCCAGCTGGAGAGTCATGCAACTCTGTCCTCCCTCCCAACTATCCCCCAACCTGCATTTTTTTTTTTTTTGAGAAATTTGCTGATAGGAAATTTAGATCTTATTTACTCACATATTTATTCATTCAATGGATACTTGTTAATTCCCTACTATGTACTAGGCAGTGAATAAAACGGTTCCAGTCTTATTCTAGAAGGAGATAGAGATAAAATAAAGAAATAGTAAGTAAACAAGAAAAAATATTAGTGACAAAAATTATGCAGAGGATTAAACATAGCATGATGTGATAGTGAGTGACTATCGTCAGCATGGCTGGTCAGGAAACATTAGTTTCATCACATTGACTGGTCAGGAAACAGCTACAGGTATGGGTGACATCTCTAAAAATGGTAGTTAAGAGCCAATCTGCAAGATACTCTTTCTCCTACTATTCAAATTCCAGAATATTGTGGAATATCTGGACTATATGGTCTATCTCCCTCAGAGTAAGAGAAACTAGCCTTCTTCTCTAAAAGGTCACAGATAAGCAACCTCTAGATATGACATAGACCTCGCCCCAAAGTAAAAAGGAAATAATAAGGACCTTATTATTGAAGCCTCAAGTTAACAATGACTACCTCCAAACATAAAAGTTACAGTCAGCTTTGATGCTTTACATTTAAATATGAATGGACAGCCAATGATAGCTATATATTCCAGGGGTACTACAGTTAAGACAGACTGATCAAAACAACTGGAAGACTACATCTGAGGTAAAAAAAGGAAGTCAGACAGCAGGAAAAAAGAAATAACAACAACAACAAAAAACTCTTAAAAAAAACCCCACCTTGAATTAATATCCCCCAACACATAAGAGAAGTTATGTTTTTTCCATAAATCAAAACCTGAGCCCATGAAAATGAAACACGGAAAGAAAAAAACTTTTGGAAATTAAAAATTTAAGTGCAAGAAATTTTGCAAAATCATGCCAGATATTTTCCCAGAACCAAGGAGAAAGAGGTAGAAAATTGAGAAGAGCATATAAGAAAATTAAAAGATCAGAACAGGAAATCTAAATGTGTGATAGAAATTTTAGCTGTTTTTCCTTACCATGTTGGTGTGTGCAATTGACTGTTCCTCCAGGACATAAGACTTTCAAGACCAAGCGATTCCTGGCCAAGAAACAAAAGCAGAATCATCCTATTCCCCAGTAGATTTGGATGAAAACTTGTAATAAAATCAGGTAAAACTCCAAGGAGGCACTGGAGAGGAGCCAAGCCAGGTTCATAAAGGATCACACATGAGATACCACACATATTTATGCCATGTGAAGGTCGTCTGTTCCTATCCTATCACTCTGTAAACATCCCCACTGCATGAACAATAGACATGTTTTATCTGGAAAATGATTTTTCTCTCTTACTATGCTTCTACACCAGTAGGTTGATTTCAGTAATAAATATGTGAGACCTCTTGTTTGAAAAAAATAGAAAAAGTGTGATAGAAATTTTAGTAAGGAAGAGCAAAGAAGAGAGAGAGAGAGAGAAATTATAAAATAGAAGAAAAAACCCAGATAATAAAGATTTGGCTCTTCAAATTAAAGGGCCCATGAAAAATCTTATGATGTGAAAAAAATACTAGTAATAATAATAAAATCTTATGATGTGAAATAAATACTAGTAATAATAATGATGATGGAAAATCTTATGATGTGAAATAAATACTAGTAATAAATACTAGTAATAATTACAAGGCACATAGTTGGGAAATTTAGGATATGGGAAAAGATATCTAATGACAGTTTATAGAGTAAAAGGACAGGTAGTGTACAAAGAATAGAGAGTTATAATGGTGGGAGGGAATCTCAATAGCATCATTTAGAAGACAGAAGATAGTGGAGCTATAACTTCATAATTTGAAGAGAAAAGTATTTTCATTTTGTAATTCTCTTCCTAGCCAAATTCTAAATCAAGTGTAAGAGTAGAACAAACAAAACAAGGATTCAACCTCCCGTTTTATTTCAGCTGAGAAAACTATTGAAGGATGTACTCCAGAAATGATTAACTCAAGAAAGTAAAAGAAACCAGGAGATCCCAAATTAAAGGCTGTTGAGCCAAACACCAGAGATGACTCTTGGCAATTCCAGAATGACAGCTGAGTGGCAGGCTCAGGAAATATTCTTTCTAAACTGGAGCAGGAGGATAAGACTTTGGGAAGGAGATCTGAGGGAAATGAAAAGGAAAGCAATGATAGGTGATTGATATGTGAACATTCATATAATAATATTGGTCAGTATTTGACACATGCACTGGAGAAGTTAATAAGCTCATAATAGATGTTAGAGCATGTTGAAAATTAAGAGAAGTGGGATAAGAGTCCACTTTTTCCCAAAGAAATTAAAATATTCTAAAAAGGAAAATGCTACTTGACTATGTAATGAATAATATTAAGAAAGTCACAGTAACGTTAGCAATGGCTATTGAATTAATGAAAAATTTGATATTACTCAATGGGAGAAGGAAAGTAGAAAAAGCTGTGGTTGGTGGTGTAAGAGAACTAAACCTTCATCTAATTTGATGGAAGTCAGTAAACAATTTCTAAAGTTAATAAATGAGTCATTTTCAGGGTAATAATTTAATCATTTTTGAACAAAGTTACAATCATGTCCATGGTTTAAAATTAAATCTAAATATATTAGCTATAAGAAATTGGGATTGATTAACTTGCTTTTATTAAAATTATTAGTGTCTGTCTATAAAAACAATACAACTTACAAGTATGTTTGACTTTCACACAATTTTTTTTGAGATTTTATTTTAAAGTAATCCTATACCAAACATGGGGCTCAAACTCACAACCCCAGGATCAAGTGTCACATATTCTACAGACTGAGGCAGCCAGATGCCCTGACTTTCACAGAATTTAGAAGGGATTAAAAATAAGTCATTGTTTTCAAAAGATGCCTCCTTTAGTAGAACTATAGGGTCTTGTTAACACTTATTATCCTTAAAAATGAAATTATAAACAAAGCTCTGATTAGTGATAATGCTAGTGGTTTCTCCTCCTGAAGCAATTACTGCCATTGTGTTTGTAACCACAAACATGTATAAGAAACAAAGTACCTTCTCATCTGAGAGAAGATAACACCATAGTGTTTCTCAGGGTGTGTATTTTATGGATCCACTCAACAAACATATTGAATAGCCACAAGACAACCGTTTCTTAGGAATACAGAAAGGAGCAAAACAGATGAATAGTCTGTCCTCATGAAATTTATATTCTAATAAGACCAGGAACAATATATAGATGAAAATATATAGTAAAGTATACAAAACATTAATAGTACTAAGTGTTATGAAGATGAAGAGAAAAGGATTGGGAATTTAGGGAGCGTGTATTTGCCATTTTAAATATGGTGGTTAGGGAAAACCTCACTGAGAAGACATTTTAGTAAAGATCTAAGGGAACTAAGGGAGCTAGTGATGAAGATATCTAGAGGAAGAACATTCCAGGCTAAGAGAATGTCAAATACATAGGATCTGAAGTGGGAGCATGCCACACATGGTTATGAAACAGTAAAGAGGCTGATCTGACTTTCATACATTGAGTGAAGGGTGAGTGGTAGCATGAAACACTAAAGTTATTAAGTTTCATGACGTTGTGGAGCACCATAGACCATACTTTGAATTTTACTCTTAACAGAGAAATAAGATCTAACTTAGACACCCACTTAGCTGCTGTGCTGAGAAAAGATTGAAGAGGAGCAAAGGTCAAAGTCAAAAGATCAATTGGAAAGCTGTCTAATAACAATCCAGATGAGAAGTTATGGCAACTTGAACCTGGGGGATAATTATGGGCTTGAGAGGCTCTGTTTGAAATCTAGATAATTTTCGAAGATAGAACTAACAGGACTTGCTGATGAATTAGATGTAATGAGGAGAAAGATGGATAAAGAACTCTAAAATTTTGTCCCAAGAACTTGAAAGGATATGGTTGTTGCTAACTGAAATGGGAAGGGCAGGTCATTTCTGGTGTTTTGTTGGCAGTGGTAGGGAAGATCTTGACTCAGTTTTGAACATGTCTGTTATATATATATCCAAGCCTATTATATGAATATAAATGTGAAAATAAATGGTCAAGCTAGAGACATGATTTTGGAAGCGAATAAAGTATCTAAAGCCAAGAGACTGGGTGTAATTATCAGTTGTGACAAATTCAAGTATTGAGAAGAGTTTCAAGGACATTTTAATATTAAGAGGTCAGGGAGCAGAAGAGGAACAAGTAGATAGAGAAAGAGGAAAACCATGACTTATACTGTTTCTACCACCTTCTGCATCATCTGTAAGTCTAAGAAGTTGTAGAACAGCCTCTTGCAGGCATCAGCTAAGAGCTGACTGACACCTTAGGAGGGAGAGGAGCTGTTCTCCAACCAAGAAGGTCTGCTTACCATCACTCCCAGTGACTGACTTAGGGGGAATTCATGTTTCCATTTCTACTACATTAAGCCCCATGGTCAGGAAGTCTTGTGTCCTAAGAGGGCATACTTCTATCAGAAGATAGAATAAGTTATGAAAAACTTAAAGCTATGGCTGATGCCCCCTAAGTTTGGATTCTTTGTGTCAGCAGATCAGCAGGTGAAGAAAGGGTTCATCATGACATCAGACAGCAAAAAAACCAAGAAAGTATGATGTTGTGATTCAATAGAAGGTAGTGGTTCAACCAGGAGGAAGTAATCAACTGCCAAATGCTTACTTGTTATATCAGGAAAATGTAGCCTGAAAAGTTAACCTTGGACATGGTAAATTGGAAGTTGTGTGTGTGTGTGTGGGGGGGGGTCTTGGTAAGAGTAGTTTCAGTAGAATAGTATCTGGAAAATTCAATTTAATTTAAGTTAATTGGGTGCATGGAAAGGTGAAAGAAAAATCAGGCAGTTAAGAGAGATAACTCTTTAGAGGACTCTGCTCCAGAGAAGAAATAAAGAGGTTACTAGAAGGAATAATGGGGCTATGGTTGGAGGAGAGATGGAATCAAAATGGTAAATGTATACTAATGAAAGACCATGTAGAGACAGAATGAATGATGAGGAGAGATTAGCTGAAGCAGTTTTCTTAGGGAAACAAGAAGAAATGAGATTTCGTGTTCCAACAGAAAGATTGGCCCAAGGAACACCAATGGTTTATTCACAATCACAGGAGAGAAGGCAGAGAATATGGGCACAAATAAATGCAGGGGCACACATGAAGGGTGGTGCTTTAGGGACTTCTGCTGTAAATTCTCAGTGAAATAGGAGGCAGGTCATCCACTGAGAGTGGAATGCAGTTGTTGGGGATTTGAAGAAAGCCAGCATCTAGGCCAAGAATGTTTGCGGCATTTTCCCCCTGCTCTTTCATACTTGATTTTCAATTTATCGTGGCATTCGATGCCAAAGACATGGAGAATACAAGCATCATTCATCACCTATGCCACTGCCTCACTGGTTCCAGTTGAACCAGTGAACCAGTTGAACCAGAATCCCTTCCTGGATTATTGCAGTCATTTCCTAATTGGTATCTTGCTTTCACCCCTGGTCTTTCTATGATCCATCGGGAAAAATAGCTAGAGAGACCCTTTCAAAACATGTCAGATGACATCACTCCTCTGCTCAAAACCTCAGCGGCTTCCCGTTGTACTCAGAACAGAAGCCCAAACCTGACAATGAATTTACAAGGACCTACGTGGTTTTAGCCCCTTATTCCTCTGGGACATCATCTCTAATCACTGTCTCTTGCTCACCGGACTCTTTGGTGTTCCTGGAACATGTCTGATGTGTTCCTTCCTTTGGGCATCTGCACTGTCTGATCCTCTGCCTGGAAAGCCCACCTATAGATATTTGCATGACTACATGCATGCACCTGGCCTACCCACCAAATTTTGCAAATAACATGTTCCAGCAAGCACATGTTCCTTTTCCTCCTTTTTTCCTCATAATATTTGAAGTTTCCTAATATATAATTTACCTATTTTTAAATTGTCTTCCCATGCTAGAAGATAAACTCCACAAAGCCACAGGTTTTTGTATTAATGCTGCCTGTGCAACAGTTCTTAGAACAGTACCTGAAATTTAGGGAGAACTCAATAAATATTTTTTGAGTGAATGGGAGAGAGTGGATGGATTAAGGAAATACAGCAGGATTAATTGACAACATTAAAGGCCCATTCGAGGCTAGCAATCACACATTAAACCTACACGGGTTGTGTTGGTAGGATGAATTGATAAGATGTTTGGGGTTGGTGAAGGGGTGAAGAAGGCTTGAACTAATGCCAAGGACTGCAGCAATAACAATAAACAATCACGTATGAGTGAATTGCCCTATAAGGAGTGTGGGTGCAATTAGTTTCTGGGTTTTTCCTCTGCTCCGTATAGGTTTGGGGCTAGTGCTAAATTGCTTCTGAAGTCAGCTTATTGAGTTGAAGCTGTGGCAAATTATTGGCCTTTCTGGAGTTCTTTTTGTGCTCATCTGCCTCTGAGTGAAATCGACTATTGGTAAATATTTTGCCGGAATAGAAAGTTTTAAAGGCTCTGGCACTGGAATAATCTGAAAACAAAACAAAACAAAACAATTATTTACTGTTCTGAAAAATGACCTTTGTACTTGTGTGTGTGTGTGTGTGTGTGTGTATTTCATGTATGCCCCAGTACTGAAAACACTACAGAGCCCATGAATGGCTCCTTTAATATCATATGGGGAGTTTCTGTATAGGCTCTCTTCCTGGACTTCAAGCTGATGGGATGACTCTATGGCATCATGATTGCCCACACTTTATTGTACTCAAGAAGGAAATGATGTGTTTGGTTTAGACAATATATAGAATGAGGACATGATAGTACTTTCAAATATAAATTTTGATACATTTCTTTCTTTGAGAAAAATCAATTCATTTATTTCTCCTCTTCAACTCTCTCTCTTACACACACACACACACACACACAGAGTCATTGCCACAAACTTTGCATTTTTCAGTTGGAGCAATTTGAAAATCTTAACTCTCTTCAAGTTTGTATAATAGCAGTGGGGTGTGTGTATAATTCCCTTGTTGTCAGCCAACAGAAGTAGAAGTGCAGGGGTGATCTGAAGGAGAGAAACATTTGCTAAATATTGGCTCACTTTTTTAATACCACCTTTGTTTGTTAAGTTAAAGCATTAATTATAATAAAGTGATCTACCCTAAAACTGAAAAGTGTCATAGCAGAAAGTCAAATAACCCATTAATTCCTCTAACATTAGGCACCAGATGATGTAACTAACAATATTTAACTTTATCTTTTTGAAAAAAGAAAAAAATCTTTGAAATAGTACAGTTTTTAAAAAAGATTTTATTTGTTTGATAGAGAGAGAGAGAAAGAGCACCTGTGCACATGGATGGGCAAAAGGGTAGAGGCAGAGGGAGAAGATAGTCTTAAGTAGACTCCCCACTGAGTGCAGAGCATGATATGGGGCTCACTCCCAAGACCCTGAGATCATGACCTGAGCCAAAACCAAGAGTCAGGGGCTCAACTGACTGTGCCACTCAGGCACCCCTGAAATAATGTAATTTTAAAAACAAAGAACTAAATTTTAAAAAATTTAAATAGAATTACTTTGGGGGATGTTATTTTGTGGAAGACAGCGTGATGTCACTTTTAATCACAGAAAAAATCTTTTCTCCTTCTGTTCATTTTTTAGAAGAGAAAATTAATTTATAGTCCCTTTGATGGTCTTTGTTTTCATTAAATTAATTTCTATTACATGTTGAGGTCAGAGGTGCTGAAAGAGATGTCAGTGACATCATCCCTCAGTTGTAAAACCAGCCTAGTGGGAGCTGCTTCTTCTTTTTTTTAATTTAAAGAGGATTGTTGTAATAATTTTCCTGCATTAAATAGTACATTGTAGAAAATAAAACAGAACTAGCATAATGAAGAAAAATTAAAGACAAATCTTAGGAAAAATTCATTTTAGAAAAAATAACATTAGCTGTGACATTGTCTTTTTACATGAGTAGAAGTTGAATCATTCTCAGGCAGTAATTCTCGGCTTTCAGGTATGTGAGAATCACCTACATGTTTGGGCCATGTGGAGGGCCATGTGTCATTCTAGCAGAGTTTAGGCCTCAGTGGGGATGGGATGCAGCCCAGGATCTGCATTTTCACAAGGATTCCAGATAATTCTCATTCAAGTGATTTTGGTTTGAGAAACACTATTCTAAATGATGAACTTTTTTTTTCTCTTCAGCCCAGCGAAGCCCAGGCATTCTCACCTTCTAGCCTGAGACTAACCAGAATATTTTTTTCAAAGAAATGCAAAAAGCAGGGACAAACGAATAAGCAATCTTTCTTTTCTGTCAGGAGAATTAAAAGGCTCAAATGACAAATGTCTGGCTCTTGGAGCATCTTATTGGGAATAATTTTTGTTCATAAATAAATTAATAAATAAATTTTGTTCATAAATCAATTTTGCTCATCTTACACGAGTGCATGTCCTCATCTACATATCTGGAAGGTCAGGAGAGAGTAAGAGAACAAGGGGGCATTGGGGTCCTCGAGGGCTGCGATGTTAGGAAAGAAGGAAAGACACTGAAAGAGAAGGCTGGAAGCTAACGAAAACTTCTGGGGCTTTACAAGCATGCACGAATTGTATATATATATATATATATTTTTTTTAAAGTTTTGTTTATTTATTTGACAGACAGAGATCACAAGTAGGCAGAGAGACAGGCAGAGAGAGAGGAGGAAGCAGGGTCCCCGATGAGCAGAGAGTCCGACGTGGGGCTTGATGCCAGGACCCTGGGATCATGACCTGAGCCGAAGGCAGAGGCTTTAACCCACTGAGCCACCCAGGTGCCCCACGAATTGTATATTTAATATTCACACAGACAGGGGATACATGAAAGGTCCTCACTGAAGTATTTCTGATTTCATAGCTGCTACAAACAGAGTTTTCAAGTTTTGTGAGTTTGTTTGTTTGCTCATTGTGGTTGGTATTGCGTAACTTTGTATGACTTTACATAAAGTCTTTTCTTTGTATAAGGGAGTTTTGGTCTCAGATAATTCATTAACTTAGGCTTCTTTGGATATACAACATACAAATAAACAAGAATCTGTCTACAGATTTCCTTCCTCCCTTCTTCTCTTCCTCCCTGTCCTCTTTCTTCCCCTCCTCTCCCTGCCCGTCCTCCTCCACTGCTCTTCCTTCTCTCTCTCTCTCTCTCTCACACACACACACACACACACACACAGAAATGTTTAATTAGGTACTTTTATTTCTGCCTTGGTAGTGAAAATTGGGCATCATCTTATGTTCTGTTTTAATTGGAGAAAAAAAAGACTGGTTTCAGCATTTCTATAGAGAGAAAGAATTAGGTTGTATCAAGGCGTCAGGATTAATAATGTTACAAATGGAGGCATGAAATCAGAATGAATGATTTAGAATTGGCAGAGAAGGAATTTTGACTTTTTTTTTAAACATACATGAAAAAAAAAAAAAGGAAAACGTAACAGAGCTTGGAAATCAAAAGGAATATTGAATAGAGTGCCCAAACTTTGTTGCAAAGTTGAGTTGGTTAAAAAATAGAGAGATGTGCAATATTCCCTCTCTCTGCTTTCATTTAGTATCCCATCCACCCTGAGCATTTGGAGATTTAAACATCAACAAATAGCTTTATGACTTCAGTTTGAGAAGTGTGGGCGGGGATTGATATGGTGTATAAATCTTGCCAAAATGTTCTGAGACACTCTCTTTTGTCAGAAAGAACAATAGATGCAGGAACCTGGTCAGGTGTAATTGAAATCAGACTCCACCATGATAGATGAGGTAGAATTATTTTTTCTATAAATAAATGAGTACCCTCAATATGGAATTCGCAGTGCCTGTGGGACTGCTTCTAGCCTCTTACTTTGGCTGAAGGCTTTTAATACAAAGTAGAGGATAGTGCATACCTCCTTATTAATCAAAGGTAGAATAACATCTATAAATATTGCTTGCTTTTGTAGGGGGGATTGTGTTGCATATTTAAAATAGAAGTGCCTGGGTGACCCAGTCAGTTAAGTGGCTAACTTTTGATTTTTAGCTCAGGTCATGATCTCAGAGTCCTGGGATCCAGCTCCGGGTCTTGGGCTCCCTGTTCAGGGGGGAGTCTGCTTGAGTATTCCCTGTCTCCCTCTCCCTCTGCCACTCCCCACTCTCTCTCTAAAATAAATAAATCTTCAAAAATACATTAAATGTTCAATGAACTAATAATATATCTTAATGTTACTTTCCCAGAATTTTCATTTAGAATACCTTTTCTAGATCTTAAAATCTATTTATTACATAATGATTTTAGGATTGATTCTGTTCATCTTGGGAGAAATACCTTCAGTGCTCTAGTTTGGTGATTTTATCAACTAAAGCTAGAAACTTCAGAACATATACGTAAGAAATAAAGAAAACACAGCAAAAATCATTGACTGATATCTTCACACAAATGCAAACATGTATTACTCGTTTTGATCGATATATATTTGTACCAGTCATATAAGATACTTGAAAATAACTAGAAAAGTGACACTTAACCAAAGTTCATTTGAAGTTTCAAACTAAAATTATGTCATATGCTTTGCAAGCTACTTATCAATGAAAACTACATTTTTGCCTGGTTTATTTAATTTTTTTTGGTACAATTTTCATAGCCATCTTTATCCATCATGAAACTGTTTCTATTCTCTTTCTTGCTTGCTTGTTAGGATCTATCCGAAAGCAGGTTTGATTAACGTAGTTATAGAAAAGAAAAAACAAAATTTCCAAATCAAAATAGCTAAAAGGAATGAAACAGAAAGCTCCCATTTCATATCTGAATAGTATTTGTTTTAATGCTATTTATTTATCATGATATATGATATTACCTAATAATAATAATTCATTTTTGTAATTTTTGAAATAACCACGCCTTACATTGAGTCACATGAAATTGGATTTTATTTAAGTCACAACAGTCAAATGCCAATAATTTTGAGATATTTGATCCATAAATGTATCACAGCTTCATTTTCTGTTCCTGTTTTTATCAGGTAATGGTTTTGGAGTATTGAGAAATCTTTGATTCCTTCGGTTCATGATAAAGTTTCTTATGCACAGTGTCTTATAAATTTAGGTTAATGTGTGGCTCAGACCATTTATCCATTCTCTGGTTATACTCGTATCTTATAGGGGTTTGCAGTAAATAATCAATTGTTGTGGTTTTATTATGGTATTTTTTTTTGTATTTCCTCTAAAGGATCATTTATTGGAAAGGAGAGTAGGAAAAGATAATCTGAAATTTAAAGAGATCTCAGAAAACAAGAGGAAAAGATTTATTTGATAATATAGTAAAATATGAATTTATGGATTTTACAAGTTCCCCAAACAAAAATTTATTTCTATTGCATGCTAGATTATGTTTCTTTAAAAATAGCAATTTTTCTGTCTTAAACAACACTCAAGATCAATCATAGACATTACAGAATGGAAGGCAGATGTAGAGGTCACCATTTAACCAAGTTTTACTTGACCTGTTCCAAACTAATCTGTCTCTTTCCTATTTCTAATAATCTCTGGGGATGGATATTTCAGAACCTCTTTCAGTAAAATGTTTCAATGCTTAAAAACTATGAGTATGGAACATTTTCTCTAGTTATTTATTTTATCATATGATTATAAAAGTAACAAATGTTCATTTGATATTTTGAAAGTTACAGAAATTAATAAATTGTGAACACCCTTTCCCACTCCCATAATCTTCAGGATACCTAAATAATTCCTCTTGATATCATATTCTTTAGTTGTCTATGTGTTGGAAAAAGGAAATATCTAGGCATATTCCCCATTTTTACTCTTCCCTTCTTCATCTCAGGTTTTAATTTCTTAACTTCTGGAATTATGATTCCTTTTTGTACCCTTTCTAAATTCTTCATATCGCTCTTGTGTTGTGAAACTCCAATTAGATTAAACATTTTATTGGCTATTGTTAATATTGATTCTACATATTTTTCCTTTGGATCTTTGTTATTCTCTGGTAGTTCATTAAAATTTTGAAGGCTACATCCATTCCCTTTAAGCCATCAGAATATCAATTAATGCCTTTTATTAGGCTTTGAAACATACTGGAAATAATTTGACAGCATAATAAAGGGGATAGTGAACCTAAATATATCTCTATTTGAAATTCCATAGCTTGCTAAAGTGTAATTACTAAGTGAATGCCTTATAATAATCCTCTTTGAAGGCTGAAATCATGGTTATGTTCAGGGGAGTGGGGGAGGGAAAATAGATGGTTTATTGTTTTAAAAGCTAGGTAGATGGATTAATTCATACTGAGAACATCTTGAAAAACATAATATATATATGAAACATACATATCTACAAAACATAATGTGTGTGTGTGTGTGTGTGTGTGTGTGTGTGTGTGTGTATAAGAAGTTCAAAAATACTTAGGAAAATTACCATGAGGCAATCATTCATATATTGATTCATTAGTAAATATTAACTAAATAATTACCATGGTGCTAACACCCAGATACAATAATGAATGTCATATTTTCTACTCTGGGGGAACTCACATTTTAGATAGAGAAGACTGGGAGATGAACCAATAATTGCAGTACAATATAGGTAGATGAAAGTATAGAATGTGATGGAAGAACACCTTGGGGTGTTCTTGGGAAGTCTACGGAAGACTTCATAGATGAAATGCCATTTGCATTCTTTTCTGTGCTTGGTACATACGATGCATACAGAAAGAGAGAATAAGAGGAGACAAGGAATTTTTTTTTTCCCTGATGAAGAAATCTTATTTATAAAGAAAAATCTTATGTCTGAGTAAGGTTGTTCATGATACTATTTTATAGATAGTATGCAAAAATTTGGTCATGATTTTTTTCCTGAATTCATCAGTCTAAATTATTTCTAAGTTATTTTGTCTTTATTATTATTTTGAAACTAAGAATTGTTAAACACCCTTAGATTAATACTCATTAAATGAGTGTACTACAATGGAAAACCAAAGAGATTTAGTACTGTCTACTAACACTATATAGAATTTTCCACTTTGTTTCTTGGCTTTGGTTTCCATAAAATAATTAAGGTAGATTACATAATTTTGTTTTCTTTCTCCCAACAAAAATACTCTTAAATGTTTAACTAATATGGTAAGACATTGTTTTACATATTAGGATGATAAAAATCATCTTACTATTTTTTTTTTTAAAGTAGGCT
Source organism: Martes martes (assembly GCF_963455335.1). Classification (NCBI taxonomy): domain Eukaryota; kingdom Metazoa; phylum Chordata; class Mammalia; order Carnivora; family Mustelidae; genus Martes; species Martes martes. The sequence goes on from NC_137889.1 coordinate 118,210,117, forward strand.
CCACATCCAACATGGAGCCCAACATGGGGCTTGAATTTAAAACCCTAAGATTAAGACCTGAGCTGAGACCAAGAGTCAGATGCTTAACTGACTGAGCCACCCAGGTGCCCCACTATTCTTTTGTCTTGATTCTAAAATGAATATTGAGAGGAACAATGCTTTTGAGAGATGGAATGGAAATGTTTTGGTAAATAGTAGTAGGAACAACGAAATATTATCCTTACAGTCCTTAAATAAAGAAAATGTTCAGCCTTACAAAGAAAGAGAGAGTTGGATATGGATATTCTTAAAGAAAAACAACTTCATTACAGCAGAGCTATGTTCAAGTATAGACAAGAAACATAATATCAATCTATTACGTGGGAACTGTGGAGAGCTGTGCTCCATTCCCACTTTCTTCTTAGCAGTTATTCCAGATCCTAATTAAAAGTGGTTTTTATTATTATTTAAATGTTCCACAGGGAAAGGCTTGTCACCTTTAAAAAATACTTTTGCAGAACAAAGTACCTCAATGTCATGACATAAGAATACAGGCAGGAAAAGACAAATGGGCTTTGGCAGTGTTTTCCCACGTGGATAAATCCAGGAGAAGCTAATAAATCAGGAAGGGTCATTGCCTTGAAAAGAAACATTGTCCATTCCTGAATATTTAGACTTAAAGAGATGGGATGCATTCTCAGGGTCATTCTACCTTTCATCATTTTTGCATCAGGAGGGACAGGAAGAGCTGAAGGCTAAACTAGGGCAAGCACTAAAGCAAATTATGTTTAAATAATTTCAACTCAGAAAAAAAGTTTCTATTTTTATAATGATGTACAAATACAAAAGAGACTCAGCATTTTGAAATTGGGTAGATATAAATGGATAAAAATTTGGCCAATGGTCAATAAAACCTGAAGGAAATACAAATGTAAAGTGTGTTAGAAGCAGTAATTTGTTTCAAATTTTGAAATTTTCCATTTAAGAAAATGTCTTCAAAAGGTTTAGTCATAATTTTCTATAATAAAGCTAAAAAGTAAAAATGATTCTAATATTTTATATAAACAAAAGCACTTTCCAGAGGTAGCTAATTTTACATCTCAAGTTATTGAGGAACTTATTTTTTTTTTAATTGAGGAACTTATAATGCTTATTCTCAAATTTAATTACAGCATTATTTTGGAACTTAAATAACAGTTAGTGTAAAATATTTAGTATGTTATTTATATTCTTCTGCATGCATTTTCTACTTTCTTAAATTTTTAACTGTTAATTTAAAAAAATGTAAATATATCATCTAGATTCTGTTTTGTCAGCAGTTATTCTTCTAAGAAATATCTTATAATCACTAGTATTCCTATTTGTTTTTCTTCATCTTTGGATATTAGAAAAATAATTTTAAAGTGCCATTAGCTATAGTCAACTATGTGTCTTGTATGGAGATTAATAATAAAAATGTACTGTATCTCATATATAAAGATGATGTTTAACCTGTTTTTCATTTTTCTTTCCTTTCTTTTTCTCAAAGGAAGGATAAAGCTCAGTATTATAGTCTAACTCCATGTAAGATTTGTTTGCCTTGACTCTACTCATCTATTTTCATTCTAGAACAAATAGACGTTTTAACTAGTTACCTTAAAGGGCATTCCTATCTTATGGTTTTTTATTCACTTACCATTCTTTTAGGACTTGCTCAAGTTGGTTCCTCCAGTTATTTACTGTAGGTACGAACAAGGTCATAGGTTCAGGCCACATCTGGGCCTGTGAAAGTGATGGCATGCAAACCTGGCCATCTGCTTTATAAATGCTTCATGTTAATCCCTATGGCAACAAGGCTAAGGAGTAGGCACGGTGGAGCAAAATGCATCCTGCTCCTGGAAAAACTCAAGTATATTCTCTACAGTAAGAGACAAATCAAGCTGGTAAACAGTGGCTCAGAATGGAGTGATAGACCCTATGGGGATCATGTCCTTCCTTCTTCCCATTATGTGTTATAGCCCAGTAATCAAACCATAAAGGACCTTGATGCTTCTAATAGAGAATCAAAAGCCAACTTCTAAACATCCTTATTTTATTGTGAAATAATATATGTAAAGCACAAAAATATAAATATGTGAATAAGTAAATTATTATAATGTGATCTCCCATGCACCTACCTTCCTCTCCACCAAAGTCAAGAAATAGAACCTTGTGAGCATGCCAGAAGCCATGGTGGGATTACTGGGGATAATGCCTTCTAACCTCTGCTCTAGAGGTAGTTGCTATCCTTATGTGAGAATTGTTTCCTTGCTATTTTTCTTCATGGTTTTTCTTTTTTCCACATATGCTTGTTTGCCTAAATAATATGGTTTTGCTTTACCAGATGTTTAAGCTTTATATAAATAGAATCATAGTGTATGCATGTGTCATGTTTCTTCTGCCCAATATTATGTTTATGAGAGTTATACTTGTTGTGTAGCTGTATTCTGTTTACTTTCCTTGTTATGTGAATGTGCTTCATTTTTATACCCATTCTATTATGGATGGGGCTATTAAGAACAGCACTGCTGTGAACTTTCTTATAAATGTTTCCGAAATTTGTATTAGATTTCAAAGGAGTGAAGTTTTATTGTCATGGAATATGTTCATATAGCTAGTAAGAGAACCCTTCAAGTTTGCTACTGGGTTTGTTAGATTCCCTTACCCAAATCTATCCTAGTCTTAAAACTAATCAGACATGAGTAGATACAAAGACAAACTAGAATACTGCCCTGCAACTTATTTTATCTGATAATAGTTAAACATATTTCTTAATGATAAAAATTCATATATAACATATATCCATGGTAAAAATTAATATATAACATATATCATGCGGGACTTCAGTAGATTTTATTTGCTGAATATATTGTGTATTCTATTTGCTGAATACATTGTATATTTAGGTTGCTCTAAAATTATTTATTATCATAAATAGTTAAATGTAAATGCAGAAACTTCAAAAAAATTTTTTGAACAAATTCCTAGATGTGAAATTGGTAGGTTAAAGATGAAACAAGATTTTTTTTAATTTTTATTTTTATTTTAAGATTTTATTTATTTATATGCCAGAGAGAGAGAGTGCACAAGCAGGGGGGGAGTGGCAGGCAGAGGGTGAAGCAGGCTCCCCACTGAGCAAAGAGCCCAATGCTGTACTCAATCCCAGGACTCTGGGATCATGACCTGAATTGAAGACATACCATATTTATTAGTCTCAATTATTATTACTCTGGAATTTATAGTAATATATATAGTAAGTATTTGGATTATTTAATTTTTTTCCAAGTGGTTAAATTGTTGTCCAAACACCAATAATTAAATAATCAATTATTTTCATCATTGAGATGCTGTGATCTCTGTGTCATCTACTAACTTTGTTTCTGGACTTTTTATTTCATCCACTGATTTATCTATTTCTGGTTTAGGAATATATATTACCATCTGTCTGGACAAGTTTCTTTACCTTTTTTTTCCAACTTTTCTTCTTTTTGGGGTGCCTGGGTGGCTCAGTCGGTTAAGCAGCTGCCTTTATTTATTTTTTATTTTTTAAAGATTTTATTTATTTATTTGACAGAGATCACAAGTGGGCAGAGAGGCAGGCAGAGAGAGAGGGGGAAGCAGGCTCCCTGCTGAGCAGAGAGCCCGATGCGGGGCTTGATCCCAGGACCCTGAGACCACGACCCAAGCTGAAGGCAGATGCTTAACCCACTGAGCCACCCAGGTGCCCAAGCAGCTGCCTTTAGCTCAGGTCATGATCTGGTCCTGAAATGGAGCCCCACATTGGGAGCAGAGGGAGGGTCAGAGGGAGAAGCAGAGCAGGGAGCCCCATGCAGGGAGTCTGCTTCTTCCTCTCCCTCTGCTGTTCCTCCTGATTGTGCTCTCCCACTCTCTCTCTGTGTCAAAGAAATAAATAAAATCTTAAAAAACAGAACAAAACAAAACAATTTCTTCTCTTTTTATTAGTCATCCTTTTAAAGTGAATTTTAGAGTCATATTGTCAAGCTCTGGAATACTATCTCATGGGATATTGACTAGTAACACATTAAATTTTCAGGTAGAATTTTTGAGAATTTACAGATTACAAAGTTGAGTTTTCCCAACTGAGAATGTTGTTAGTATTTTTACTTATTCAGTTCTTATGTGTATTGACACTGGACATTTTAAACAAATATCAATTAGTTTGAGAAAACATGCTTAAGGGTTTATGTATATTGAGAATAAAAATGAAGTTAACTATGTACTGTCTTGTACTTTGACTTGGAGTAAACAAAATGAAGAGAGGAGAACTCTCAAACAAAATACACTAAATATACTTCGTTTTTTCCACCTGTGTGTTTTTCAGCAAAATTCTATTAAAAAAACATTTTTATAAATAATTCCTAAAATATTGTGTGACAAAACTGCAGAACAAAACATTAAGAAACACATTTGTTCTCCCAAATAGTTGATGAATAAGTGATTATTCTAATTGAAAATACCGTAATAAAGGAAGATAAGCAGATGTATGGGACTTGCTCTAATTTCCTAAAGATTAAAGATTAGAAACCACTAAAGAGACGACATCAGCCAATGCTTCATTATACCCAGCTGGTCTGCCTTCGTGTGTAACTTTGAACTAGAGTAATGAATGGTATACAAATATGCTTGAACACACCAGGAAACAGCAAGGCTCAGCAGAAACACACATATCAGAAAGATACCTGCTGAGATTTCAGATATTAGAATGATCAAGTCATATTGTAACTATGTTAATATATTTACAGATAGGAAAGCCAGAGAATAGGAAACATTCACCTGGAGTATTAAAAAAATAGAAATATTATGGATAAAAGATTTTAGCAACCCAAATTAAAGGGACACCAATTGTAAAGTTTTGAGGGAAATAACCAGAGCCTTAGTTAGGGGCATGTTAACATTAGGATGTCTATTATACACCGAAGTGCAGATGTCCGCAGTCTGTAGCTCTGTGAATGTGGGGTTCTGGAGAGAAGTCCAATCTGGAGATAGGCATTTTGGAGTTGGCATGGTGGTATGTTTCTTTCTATATTTGATTAGGTTTCAGTGCGCAGTGGTAGAAAAGGCAGAGCTTTGTTTCAACTTAGAGTGATGATGTTTTCCAGACTAAAAACTTAGAAAGAAAGGTGCAAATGTTAGGAGTGCAAGGAAGGAAGTGATTATTACCTGGTGATTTAGAAGAGTTGGCGTCGTGTGTCCTCCAGCACACTCATGTTTTCCTATGTAGTTTGAAGACATGATGCTTGGAGCTGCAGTTATCTTGAGACAAAAATAAAACCCTTTTTTTTTTAACCACTGACATTTTCCCAAAATGTAAAAAAAGAAGAACTAGCTTTACCTTCTAAAGGTAAAAATTAGTTCAAATCTCTCAGGTGTAGTTACAGCTGTTAAAACAACCGTAAGAGACTACAGTTAAGAATACAACAGTTAGAGCAGGACCAAGAGGCCTTCTGAGTCTTGATTAGTACCAGGGTCTTGCTCCTTTTACTAATATTCTATATGATGTTGGGCAAGTTGCTTAATCTTTATTTCTTCATTTCTAAAATAAGCACATTGGGCTAGATAAAAGATTACTACATTTCTTATTTAATTGCTTCAGTTGGAATGTCATAAGTAGATATAACAATACAATGTGTTCACATTTTCAACAATGACAGGCCACTGCCAATTCAGAAACCATAAATAAGCTTTTGCAAAATTTTTGAAGGTAGAATTAGAAAGATGGTTGGTAATCATTCAAAAGACACCATCATCTCTAGAAGCCAAAATGTATTTATTAAATGTAAGTTTTCCAAAATAAATCCGATTTTCTTTAAAAATAAGCACTAGACTTTTAGATCGGAGAAAAACATGCAGACTACATATATCTGTTTCAACAACTTATTTGACAACATTTTTTAGGATAAGTTTTGCCCATAAAGGTTAAGAAGTACAAATGTTCCACAGATGGTAGTATGATTAAATCAATTATTTGCTGATTGAGTAACCAAGTCCCAGGAATTCTGGCAGTACATTTTGCCTTGATATTTCTTTATCATCTCTTGAACCAACCCAATAAGAAACAAATGTTTAATGGGTTCCTCATATGTGACTTTATACTGGGTGCCGGGTGCCCAAGAATAACATATGTTAGTCCCTGACACGAGGAGCACACAGTTCATAGTTTAACTTTTTGACCCAGTACTTTCAGCCTATATATTACTTTGGTTCTTGGAGCCAGGATCTACTTATTCCACTAGATCTCTCTGCATTCTTTTTCTATAGCCACATTCTATATCGCTATACTAAGAAACCAAATACTTATCCAAGTAAGCAGCAAATAGATACAGTATTTGAAAATTAATTACTAAAATGAGCGTAGTGGGAATTCTGATTTTGGGTAAGATGGATTAGTAGATTCTACCTTGTATATCTCACTAGATATAGCTCTAAAACCTGGACAAAATTCATGGAACGGAATTCATTCGAAGTATTTGAAAAATAAGCAGAGGGTGTGGACAGGGCAAGAAAACCAGAATTCAACATACACCAAATTGGCAAAGGGTTTCCCATTTTCCTCTGGTATACCCTGGCCTGAATGTAAGGTAACTTAAACACCAGAAGAGGGCAGCAAGGTGCAGACAGCGTTCCAGGAGAAACCCTTATTCTGTTTGAGGAGTGGAATAAAGGTCTCCAAATATTCAGAGAAAATTGGGGGAATACCTCATGTTTTTCTTTTCTCATTTCTCTCATACTCTAACCTCCAGACAAACTTACAATGGTTGTGGAATGGGCAGCACCACCATGTGGCAATAGGAGCCTGGAGGTGTTGAAATTTCAAAGGGAGGAAGATCTTCCTCTCTAATTGGAGGAGCTGTGATCCTAAGAAGGTTGAGTGAACCCCTGTTGATTTTCTTCTTTCTGTCATACTGCCCGCTGCTCCCGGATGCACACAGAGTCACAGAAAGAGTGCAGCAAGTGGAGTAACTAAAACCTCGGTTTTCTGGCAAAGGACCAAAAAGGGAAGGGACTTGGAAAGGGGAGACCATAAGTCATTACAAACTCTAGAGTTCACTCCTGAGCTCTGAATTTGTGGATCTGATTCTAAACACAGAACAAAAGATAATGAGAACTAACAGATGGACCACCAGTGACCTCTCACGAACCAAACTAAGGGGCTCACATGTGGGACAGATATAGGCAACCCTGCAAAGGTTTGAAAATGAAACTGATATTGAACATAACTTTCATGTTATTAGAGTCACAGAAGAAGAGAAAGAATGTGGTGTTTAAAAAGTATTTGAAGAAATGATGGCTGAAAACCAGTGAAATTTGACTAAAGACATAAATCTACAGATTCCAGGAGTTCAACAATTCTTAAACATGATAAACCCAAGGAAACCTAGGCACATCATAATCAAACTGCTAAAAGCCAAATACGAAGAAAAAAATCTTGATGGCACCCAGGAGAAATGACCCATTAGTTTTAGGGAATTATGACAAATATTTTCCAGAAACTACAGAGCTCAGAAGGAAGTGGAGCAAAAAATTTTAAAGTGCTTCAGGAAGAGAACTGTTAACACAGGATTCTATATTCAGTAGAAATATCCCTGAAGAACAGAAGTGAAACAGAAACATTTTTATATGAAGGAAAACTAAGAGAAGTTGCTGTTAGCAAAAACTTTATGACGTAATTGCTGAAATAAATTCTTCAGAAGAAAAGAAACATGATACCAGAAGGAAAGTTGTACTATCTGAAGGGAGAACAACAGAAATGGTAAATATCTGTGTAAAAATTCCTGAGTTCTTTAAAACCCATTATATAATTAAAATAAGAAATTATAACATCTTGGATGAATCTCAAAGACATTATTCTGAGTGAAATCTGGTCTCAAAGCTTACATATTACACAATACCAGTTATGAGATATAATTAAAAAAAAAAAAACACGTCACCTCTTTTATGACATTTACTTTAACCTCCCAATCTAAACTAGCCAAAACCTCCATGTCTGTCACATCTGATTTTATCTTAATCATAACAACATAACCATTATCACAATATAAATTATTTATGTATTTGTTTTCTTGTTTAGTATCCGTATCTCCCCCTACCCCAACTGTTTGTTAGTAAATTTTTGGTTTTATTTACCAACAATGCCCACTATAAAACAGACATTCAGGGTGCCTGGGTGGCTCAGTCAGTTGGGCATTGTACTCTTGATTTTGGCTCAGGTCATGATCTCAGAATGATGAGATTGAGTCCCATGTCAGGCTCTGTGCTCAGTGGAGAGTCTGCTTGAGATTCTCTCTCCTTCTGCCCCTCCTTCCACTCACACTCCCTCTCTCCCTCAAATAAATACAGAAGTCTTAAAAAAAGCCAGACACTCATTTGCTAAATACATTTATGTTTTAATGGCTGAATTAACTGATATTTTAATAAGGCTGATGCTGACACTTTTGTGTCAAGTGGATTGGATTGTGATGTCTCGGTAGCTAATATCTTATGAATGCTTGGTATTCCAGATGTTTTTCTAACATGTTCCATGTATTCCTTCATATTATCATAACAACTACATGAGGGAAATACTATACTTATACTTAGCTTCTAGATGAGGAAAAGAATCATGAGAAGAAAATAATTTGCCCAAAGTCACACACACACATATTAAGTGGTGGACCTGTGAAGTAAAAGGAAATCTGACCTAAGTACACTTACCATGATGATATCTTCCCTGCTTCCGCCTAAAGGCAAGGTGAAACTGAAATGCTCCATCAAAACTCGAAGCATTCTGTGATGAGGGCTAAACTTAGAAAGAAAAGGAGCACGTGTGAGGCGTAGATCAAAGTGTTGATGACAGACTGGATGTGGACCTTAGGAAGTGAAGGTTAAAGAGTATCTCTGACTTGGAGAGCAATGATAGCACTCTTTGTTTACTATTTCTGTAAATCATAAACAGAAGAGAGAAAACAGGGTTTTAAGGTGGGATACACCCAAAAAGGACTAGTAGGCAATTTGAAGGGAATAAAATTTTAGATTTGGGAGTCATTAATACACTGTATGTTGTTGCTTGATTGAAATGCCTCTATGCTTCACATTTTCACAATTTTGTATTTGGGGTACATTTTAATATTGGAGTAATGTGTATATTTTTGCTGATGTCTTGTCTCACAATGGAAGACCTTTGGAAATACATATTATGAGAGGAAGAAAGTGTAGAGAAAGAAAAAAAAAGTTCGAGGATTGAATCTTTAAATCTAGGGTGTAAAAAAAGACTTAAGAATCACAGGAAGCATGGAGGAGAGTAAGATCCCAGCCTTCTTGGTGCCACCTCAATGTGTTAACTGATTTCCCTCTAGCCAACTGCCCTCACCACATGTAAACTAGTTCAGGTTGGTTTTTTCTTTTTCATCAGTAAAAATTTAAATTTTGATGCAAAAGTTTGTGAAATAGCTGCAATGTTCTCTCTCCTCCAGTCCTTGACATCCAGAAATATTCCCTGCTTTGTCTTACATATAACAGTGTAATGTAGGAGGAGATGGGGTATTGTTGCCCAAAGGGCACATTATAAAACTGAGAGTAAAAAGATTCCAAAAGGAAGATCAGATTAAGGGTGAGAGAAAGGTATGATAAAGTTTAATTTTTTATTGAGAACTCCACGGGGGATATTAATATTTAAGGGAAAATACTAAATGTATTAGGAGAAAAGAAGTTAACTTGAAAATTCTCCCATATTTAAAGGATTTTTAGACGTCTAATTGAATGTTTGCAAGAATGGCTAAAAACAGTTCCAAACTACTGAAAATTATTTTCAAAGTTTCATAACATCTATTTTCTGGCTAATGGGATAATTAAAATGTCAACCAAAAATGGGTACAGTTCAATTATAGTCATTCACTACGCAATTAAAAATGCCTTACAGCAAAATAAACTTGTTTGTTATTATTATGGGGGGATTTTTTATTAAGTTAAGAGAAGTATTGTCAGATTTGATTGAGGTGATGCAGTAATGTCACCTTAATTCCCATAAATCAAATATGGAGCCTGGAAAGTGAACTTTTAACGACATTTAACAATTTTCAGCCTGAAGGAAAATAGATAAAGGCATATTCTATTGCTTTAACAATCTTAGAATGCTAATTACCCTCCCAATAGGTGAGTGACTAGGAACATTTGGCAGACCACAGGAGTTTAATGCTTATAAAATGGCCTTTTCTTCAGTTTAATAGCAGGTGTGTAGTGTTGGTTACCTCATTTTCACTCTCATTAAGCAGAAAGTAGAGTGATGTTAGATTATTCAAAACTAGTCTCCAGATTTTTCTGTCCTCTGCCTTGTTAGATTTATAGATAATATCCATTAAATTTTTAATTAGCATTTATACATAACAAGAAAGAAATATTAAGTGAAAACATATATATCTTGATTCAAACTGGAGTTTCTGATATGATGTGTCAAATCTAACTTTTATTTCCATCATATTTTTTTAAAGATTTTATTTATTTATTTAACAGACAGAGATGACAAGTAGGCAGAGAGGGAGGCAGAGAGAGAGGGGGGGAAGCAGGCTCCCTGCCGAGCAGAGAGCCCGATGCAGGGCTCCATCCCAGGACCCTGAGATCATGACCCGAGTGGGCAAAGGCTTAACCCACTGAGCCACCCAGGCGCCCCTCCATCATATTTTTAATGCACATGTGCAACTTAGAAAAGAATTACGTGGTAAATTCTTTCACAAAACAAATAAGGACCTGCCTGGTAAATATTAGTTGCTTTAGGAAATTTACCTAGTTGCTTAGGAAAAAAACTAGGAGCCGTCATTCATTTTTCATACCTGACATTCAATCCATTATCAAATATCTTTCACTCTGTTTTAAAAATTTAACCCTTGGGGTGCTTTGGTGGCTCAGTTAAGCATCTGCCTTCAGCTCAGGTCATGATCCCAGGATCCTGGGATGGAGTCCTGAGTCTGTCTCCTTGTTCAGCAGGGAATCTGCATCTCCCTCTTCCTCTGAACCTCCCCTCCTTGCTCATGCTCTCTTTCTTTCTCTCAAAATTAAATAAATAAAATCTTAAAAATAAATAATATTAAATAAATAAAAATTTAACCTTCAACTGACCTCTGCTGACCACTTCCTCTATTGTTGATCTAAGTCAACATTTTATCTGGCTCAGGACCCCTCAGGAGACTCCTACCTCCATTTTTGCTCCTACGTTCTGTTTTGCACTCAGCAGTCATAACCATCCTGTAAAATTGAAGCACATAAGGTCATTCTGCTATTTACAAATCTGCCATAGCTTCTCACCACACATAGAATAAAATTCAGCATCCTCCCGTGGCCTACACGGCTTCTGTGCTCAGGCTTTTGGCTTTTTCTCAGACTCAGTCCAACTCTTTCCAGACTAAGGGTCTTCTGCGCAGATCATTTCCCCTCAGGCCTTTCCTTGTCTGCCACTTTATTTCCGTCTGGGAGTTCTTTGTTTCCTGGAACAAACCAGGCAGTCTCCCAGCTTAAGTCATGTATACTGGCTCTTCCTGTGTTAAAAGCTCTCTTTCTCAAGGTATTTCCATGCTTTACAGCATTTCGCCTGAGGGCTACGTGGTCATCCTATCTAATATTGCCAATTCTCCCCAGCCCCAGCCCTCCAGATTTCTGCGCCACCTTCTGTTTTTCTATAGCACACATCACCTTTTAAAATACCACATAATTTAATTATTCCCCATCTCTATTCATTATTTGTTTTGCCCTGCAAATGTGAACTCTCCGAGGCAAGGATTTTTCTGTGGCTTTTTTTTGCAGCTCATTTTTGTATCCTACATGCCTAGAACAATGCCTGGCATACAGTAGCCCCGAAATAAATATTTGTTGAGTGGATGAATGAATGATTTAGACTCAGCTGTGTGGCAGTGTGTCAGAGCATAACGCAGATTTAAAGAAGAAATTTAAATTAAGATTAAGGAGAATCACGGCAATAGTTTCACAACAGCTTAAAAATCTATCTTCAGGAGATAGTAAAATACAGTACTACTTATTACTGAATCCAATTGTTGATCCAAAAGAATTTTTTAAAGGCAAAATATGAGATTGAAGAGATTATTTGAGTAATTCAAGCAAAACACTGATGTTATTTCTATCATTCCATGTTAGTAGGTAACTGCCTACTTTCAAATTAACATCAACATAATCAACATACTTTCGGTAATTCAATCTTTTTGTAGTTAATTATAGCAACTTTTTTACATTTTTCTCTATTTTTCTTTAGTAAATGAGTATATCCAAAAGATATATTATGTATCTTTTTAACTCTTTGATATTCTGTTTTCACATAGTTTAGGTCTATTTTCCTCAAAAATTGGAAATCTATTCATTCGTTTATTTGTCCCCTTTCCTTCTTCCTTAAAAACTTTTAAGATGTAGGGTGCCTCAGTAGCTGAGTCAGTTAAGCATCTACCTTTGGCTCAGGTCATGATCTCAGGGTCCCGGGATTCAGCCCCACTTTGAGTGTGTGTGTGTGTGTGTGAGGGGGGAGTCCCTGCTCAGTGGGGAGTCAGCTGCTTCTTCTCTCTTTCCCCTCCCTCTGCTCGTGCTCTCTTTTTCAATCTCTCAATAAATAAATAAAATCTTTAAAAAAGTTTTTAAGATGTAGCTGATTTTAAAAAGTGATGTTTCTCTCATATATGCTAATAGTAATTATTAAAATAATAATTACATTATTAAATAATTAAAATTAAAATAATAGTAACTATTAAAATGAATTAATAAAGGAAAAATGCCACATAACTTGAAATAATTATATGAAAACTTTCAAGATTTTTTAAGCAAATTATTTAATAGTATTACCCACATTTGTACTGGAAATTATTCTGCTTCTTTATAAATAATTTTATGCAATACCTTCTGGTTATCTATTGCACAGTAGACTTCCATTTGATTAATTTGGTTTCAATAGATAGAGCCTATTAGTCAATAATCATCTTTGATATCTATGTCTATCTAGTGGGTTGTATGGAAAAAAAAAAAAAAGAAAAGAAAAAGAAAAAGAAAATGTCCCAAAATGTTGCAGAAGTCTAGAAAGTATTATACAGTTCTTAGAAAAGACCAGTGAGAGAGAGAGCTACTTTTCTACCAGGATTAATAAACTTCTTTTTTTTTGAAATTACATTTCCAAGTTTTATCTGGGTGCATCCAGATTTGGCTCTATGACTAATTTATACCTGAAGGAATGTGAGTCAAAATAATATGTGGCTATTTTAGGTCTTGTCCTTAAAAGGAATAGATAGATATACTAAACTTGCTTTTCACTTCTTCTCCACTGCATTATGAATATGTTGGAGGATCTTGAGAAACCACAATGGGTGTAGAGATCCTATCAGTCCTGAACTGCAAGCCTCCAGACTGTTTTCTGTCATATGCTGAAGGTTTTATTTCAGGATCATTTTTTAAAAAGATTTTATTTATTTATTTGAGGGAGAGAGAGAGAGAGAACATGAATGAGGGTGAGGGGCAGAGGGAGAAGGAGCCTCCCTACTGATCTGGGAGTCCAAAGACATGGGGCTCAATCTCAGGACCCCAGGATCATGACTTGAGTGGAAGACAGACACTTAACTGACTGAGTCACCCAGGTTTCCTAGGGATCATTTTGTTATGGTAGTACACACTTAACTAATAAGTCCAGAGAATACAAGACAAACCTTATAAAAAAACAAGTTGCATTCAGGATTTCCATACAGAAAATCACTTTTCATACAGAGAAGACACAATCAGTTTTTGAATTTTTAGGATTTGGAGAACTTTGAAAATATTACCCTGTTGCTTTCTAGCACCTAAAGTAGCCAATGGAAAGCCAGTAACTGCTGGGGAACCCAAGATGTGTTCTAGAACATTTTCCTTCATTATTTCTTTAATAATCTCTCCTCCTCTGCTAATCACTTTTCATTGTTTCTGGGCCTTCTGGATTGGTTTTTAATGTCTCCTACGTTTTTCTCATATTTCTGTTTATTTTTTCCCCCAAACTCCAGATATCTAAGGTAGCCAGCAGTAAATCTGTTGAAAAATAGCCATTCATTTGAAATCTTAACTCTCATCATATGAGGACCAAGGAGGGACTATAATGCTCTACTTTTTTTCAATGTGTTTTGAAGTGAATCTCATCACTTTCCATAGACATTGCTACTGGTTTCTTACAAGTTAGAGTTTTTAATGGCCAGACCCTTTAATGTGCCACCTCACTAGGATAGTGAGGATAATAAAAAAACTGGAAATAATAGCTGGGATTTAGTGAACATTTACTGTGTGACTGGCCTGATTATAAGAATTTTGCATCTATTATTCATTTAAGACTTCCAAGAGGTATTTATAATTACTTCTCTCTACAGATGAGGCAAATGGGGCAAGGAGATGTTGAAGCGCTTGCCTGGAGTCCCATAGCTAACAGCAGATTGAGCAGAGAGGTAAACCTTTGAGGTCACATGCGCTAACATTTTTAATTCCTAGTAAATGAATAAAATACTATATGGTTATCTTTTGTATGTTTCCACAGAACCATGTTGGATATTTGAGTTTACTGCTTCAGGTAAGTAGAGTTTCGCAAGAAAAAAAAAAAAAATGCCTGTGTTTATCTTTGGAGCCCTGTAGGAATCCTTTGAACATTTTATTGGCATGTGTTTTAAATAGTTCTACTGCTGAGGAACTTCCTTTGTTTATTTCTCACTCATGACTTCTGTCCATCTCCTTAAGCCTGCTTCTGACCTTTATCTCTTCTTCAAGCTGTAAGAAAACAAGAGGTATTTCAAGTTAGCCCTGAATAACTTATTTGGCTGAGTTGTACCAGAGAAAATGGCCTGATAGAGAATAAGCAAAAGGGATTGTATCTAATCTAGGGATTGTTTAATTAAGAGTTCTCTTTGGAAACTGCCCCAAAAGATGTGAAATTGATTTGGGAAACTAGGAGGAAGAGTGAGAAGGATACAAAATTAATTTTAACTATCTCTTTTCCTATCTTCGGAGACTATTGAGTTACTAAATTATTGCCGAAGTGTGTCAGTATAAAATGATGCTTCAGAGAAGAGTGTCACCAGCAAGTATATTGAATTATGATGCCTCTAATCCTGGAAGTAGAGATACATAATTGGTAAAATTTTATCCAATGTGTTTGAAATTCATAAAGTTGTTTCAAGTCACTTGACATTTTAAAAAGTAAATTTCTTTGATTCTTCTACAGAGTTAAAGATTAAAGTTCATATTTACCATAAATATTAGTCTGTTTTTGTTCATTGGTATTCGTTGAGGTTGTTCCATCAACTCTATAAATTAATATTCTCAGAAATTCTGTCTAATTCTCCTTTCCTTGCAAGGGATTTGCTGACTTTTGTCTATGACCGTTTTTTTTTTTTTTTTTACCTTTACTGAAAACAGAAAACATGTTGCTGAGAAACAGATGGAAAATTATTACATGATTCTTAGCTAGATCCTCAAACTATCTCCTACTTCCCACCCCAATTTGTTTACATTTTGTGGAGGAAACATTAAGCAATTGTAATATTCACCCGATCACTTCATACTGATGGATGAGACAACTTTTCAGAAAAGCCAGCTGGGGGAAAAAAAAAAAAGGAATTAAAAAATGGATTAATGGAAATGTACTGAAGAAGTAGGGAAATATTAGAATGTCAGTGAAAGGGAAATGACTGTGAAGTGTCATAAACTAGTAATTTTGAAACATAACATTTAAGCACTTTCTGTTTTTTATTGGTGAGAGAAAATCTATTCAGTGGAGATATAACACTTAAAAGCCAAATTGGACACTTTGAAAATGAGATCCAAGTGTTTGTGTGAATATGTGTCTGTGTGTTTTGGGAGAAGTTGTGAAGAATAGTTTCAATCACATGATCTCCATTTTAATTTTATCCACATGACCTGGGATCCTATAGGGACCCCTTAAGAAGAGAGAAGTAGATTGATGCAGGTGTCAGAGCAAGATCAAAGGACAACAGGCCATCTTAAAAAAAAAAAAAAAACACAGGAAAATAACAATCTGGAGCCAAGTGTTCAAGTGCTTTGATAGTGACACCTACTTCAATGAAAACCTTTTGGGAATTTGTGATCCACGTTTTATAAAAACTTACAAATATACTTGTATATTAAAAACAATCAGTTACCCATCAGGACATGTGAAACAATATGAAAATTGCTGTAATCCTTAAAAAGACTCACGATGAGATCCGTTTTCCAGAGCCATAGCTTATTTGTAAGAAATATTACCTGCAGATGCAACTTATCTTTTTGGAAATAAAGATGAACAAAAGAATTGTTCCTGGAGCTTATACTTTGGAGGGGAAGCTAATATCATGCAACTAATTAAATTAATGAATTATAATTTAAAATGTGATTAGCTTAAAGAAAATTTAAAAAGTCAGTTCTGGAAAAGTACTAACAGACAAACTAAAGATCTATGAGATCAGAGGACGGAGTAAGGGTTAACCAAGTGAAGGTGAGGAACAAAAAGAGAATTCTTTATTGAGGGACCGTACTTGTAAGATCCCCGTGGAGGAAGGAAGCTTGGAAAGAAGAGAGTGACTGGTGAAGAGAGAAGAGGGTGGAAGAGGAGGGAAAAAAGCTGGTGAGGTTGGCAAGAACCCGACCACACAAATCATAGTGCCCTGTTGGGCACATTCAGGATTTCAGCCATTATTTTAAGACAACAGAAAAAAAAAGGAAAAGAGTATAGTGGGACTGTGTAAGGGAAGGAGGATTACAGGTGTGTTAAGATCAGATTCACATTTTGAAAAATTACCTTCCCATGGAGAACAGATTGGGCAGAGACTAGAATAAATTTGGGGAGGTCAGTTATTGCAGTAATCCAGGTGAAAGATGAAGATAAATCCGATTAGAAGAAAGGCAGTAAGACTGGAGATAAGTTATGGAATTGAGAAACGGTGCAAGAGTTACCTGAGCTTGGTCGATTCCTTTGATGTGGGAGGGGATGAAATGGGATGGGTCAAGCATCCTTGACCGCAGGTTAGGTTTTAAGGAATTGGATGGGATGTTGCCATTCACCAAGATAACGAATACTGTTAAGAGTGTCAGGTTTGTGTGCGTAGGATCATGCTTATCTGTGGATGTACTGACTTTGCAGAACCGTTGAGAAATTCACATGGCCTGTTCCGTAGGTGTCTGGAGCTTCAGAGATAGAAATTTTGAGTTATTAATTTAGAAACTATGGAAATGGGTGCAGTTAGGCTAGAGAAAGAACATAGTGTGAGAAGAGAAGAAATTAAACCAAGATACCATTTCATGGCTGGATTCAGGATGATGAGATCTTAAAGGTGAAATAGAGGCAAGTATCAAATATGTAGGGAGAAAACAAAGAATATGGTTTAGAGAGGACAAGGAAAAGAGAACTGAAAGAAGTGAGCAGTCACGACTGTTAGTGACTGAGGAATCAAAAAGATCAGGACTAAAATTAGACATTATAGGGGTGCCTGGCTGGCTCAGTCGGTAGAGCATGGGACTTTTGATCTCAGGATCATGAGTTCAAGCTCCATGTTAAGCATAGAGATTACACACATACATAAATATTTTAAAAAGTTAAAAACATTTAAAAATAAATTTAGTCATCACGTTTTATGACAAGATCATTGTCAATCTTAGGAACAATTTTGTTGTTGTTGTTGGCATATGTTTTTTATCTCCATTAAGTAAATATATAGAAGTGGGATTGCTGGTCATATGTTTAACTTTCTAAGAAATGGCAAGACTTTTTCCAATGCACCTGAATCGAACATCCCACCAAAAATACATATGAGAGTTCCAGGTGTCCCACTTCCTCCCACTTCCCCACTACTACACCCAGTAGTGTCAGACATTTTAACTTTTTAACAGGTTTTTTGGGTAACATTGACTAACCATAAATACACACATTGTAAAATCATATTTAAAATAGGTACCGATGTAAGTATTTAAGTCATACAATTTAATATTTTGATGTGGGTCTACCCCTGTTAAGTCATTATCACAATCAAGATAGAATACATGTCAATCACCCCAAAGATCCCTTTGTGCTGTCCCTATTACTACTCCCCTATTCCACCCCCCAGCAGCCCCTACTTTCTGTCTCTCTGTGTTAGTCTGCATTCTCTAGAATGCTGTATAAATAGACTGTACTTAAGTGGTAGTTCCCATTGTACTTTTTGGAGTACTATCTATAAGAATCTGTGCTAAGATTGTAATCATTTACAAAATCTGTATAAAAATTGTGTATGAACTAAACTCGGAAGCATTTTCATATTCCCCCTTGATCTACAAAATTTTAAGGTATTTTTATTTGGCTTGGAAAAGTTACATATGTATGTTTTAGCCAGACACCTCTGATTATATACATTGGACTGTTATTGTTTTGGAAAATTATAAAGTATGTTGTAACAAATATCCTTTTAATGGAAATTCATACACATCATGTGAGGCATAAAGACTTTCACATTTTACCATCATTAAATTATATTTAAAGCTCTTGAAATACATTGGTAAATTCACTTTGGAGAGACTACACTAATTTACAGTTTTAGCTATGGGAGTGCCAAATTATGTATACCCTCAGTGATGCTGGGTGGTTACCATAAAAAAAAAAAAAAAGAGGATTTGTCAACTGGTAAGCAAGAATGCTATTGGTGTGGAGACATTTTTACATTACATTTTCAAGTGAAAAAAAGCACATTTCAAAATATCATATGTGACATGATTTCATATAATGATTTCATAAAATGTTTTTATGAGTATAAATGTGAATAAATATCATGAGAATATATGTATTCAAAATATATGAGTCTGTGTGTGATGGACTTCCATATATATAGATTTGCTTTATCCTTAACTTTTTGTATTCTAATTCTACTGTCTTTTCCATATATTGTTTCAGGAATAATTTGAAATCAGTTCTTTGTTTTAATTAAAAATCTAACTTTTGCCAAACCATATTATTTTTTAAAATCAGAATGCAAAACACTTTATATTGGTCTTCTGCTTGTACAGGTCAGGGCAGACATTTTGTTTCTTTCATAGATGAGGAGGATAGGCATGGGGAAAGGAATAACTGTTAAGAAGAGAATAATGGAGAGAAGGGACAGGAAGATTGAATTCAGGAATATTACTTTATGGATTAGCTGGAGAAATTAGTGACCAGAGACCTATCTTCGCTTGTATAACAGCTGTCATCATCCTATTTCATGATAGACAAAATAATTTATGTGGCTCACAAAATATTTCTTAATTCTTTTGTTTGTCTTAAGTTTCACTTTTTTGGTTTTTGTTGTTTCGTTTTCTTTTTAAAAATATGTGTTATGTCAGACTTAATCAAAATAATTCTTTTTGGGTGTTTATTTGTTTGTGTTTAAGATTTTATTTATTTATTTGAGAGACGGATATAATGAAAGAAAGCATGAACAGAGCGTGGGAGGGAGAGGGAGAAGCAGGCTCCCCACTGAGCAGGGAGCTGATGTGGGGCTTGATCCCAGGGCCCCAGGATTATGATCTGAGCAGAAGACAGATGCCTAACCAACTGAGCCATCTAGGTGCCCCAGGAATAATTCCCTTTGTTAATGGTTTCAAAATATATTACTTTATACTTAGAAAGTTTTGTCTTCTTCTTTTCTTCAATTCAAAGTAATGATGGGAAATCTAGGCCTCATTAGTGTTTGTGCTTTTCAGAAAAACCATGACATAAATCACATTATGAAATTTTAAATACTACACATTTCAATTAATTAATTAATTACATGATTTGACTTTAAGCAACACATATGCAAAGTCTTTATAGATGAAAATGTTTCATATTCCTTAGGAAGTTTGAGATATTCTTCTTTCTTATAAAATACATAATTAATTTAAAGAGAAATCTCATCCCTATTATTAAATGTTAAAACTGTTTTTGGATGATTTGGTAATAGTCAAAAAAGGAATCTATTTAAACTTTTTATACTATTTGATATGTGATTTTAATAAATAAGATAGAGATAAATATAATTACTTTTCCATTATTAATTGTTATGTAAATCACTTGATCAAATTTTTTTACATATAAGAAGATAAAAAATGGAATTCTATTGTCTAAAAGTCATATCATCCTGTCATGGATATAGTAAGCATGAAAAGGGCTAGAGATTTTATTTTTCAAGTTTCAAGTTGCTTAAATAGTAGCTAATAACAATCCCAAAATAAAGAGAAATGACCCTTTAAAAAAAATTCAGTTAGTTGCCTTGTTTCTTTCCAAACTTTTGCTTGTGCTCCTATATCTCAAAGAGTGATCAAATTTTCTGAGATTAAGTTTTGAACATCCAAGACTAGACTCTACAGGCAAATTTCCCTTATAACCATGGTGCCTAAAATACCTAGCCCATAAAATAGAATATAGTAGGTGATAAATACTTATTATTTAGTAAGTGAATCATTGTTTTGTAGAGGAATAAATTGAAATACAAAGGATTCAACATAATCTGATTGTCTTTTAACTAGGATTATAAATTTTGTAACACAAAGGTAATAGGTAGAAATAGTAATAAAATTTCTAGGGTTTCTTAGATTCTCTAATTTCGCCTCTTTCTGAAGATTAAAATTTGAGGGACTCTTCATTTATGAACTGTTCACTACTCAAATAAGTTAAAGGAAGACATACATACTGTTGGTGAGTAGGAATTTTACACAGTCTTGGCTGTTCTCACTTTTGTCAAGCCATCCTTAATTTCTAACTTTTACTTTATAAAGTTTAGATAGAAAGATATAGTATAATTATAATGTATGGTATTTAATATATATAATATATAATATGCACATTCAACCCCTCCATTTTATCAAAGTCATGATAAAGAATTGTTACTCTATCCAAAAAGACAAGTATTGACTGAGAACATGGAATTATTGCATTTGCTATGTAAGCATGGAATATATTTATTCTCTTGCCAAATATAATTATTGTAAGTGCAAGCTGGTATGCCCTAAATCTTTAGGTTTTCACAGAACAAATCCAACTCCGCACCATAAATGAAAGTAGGCCCTCCTCGGAAGCACATACAGCCAAAGCCCCAGAGTGAAAGCTGCTTTTTCCTCTATTTCTTCTATACATCATATTTCTGTACATTTCTTGTTTGGGAGGTATTCTCAGAGTCTCCAGGGTACTGTCACTCTGTCACATTTATTACGGACATTGGCAGGTTTTTCACAGTCCTTCCAAAGTCATCTAGAGCTGTCAAACTGGATGATTCCAACATTTTTGTAAAATGGTGATCAATTACTATCTGGTCTTAGATTTCCTTTGTCTCTTTAACTTCAAAAAACACATTTTTCAGGGCACCTGGGTGGCTCAGTGGGTTAAGCCTCTGCCTTCAGCTCAGGTCATGATCTCAGGGTCCTGGGATTGAGTCCCGCATTGGGCTTTCTGCTTGGCGAGGAGTCTGCTTCCGCCTCTCTCTCTTTCTGCTTGCCTCTCTGCCTACTTGTGATCTCTCTCTGTCAAAATAAATAAATAAAATCTTTAAAAAACAAACACATTTTCCCCCTTGCTATCACTTTCATGTTGTTTCACCTTGAATTTATTATCACTGTGATCACCCCATGTCTGAAATATTTAACTGTAATTTTAATCTATAAACTTTAACCGTAATCTCTAAATGTCCATTTTCTGAACAAAATCTGCTATCTTTCATTTTCTCTGCCCCTACTCTACTTGTCAAACTTAAGAAGACTTAGTGTTCTTGACACACTCCATTTTCTTTGTTTAACAATTCTTTCCTGGTTTCCTTTTTCTCTTTTCTGAGCTTAACTCCATAATTAGTCATTTAAACTATGGTCTTGTTGGAACATTTAATGTTCATGCACCTATGTCAACCTTCTATGAAAAATGGCCAAAAAATAGGCAAAATATTTAGACTTATCCTGGTATACAAAAGTTTTGATAGAAATTTCTCTAACATTAATTATAATTCCTTTAACATCAATACCAGTGCTGCTTTATAAAATTTTACTTCTTTTGACTGGTAAAGTTGACCCTTCCCCATCGTAGTATTGCAAACCTTCACTCTTTCCTCAGACCCTACAGCTTCAAACTCTGATTATTCTTGTAGATAATCTTGTTTCCCATCAGCTCAGTAAGTTTTGGGAATTTTGCTTACCTCCTCCACCTTGCTTTTCCCATTGCCCACAAAGTCCCTCGCACTTATTTCTGCCTGATATCATTTTTATGTTCTTTCATCTAGTGTTAGAGGGTTTAATGTCCCTCCTTCAATTTTGCTCTTGATCCGAGTCCCTCTTGAATTATCAGGGACTTTGCTTCATCTGCTTTTACTTTAGTATTTCTTTCTTACCAAAGTCTATGTCATATACCTTCATTCAAAATATCCAATTTTTTTTTTAAAGATTCTATTTATTTGACAGAAATCACAAGTAGGCAGAGAGGCAGGCAGAGAGAGGAGGAAGCAGGCTCCCCACCGAGCAGAGAGCCCAATGTGGGGCTCGATCCCAGGACCCTGGGATCATGACCCGAGCCGAAGGCAGAGGCCTTTAACCCACTGAGCCACCCAGGTGCCCCCAAAATATCCAATTTTTAAAAAGATTTTATTTATTTATTTGAGAGAGAAAGAGCAAGAGAATGAGAAAGAGTGTGAGAGAGAGAGAGAGCGTGCAAACAGGGGGAGCAGCAGAGGGAGAGGGAGAAACAGATGCCCCGCTGAGCAGGAAGCCTTATGTGGGGCTTGATCCCAGGACCCTGCGATCATGACCTGAACTGAAGGCAGACACTTAACCAACTAAGCCACCCAGGTGCCCCCAAAACATCCAATTTGAACTCCTCTCCTTATTCTGTCTTCCCTGATGGCCAGTTGATTTCTCCTTCAGCTGAACTTCTCTCTAGAATAAATTCCCAGTTGTCCTCATATGGCTTACTGGTTTATTATAATGGATACAACTCAGGAAAAACCAGATGAAATAGGTGCACAGAGCAAGGTATGGGGAGGAGAAGTGATACGGGGAGCTTCCATGCTCTCTTCAGGTGTGCCACCTTCCCAGCATCCCCATGTGCCTCACCAAGGGTTTTCCATGTGTGTCCCCTTCAAACATAAACAAGTTTGAAATAAGCTCACCCACATTCATGGGAAGGCAGACTTCATTAGACCACTCTTGGCTTCCAAAAGATGGGACTTGGCTGTTATATCAAAAGCACAGTGTCTTTTCCAGGATAAGAGAGGCTGAGGGGCAGGGAGGCTGCTGGGGACAAGCTTAGAGCCTGTGAACAGCCCTGTGATGCAGGTGGGAGGAGGGTAAGATCAGGAATTGTTTTTGAACGTGACCTCTTTTTTCAACCTTATTATGGCAATTGAGCTCCTGAGAATCACAAATCAAGCAAGAGAAGAAACCATGGCTCAGTTGGAAGAAGCAGAGATGAATCAGGAAACAGTGGATCCAGCAAGGTTAAAGGAAATAAAAACAGACAAAATCTTCAGTTATGGTAATGGGGAGGCACCTCGTCACTGAGTTGGGTCTAGCTGTGATATTTTTCCAGAAAATTATGACTTGTCTATACATGCCTCTCAAAATACTCATACTGTATGAGATTCTAGATGGTGTAAGAAGTAAATGGAGGAGAAACCCTATTTCAATTTTTTACTTCAAAATTAGATTATATTTATTTACTGCCTGGGACCTTGTCATGTGTAGTACAAATAAATTCAGGTGGTATAAAATATATTGCTAGATTACGTTAGTATGGAAGGGACTCAGAACAACATACAACTGATCCAAATACCAACCTGATTTTTACTACATTGCCTTAGTTTCCCTAATGTTATCAATCTTGGAAAGCTTAAAGAAAAAACAGTAAGCCCAACAGATTGAGTTCATCACGAAATGTATTACTGAGCTCAGCTGTGAAGAGCCCTTTCGTGTATTGCTCCAGAAATGTGAATAGCAAGGGAGGCAGTGTGGATTCATGGTTCACTACAAAATTCTGGAGTCTCATTTTCCAGGTTTGAATCCTGCCTGTGATAGTTAATAGCTGTGTGAATTTCAGCAAGTCCCAAAACACACCATTCTTAGTTTTCTCATTTGTAAAGATCGGTTAATAATAGTAAGTATCTCATGAGGTTCACGTGGGTGTCAAGTGAGACACTGCAAGTGAAGTACAGAGAAAGGAGCCCGGACCCTGGAATATAATCAGTTAAGGTTGTTAAGGACCTGTGGGAGGCACTTTTCTATGTATCCCGTGTGATACCTCCACACATTCTGAAAGCCGTAGTGCCATCCCTGAACATTACTAAAATATCTAATTGAGCAGAGCTTCTTGATTTCATTAGTATCCCCAGTCCTCTTTATGTGTTGAAGTCTCTACCTAAAATTGATATTCTCTTGCTTTATCACCAGCTCCCCACCGCCCCCCCACCGCCCCGTGTGGAATAATTTATATTCATAAAAGAGTCAACATTGTGTTTTGCTCTTAGACCAATGAGAAAAATATCCCCAACTCCAACCACATTTGTCTACAGACAGCTTAGACTACAAGTGCCAGTGGACAAGAAATAGCAAACATTTGGCTTGCAACAATATGATATTAAAATACCAGCTAAGCAATTGACTTCTAATAACCCTTTGGTACAAATGTTCCATGTCCCTTAATCCTGTCTGAAATTTTGATTTTTGATCTTCAATATTCATATGTCTCCAGTTCAAAGGCATTCTTTTCTTGACAAGTAGTAACTCACTGAACATAGTTCTCTCTACATATCAATGATGGGATATAACTAATACTTAATGAGTTTAAATATTAATTTGAAATTTAATATTCCAAATTTATTATGTACCATTCATTGCACTAGGTGCTTTACATGCTATATCTCATTTAATCTGAAAAGAAGCTATTTGATGTTTAATGAACAAATTTTCCAGTTGAGAGAGTTCTGTCTTAATCCCACAGGTTACTTGCCTTAATGTTCAGGCCTAATCTAACTTGAGCTATCTGGTGGCTATTAAAAGGTTGGGTTGGTTCTAAACTTTGATTTCAAATGCATTCTAAAATATTTCATTTTTTAAGAGATTTTATTTATTTATTTGAGAGTGAGAGAGAGCACAAATGGTGGGGAGGGGCAGAAGGAGAGGGAAAAGAATTTTAGAGGGGAGCCTTAAGTGGGGTTCTATCCCTGGTCCCTGAGATCATGACCTGAGCCAAAAGCAGATGCTTACATGACTGAGGCACACAGGCTCCCCTCTGAAATGTTTTAAATCTTAGATATTTTACACAGTTAGATTCACTCAAGGCTTTTCTGCCAGGCTAATTTTATTTTCTAGTATATCTAGGACTTTTTTGGCCTAATATATTGGTAATAGTTTTCTTACTACAAAAATGAAATTACTGGTCTCTTTATAAACTCACATCCAAGGAAGTAAGAAGTATTTATCCAATCTTGCCTATTATGCAGAAAAGTGAGTTAGGCCTGTCTGTAATTATGCTCTAAGAAGGTAAGAATATTAAGGCTATCACCTTGTTGTCAAAACTTAGGTATTATTGGGTTTTATTTAAATGTTTATGTACATTTGAGCTAAATCCATCACTTCCTTCCAGATATCCTGGCATTTTGAGCAGCCTGTGACCTACGATTGAAAGACCAAATCAGAACGTGCACGTTATACTTTTCAGGCTACCATATTTCATGTCAAAGTCAACTTGCTAATAATTGATCTTAAAAAAAAGGTATTTGTGATCATTTAAATGTGTAGTAAAATGTGTGTGGTAAATGAAAACAATTTCTCATTTTTATATGATGATAAGAATAATATGTATTCATTGTAAGGAAATCAGATAATGTAGGCAAGTATAAAGAAGCAAGTAAAAATTGCCACAAATTTCTCTGTTCAGAGCTAAATACTGTTAATATAATGGTGAAACTACCAGTTTCATTTTTCTTTCTTTTTCTGTCTTTCTGTGTCTTGTCTTTCTTAGATCTGTATGTTTGATTCTGCATATGTATGTGAACTGGTTCATAGCTAGCATTTACTTTCACATCAAAATATGGAATATTTCGCTCAAAAAATAGAGGTGATCATCATAATGTTCAATGACCACATAGTATTGCAATACATGAAAAGACCACAGTCCCCACTATGAATGGGCATTATTTTGTTTCTAATTGTTTAGTATTAAAATAGCACTGGGATTAAAAATAAAAAACAAAAACTCACAGGGTCTGTGGCAGACAGAATGATGGACTTCCCAATATCCCTATTTCCTAATCCCTAAAGCCTGTGAGTATGCTACCTTACACAGTCAAAGGGACTTTGTCAATGTGATTAAGTTAAGGATTGTATGATGAGCTATTATCCTGGATTTTTCAGATGGGCTCAATGTGCTTATAAGAAGGAAATAAGGGAACCAGTGTCAGAGAAGGAGAGTGAGGATGAAGGGGGAGGGAGAGAGAGAGTTGAAGCTGCTGTGTTGTTGGCTTTGAAGATGGAGGGAAGAAGCCATAAGCAAAAGAATGCGGCAACCTCTAAAAGCTAGAAAAGGCAAAGAAAATACAGAAAGAATGATTTTAGTTCCATAAGCCCATTTTAGGACTTCTGACCTTCAGAACTCAAAGGTCATACATGTGTGTTGTTTTCAACCACTAAGTTCATAGTAACTTGTCACAGCAGCAATAGGAAACTAATACAGTGCATCTCTTTGGACTCTGCCCAGTTAGGATAAATGCTCAGAAGTGAGATTGCAAGTTCAAACCCATTTTAAACTTGTTGTATATCTACAAAGTTCCTCTAAAGATTTCTAACTACACACAGTGTGGCTTTCCTCTTCCTATTCTCCACTTCTCCCAACACCACCTATGGTCTTTTTCATCTACACCATTGAAAAATACTTTTTAAAGTCATTTAAAAAAAAAAAGATTTTATTTATTTATTTGTCAGAGAGAGAGAGAGAGACAGTGAGAGAGGGAACACAAGCAGGGATAGTGAGAGAGGGAGAAGCAGGCATCCCTGCTGAGCAGAGAGCCCAATGTGAGGCTCAATCCCAGGACCCTATAAAGTCATTTTTGATTAATGTTTAGTAACCAAAGTTAATGATTATCAAAGTCTGACAAGCACCAGTGCTTATTAAAGTTTAAAGTACACGGAGACAAACCATGAGAGACTCTAGACTCTGAGAAACAAACTGGGGGTTTTGAAGGGGAGGGGGTGGAAGGTTGGTTGAGTCAGGTGGTGGGTATTAAGGAGGGCACGTATTGCATGGAGCACTGGGTGTGGTGCATAAACAATGAATTTTGGAACACTGAAAAAAAAAAATTTTTAAAAAAGTACATGAGAACCAATGGGAATCTTTTAAAAAGGCAGATTCTGATTCAGTGGGTCTGGGATGGGGCCTTAGATTCTGCATTTCTAATAGATTCCATGTGATGCCCATGCTGCTGGTTCTTGGAGCTCACCTAGGAAAGCAGGGTATAGAATTTAAGGTTTTTTATTTATAGGAGGTGTTATTGAACAATAATTAAGATCACAGATTTAGGAGTCAGACAAATTGTGTCCGTGCTCTGTTACTCTGTCATTATGTAAGTTTGAATGTGGGAATTTGTGAGCTTCAATTTTCTTATCTACAAATTATATACATTTTTATGATAATCCAATAATATGACACATCTCATTTCTTTAACACAAAGCTTGGAACTCATCAGTTGTTGGAACTGTTATTATTATTAGCTGTATCAATTGAATTGACTCTATGCTTCTATCAATTTCTCTTAGAATATTCACTTTTTCTTGTTGCAGATGCTCCGGTATGCTTCAGACATCAACTCTTACTCTTTTGCCATTTTGGGGGTAATACTTTCTCTTAAGGTTTTAAGTATGTGTTTTAACTTTATAACATATTTCACAATTATGTGGTCATATTGATCAGTGTTGTTCCTTATTACTTCTGGATTTTAGTCTTGTTTAAAAAGGACTCCCCCAGGCCAAGATTATTTTAAAAACACACATTTTCTCCCTGTGTTTCAAGGGCTACTTTTTCTATTTTTTCTCTTGACTTTAAGTCCTTAATCTACCTGGAGTGAATTTTGTAAGAGAGTGATGGAGGGATGCAATTTATGTTTTCCCTTGAAGATTAGCTGGTTATCTCAATATCATTTATTGAATAATCTATTTTTTCTACAATTTAAAATTTTACCAATTTTTATAAACCAAATTTTATACATAGTTGGTTCTCTTTTTGGTCTATTCATTTTACTTCACTGTTTAGTCCATTTATCTCTAAATTAATACTGAACATTTAATTACTCCAGCTTAAATTATGTTTTAATATTCACTTTTAATATTTTTATTTTAAAATTCTCCTAATTCTAAGTGTGTGGTATTTCACACAGATTTCAGGGAAAAAAATTTGTCATAGCCTCTTTTTATATCATCAAATAATATTAAGATCCCTTTCTTCTATTCTTACTATATTCACTTTTTTTTATAGCACTGGTGTTAATTTATCCATATGTTATCTTAAAATAAGCCTGTGGATAGACCTTCTGGAGCTGGTCACAAATTGGAAAATTAATGAATAAATAATGGCTATGTTAATTTTTAAATTTTGGGTAAATTATATAGTTAACTTGAAAATAATTAGGAGCCACTGTAGAAAACCATGTACTTTGAGCTCATACTGTATGCCGGTGAAAATTTATAGGGCTTGCCACCTGCTGTCAAAGGTGCTGCTTCTTTCAGCAGTTTCATGAATTCCATATAGTCCCTGTGCCCTTCATATCAGAGGGGTTATAACACCAGAAACCAGCCCTGTCTTTGGGTAACATTTGCTATCTTTGATGGGTACCAGGAACTTGTTGTACTGTCTGTGATGAACATCAGAGATTTTAATTCAGAAATCAAGTTCCCTACAGCTTTAACTAATTCCGGTTGATGTGGGAAACAGATGCAGAAGAAAAGTTATTAACTTTCCTTACTACCTAGAGCCCACTGACAAGTCCTTGATACAGGCAGAGTGACATTCCTCTAGGGACTCGACTGCCTCCACCTTAATACTTTGCTAAGGGCAAAGGCAATCCTAGCCTGACTGTGCCACCCCCCCCAACCCCCAACCAGGATCCTGTAAGTCTACTTTAATATATAAAAATCCCTTTGGAAACTTCCCTTTATCTCTAAACCCTCCAAGATTCATGCTGGCAATCATCCCCAAGCATATACCCACGGATATACATCTGAAGGGTCTCCTGACTAAGGTTTTATTAGACAGTAATAAATGACCTTTTTCCCAACAACAGCTAGCCCTTCAAGGTCCTGGAAACCTTGCTTCCAAAATTTCTTAGAGACTTACACTAACCCTGACCCCCTCCCAACTTGCAAGTATATAATGGACCACCCCTCACAACCCCCGGGCAGCAGTGACTCTTCCTGACCACTGGTCCTGACTCCCTGCTTTAATGAACCACCGTTTTGCACCAAAGACATCTCAAGAATTCTTTCTTGGTTGTTGGCTCCAGACTCTATCCCACCGAACCTCACTTATATCCTAAAACTTCATCATAGTGAACAAAGGAGCTATAGCTCAGACAACTGAGGAAAAAAACAGTATTGAGTATTAACCATAAACTACTTAAGATGCCAGAGAGATCTTTGCTTCCCCAAATTAAATGTAACCTGAGCATACTAATTAATTTGGTATAAACTGTGGCCTCTTGCAGTGGGGTTTTTGGCATTGTTTTATTACACTTATGCTCAGTGTTCTCTGGCTACAGATTAATTTAAAGGGATTTGTCACAATCTGAAGACCTATTTGGCAGGAAACTGTTTTCTTGGCAATTTCGACACATTGTGAAAATCCAGGTAATGGAACTGTTTCACTGCTAATCTGCAGGGTTTTGGCTTTTGGCTTTTCCAAAAAGCCTCCTTCTGTTTGTTTAAGGTACAATATTATTTGTACAGTTCAAATAGAACTTTTTTCTTAATGACGTCTTTGTAATTATTTTTTTTTACTTCATTTGCAAGATAAAAAAAAACACAACAAACAAACCTCCTTTCATGTGCTCAAGCAAGCCAGGGTTTATGAAGGGAAACAGCGTCCTTGAATTTCTTTTTCTCTGATTTTTTTTTTTTTTTTTGATAGACCGGTCTGTTTTGTGGAATGGCAGGTTTTTGTGCCATTTCAGATGGTGTTGCATGTGGCAGAATGAGCCCCATTCACGTTTTCTGTGGGACAATTTGCAAAGGCAGTGTGCTGTGGGAAGCCTTTTTAAGAGGAGGGTCTGTAGGGGCGGGCAAAGGGCTGGGCAACACCTGTAGCAAGACACAATCTGTGCGGGACTCAGAGCTGATTTTACACTTTGTTTTATTCCCCATAAGTATTCAGCATATGTTCCTTTCTTTGAAAAATAAAAGGCTCCCTCAGATGGTACATATCAAGTGAGCTCAAGGAGGTTAATAGATTAACTCCAATCAATCTAGGCATTCCCTCGTGAGACCCTAATGCTGGTTATTCACTCCCCTTGTTATGATGATGTTCATTTTATTAGAGCTTATAGCTCAATAGTCAGAGCGCGCGCGATCTATTTACTGTGAAAATCTTTCCGCATGCCTTGGGAAGAAAGCACCAGTAAACTGGTAAGCATTCCCTTTACAAGACTTGCAGTGAATCTGGAATAACAAAAATAGGTTTCCCACTTTAAATAGCCTGAGCGAACGTCTAATCTTTTCCCGGGCCTGGTGGTACATTCTGAGGCTGAAATTTTCAATGCAGGGTTTCTAAGCCCCAAGTCTCTGCCATGTTCTTTTCAGTTTCCTTTTCCCCCCTCCTACTTCTAAATTAGAGCAGTTGGGTCTGCCCAGGGACACGTACAGTAGTGATGCTCTGTGATTCAAGTCAAAGAATGTTTAGTCTGGGTCCCACAAAGGCCCACGATTCCCAGCACAGAAACACATACAGCAAAGCAGGGAGAGAGCAAACATAGCATCAAAGAAAACTCGTGAATATAGACACCACTATAAAAACTAACTCTGTGTTAGCCCAAGAAAGAAAGAAATGACAAGGGTTTTGAATGCTAAAATATAGAGGGTTGTATGAAAGAGAGGGAAACATACACAAAGTAGACGGACTGAATAAAAGTATTTATCTTTAAACCACACAAGTCATGGTAATTAAATTAGGTCAGGCTGGTTACAACGCTACAAAAAGCAGGCTGTAACTAATTTCAAAAGGAATAGAAAAGACCTGAAAAAAAAAAACAAACCAGATTGACGGCTCCTTACTTTTTTGTTTTCATCCAATCAAGGCTACCCAACATCAAAAAGTGGGAAGAGAAATCCTGATTTGCAGGAAATTTGTCTCATCACAGAATATAAACTGCAGATATATCCAGGATCAGCTTGGGACTTGGGGAATTGTTATTTGTTCTAACAGAAAAGCAAGCTGTATTCACATATGAAGTTTACCATTAAAAACAAAACAAAACAAAATACAACAAAAAACTGACCCAAACTCTGCTCCCCAAGTAGCTAAAAGCCTATTACAGTTGCATTTTCCCTATGTTTTGTATTAGAGACATTTGCAACCTCGGGATCTTCTGCAGTCAATTGTTTAATACAACTCTCCAAGCGTTATATGAAGAGGAGAACATAATGAGTTTTCTTTCAAATTGTCTCTCTAAAAGACCACTTACTGATGCCTATTCAAATGACTTTTAAAAATAGTTTCAAATATTTACTTTGAAGGTAGATGTGCCCAGCTGTAAAGGACATTTGGCACATAAATTGGGGAATGTGAGAAAATAACTCAGAGATACCTTTATCTGGAGCCCATTCTGTACTTTTTTTTTTTTTTTAAAGATTTTATCTATTTATTTGACAGACAGAGATCACAAGTGGTCAGAGAGGAAGGCAGAGAGAGAGAGGAGGAAGCAGGATTCCCGCTGAGCAGAGAGCCCGATGCGGGACTTGATCCCAGGACCCTGGGATCATGACCCGAGGCGAAGGCAGAGGCCTCAACACACTGAGCCACCCAGGCACCCCGCCCATTCTGTATTTTTAAAAGGAAGTTTAAAATGTGTCCCTTTCTTCCTTCCTTTCTTGAAAAAAAAATTAGTACAACACTTGATAGATCTTTGTTAGCTTCACTGAAGTAGGAAAGTCGCTGAATACCAAGCAATTAATAATGCAAAGAAACCCTAATAAAGTTGCCTATGAAAACCTCGGATACATCTTTCACCCTTGTCATCCGATAATCCGTTTCATTTCCCTTCCATCACTGGGGAGATGTGAGTCCGGGTGCAAGTGTGCAGACTGGCTGAACAACAGAAGGAACTGTGCTGTTTCGTGGATTTAAGGTAGTCACTTCCCTTTCTGAGCCACAGACAAAACCTGTCTTTTTTTCTTTTTTAAGATTTTATTTATTTGTTTGACACAGAGAGCGCAAGCAGGGGGAGCAGCAGAGGGAGAGGGAGAAGCAGACGCCTCCCCTGAGTGGGGAGCCATCCTGGGATCATGAACGGAGCAGAAGGTGGAGGCTTAACTAACTGAGTCGTCCAGGTGCCCCGAGAAGCCTGTCTTTAGCTGCTATGACACAGAGTCCTTTTTTCTCATTCCTATAGCACTCTGCTCCTCAGAAACATAGATTTTGGCAGAGAATGCTGGTATAAGTAAACACATGTGATGTCATAACTATATTTAAACAAACATTGTCTCACCTTTCAGATGGTTTTGGAGCATGGTAAGGACTTTCGCGTCTTCTAGAGGTCTTTCCTGAGGTGTGATTGGGTGGCTTCACTGGGAGGGACTGGTGACAGTTGGTGTTTATGACACTGAATTGCAGAGTGGGGAGCATGGACACCTGTATACATGAGGCAGAAATGCTATTGTTACTCTCAGGAAAGACTGGGGTATAAACAGTGCGGTAGGAACGGCCTGCATAGGAAACTAGCCATTTCGATTTTATGATGGCTACTGATGACACCATTATCAAATGAGCTTCGCTTTTGTTGGATCTCATGCCCGCATCGAGAGGACGCAATGGGAAGGATGCCGAGGAGACTTACGCTGCTCTATTAATTCCCCCATGTTGTGTCAACGGTGTGGACCCAAGCCTCCATGAAAGTACGGCTCTCTTGGGATAGTGAAAATTTTTGCTGGTGTCCCTCTGGAGTAGTCTTTTTAATATCTAGAGATCTCAGCAAGTGTCTGTTAGGATGCTGGCAGAGTTGTCTGTGGTTCTCTTCACAGGAGGCTGTTGCTGATGGGATTTCCATCCCATAGACGTGCGCAGCGCCGCCTCTATCTCAAATAACCACTCGAGTCTGGCCTGTGTGCCTACTTGCTAAGTTTTGTTTTGTAGGAAAAGCAACATAATAGAGGAAGCGCATCAAGGCAGAAAGGGGTGGATTTGCAGAAGGAAGAGGGAGGGCAAGCCAGGGAGAAAGATGGGGAAACTGAAAGAGACGGAATGTTTTGGAAAACGCGCGGAACAAAGGAGCTAGTGTGACCCGTGCCCTCTTGCGACGGTCTGCATCAGCAGTAATGAGGTTCTGTTGTTGGGCATTCAGCCTTGTAAATGGGGGCACCCAAGAGCCCAGAATGGGGGTGGGTGGACCAGAGTTGGAGGGGAACAATCTTCCTTACCCAACTCCCTGACCTCGGGCTGCCAGGAAACCATTGAGCACAGCCACAGTCAGACGCTGAGACAGGAGGCAGTTTAATTGCACAAGCCGGGGCACAATGAAAAGCCTTTTCTTTTTAAAGGTAACTCATGGAATTAAGTTAGTCATTTAACCTTAGACTTAATGTATGAATCTAGACAGTATGAATACAGGTAGAAGAGTCCTCTAGGAACCGAATGAGAATGTGAAGGACAAAGAACCTCCTCACCAAAGGAACAGTTCTTTATCCTGAAAACCATAGCGTAAGCCCTTTGTTACCATCTCCAGCAATTTCTTTGAAGTTCTTTTTTTAGCCACCATATTGCGTATTTGGATGGATCTCAGGGTTAATTTAATGTAGCAGCTCAGAGTAAGGACTCTGGGCCCACAAAACCAGGCTAGAATGACTAGCTTGGTGTCATTAGGTATTTGGCTCAATCTACTGAAACCTTAGTTTCCATGTTTGACACATAGTAAGCACTCAATAAATGTTAACTACTATGATAATGGGACTCTTAAAAAATTATAAATTAGATCATGGTATTCAACACTTTTTGGTTTTCAATCTTAGATTCAGAGGTGATTTGTGGCAAGGACCATGTTTCATTTATCCCCTTGTGTCTAGCTCTTTTCTTTTTTTTTAGATTTTATTTACTTGTTTGACAGAGAAAGACACAGTGAGAGAGGGAACGCAAGCAGGGGGAGTGGGAGGGAGAAGCAGTCTTACTGCTGAGCAGGGAGCCCGCTGGGCTAGATTCCAGGGCCCTGAGATCATGACCTGAGCAGAAGGCAGGCAGACCCTTTAGGACTGAGCCACCCAGGCGGCCCTCCTTGTGTCTAACTCTTAACACAGTACCTGGCACTTAGAAGGAGTCAGTGAATGGCTGAATGACTGAATAGATGAATGAATGAAATAAAAGTTGTTTTATAGTTAGACATTTATTTTTCAGTTGAGTGATGTCTATGCAGCAGAGTTTTAAAGGAATGTAAGTTTTAGACACACTTTCAAAAAACAAAACTGGCTCAAAACCTTTTAAAAACTTCAAATGAACTTTTCAACACATCAGTAACTGTGATCTGCTTTAATTTAAAACACTCTTTGCATTTTTAACTACATTAATTTCCAAAGTTTCTTGGAATGCTGATCCACTGTGTGATCACTTAGCTTTTACCAGGTGTTTTGAATTGAATCCCTATCGTTTTCCATCATGAGGTGGCATAAGATATTTTTGTCGCTTGGATAACTCTCAAAGAAGAGAAAACTTGTGAAAATGTCATACTAGGGTCCTCTAAATTTTTGTGGTCAAAAATATGTATTTTGTTTCCTCATAATATGTGCTGTTGCTACTATTGTGTTACCCTAAACAGTAATTCTATATCTAACTATATTTAAATATCGAAGCTAGTGGTTCTCAACTTAGGATCAGATTTTATTCTAATAAATTCTATTTTATGTTGATTTCCCGGAACATGGAGCAGTTATTTCCAAAGAAATTATGTTCTGCAGAGGGTATTGAGTCACTCTATCTTGTGAAAAAACTCTGGTTATTAATAAGATGGGATTAACAAGGATATCGTAGTGTTTGAGAAATATGGACAGTGGGCACAGGCCAGTTCTGTTGTGGGTCCAGGCTCTGTAAGCACTAGATATCTGACCTTAGACAAAACAATGGTCTATAATTATGTTGACAAATCGTCTCAATTTCAAATGAGTTTTAAGTACCATGTACATACATAAAAGTACACAAAACCTAAGCATACACCTAGGTGAATTCTAAGTTGAATACGTGGATGTCACCAGGAAGCAGATGGAGAAATAGAATATTAACAGCCTCCAGAAACTGCCTCTTTTCTCTTTCAGTAATTAGCCCCTTAGTTTTCCCTTAGTTTGTGAACCTTAAAAAAATGGAGTCATAAAATACGTACTCTTTAAACTGGAGTCTTTTGATCAGTGCGATATCTGTGTGTTCATTTTGTTATGTGTAGTTGTAGTTGGTTTAGTTTCATTATTATATATAAATTTAGCATCAACCTGTTAATTTCCATAAAAGAAACTGCTGGGATTTGATTTGAATTACATTGAGTCTGTATTTCAATTGACACATAATTGACACATTTATATTATTAAGACTTTCAACCCATATACATTATATAACCTTCTATTTATTGTGGTCATATTTAATATCTTTGCACTTGATCTTAGCCAAAAGGCCGAGAAGCGATATATTTAATATCTTTGATGGTTTTAATTTTTGGTATAAAGTTCTGACATGTATTTCATGAGATGTATGTTTTTTGATATCATCCTAAATTATATCTTTTAATATAATTCACTTTCTGTTTTTTATTTTAAATGGGTATAAATATAATTCACATTAGTTTGTTGATGTCATATTCAGAAATATTAATAAACATACTTTTTACTTATGGTTTTCTGAAGACTCTTGTAGTTTCTACACAGAAAAGCATGTAAAAATATATAATAATCACAGATTTATTTCTCTCTTTGCATCCATATACCATTATTTTCTTTTCTTGCCTTCTTGAACTAGTTAAGACCTCACTTGAATGTTGAACATAAATTGTTATAACTGATTTTACACAATTGGTTCTAATCTTGTGAGAAGGCTTTCAGTGATTCACCATTAAGTATTATGTACTGTAGGATTTTATAGATACTCTATCAGATAAAGGAACCACCCTTCTATTCCTCTGTTGAGAAGAGTTCTAGAGTAATGAATATTGAAAATTACAACTGTTTTTAGTTGTACTTTATAAAATTTCTATGAGAAAAAATTAGTCAGAAGTTGCTAGTGAAGATGTCAGAAAATCTGTTCACCCTCATTCTAATTTCCAGCAAATAATTTCTTATAATTTCAGAATATCCCTTCTTCCTCTACCACACTGGTTTATTCCCTTACATTAAACCTATAAATGGCAGCAGTTTTTGGTCCCCAAACATCAATGTATCACTCAGAACTGGGGTGGATGAAGGGGGTAGGGTTTTACTAAAAGAGACAGGTGAAAGGGCAGAGACTATATTTAGGAAAATTCCCATAGTCATTGTTTTCTTTGAACCAATGGAGATGGGGCCCTTAGGGAAAAGGCTAGTTTTAAAGCAGAATTGGTTTATTTGAGAGTATAAAGTATGGTGGCTAAAAGCTTGAGCTCTGGAGCCTAACGTCTTGAATTTAAATCCTAGCTCTGCCATTTACAGACTATATTATCTTAATAATTTAATTTCCAGTTAATTTCAGACTTCTCGTTGGTAAGTAGGCTAACAGAGTTTATGAGGTTGTAGTAAAAGAGTTTGTATGTAATGTACTGATGACGGTGTTTGGCACATAAGCACCACCCAAGCAAGTGTTTACCATCATCATTGTCATCATCATCAAACCAATAGTAGTATCACCGTCTGCTTTCCAGAAAACAGCTGGCCAATTATCCCACTGCTAGAACTGGGAGAAGGTGGTAGAAACGAAATATTATGTGAGATGTAAATTTTAGTGAAAAGCAGCATTCGATGTTGTCCAACTATAGTGGGACTACTCATATGGGGTTTTCATATTTGTGCTTTCTAATTACAAGATAACTTTATCCATAATATTTTTATTTCAAATAATGTTCCTTTTTCTGTTATTTGCTATGTTATAGACATATATTGTATGAATTTCATCAATAGGAACAAAATAAAGCTACTTAATCACCACTATTTCAGTTTCTTTGAATTTGCTTATTATGCAGAAGAGGTGGCTAAGTTTAAACCAAAGATGCACACTTTTCTATTTTTGTACAGATTTGCACACTCTGGAGCCATCACTCTCAGCTTTCCTCACTTTGAATCTTGGTGGGAGCATGTGACTAATTTCTCTCTGTGGAACACAGTAGAGGTGATGTGCAGCTAAGAAGCATATGTGTCTTCTCCACATCTCTCTCCCCATCTATTGGCTGCACAAAGAGAAGGTTACAACCAGAAAATGAAAGGAGATTTGATCCCTGAAAGATCATGATGTTGGTATCTTAACTGGGAAAACCCACAGGGGATGGTGACATGAGCAAGAGACACACTTATTTGCTAAGCCTTTGAGATTTCACTGTGTATCAGCTACAGCAGATAGCATTATTTTAAAGATTTTATTTATTTGACAGACAGAGATCACAAGTAGGCAGAGAAGCAGGCAGAGAGAGAGGAGGAAGCAGGCTCCCTGCTGAGCAGAGAGCCCGATGCGGGGCTCGATCCCAAGACCCTGGGATCATGACCTGAGCCGAAGGCAGAGGCTTTAACCCACTGAAGATAGCATTATTTTAATGAATACAATATTTTCTCAGTTTCAACTGCTTACGATGTAGTTCTGTTTCCTGAGGAACTGAAACAGAGGAATATTATTGCATGGATATATAACATATATCTATATTTAAGATGATGTTTAAGAGATATAGGGAAGACACAATTGAGTATACACAATATTTCTCCATTTGTCTGAGTTTAGCTAGTCAAATATCCCTTTAAATAATGAGTATCTAGTCATAATCTTTAGTAATATTTTACCACTGATTTTAAAGATGAAACTGCCTTCAAACTCTTATAAAATGATACAAAAGACCATCCACCATTTCTTTTGTTGACAGATTTTTGTTTCAATAATTTTATCTCAAAAAAGCCTAAAGAGAGACCAGACTGTAAGGGGCATGTGCAAATAACCAAGGATTATTTAAATGCCTTCTCAGGGCCTGGGTCCTTATCTAGAAGACATCTAGTTTCATTGAGTCCAATTATGGCTTTGAGAGGGTAAGCAGGTGATACAGAGGACCTAGACAGTAGGGGATTCGAAGTTTCTGGGAGGAAACACAGAAGAGGGAGGAACAGCTGCTTTGTGGACATTGTGTGGAGGAGCGTCAAAAAATAAAAATTGTGTAGTCTGCCCAAGATGGAAATTTGAAACACAGATATGCCACAGATGGAAGTCTAAAGCTGTTTGTAGTGAGGTGAGCAATACAGACCTCTTCTTTAGCTTGCCTGACAAAATGTTCAGCTTATTCTACACTGCTGGCTAATGCTTTAATTCATTTAAAAAAAAAAAAAAAGACTTCTATATTTGATTTGCTATGCTTCTAAAACAGAAATAACATATAAAGACCCAGAAACATCTGGATTATGGAAATCTATTTTACTTCCTTTCTTTTTTCTCCCTGCAATTTAAATTCAGGAAATATGCCTAATCCTATAACATTTAAAATTGTGTTTGTAGGGCAAGTAGAAAATGAGAAGTTCTAGGAGATTGCCATACATTTGGTATTTCACTCTCCTTCCTTTTCTTTCACTTCTATTTGTCCTTCTCTTCCTTTCTATTTTTTTATTTCTAAAATTACTGTAATTTTAAAATGTGAATTATGATTATGTTAAATACTTTCCTTTTCATGACTTTTTTTGGTTAATATTTTATCTAAATGGAGAATGTAGGCATTAAAATTTTTTTCTAGGATCAAGACCATTATTTACTTCTTCATTAATGTAACTAGAGACAACACAGGACCCCAAATCAACCTTGATCAGTAGAAGGACAAATGGACAACTGGCAGTGAATCCTTTCCTTTGCTACCCAACAAGAAAGCTGCTTCTTTGTATCAGCTCCCCAAATTGTATGGGAGATGCTTCTGATCACATTGGTGTGCATGGAATTATGTAAAATCTGAGTATTGGTTAAACTGGAAATTGAACTGATATACTACCAGAAAAGTAGACTTTTGGTGGGGAATATTTCACTCCATTCTATTTACACTTATTCCAGTCTATTCAAAACTCTCTTCAAAATAATATAAACTGATAAAGTACACAATTGGAAATCTTGCCTAGAAATTGAAAATACTTAGGAAACAATTTTTATAGGAACTAAAACTAAAAATAATTTTAGGTTCTTAAATTGCAAATAACAACTATGAAATGCTTCAAATTACCTTCCTCTGACACCAGATATATATTTTTCTTTATTGCTAGAATAAAGCTTTGGCTGTCCTTTGTGGCTGTCTCAATCATTTTCATCCCATTGTGTTGTGGGGTATTTGTGTCATGCATTTACATTTTAAAAGTTGTAGTCTATGCAGTGTGACTTTCAAACAATTGACAAACCTATTCCCATGTCAACCCCTCTGCTTAATCAGCAGTCACTTTATTCCCACTCTTTTCAAAGGCACTTGAACTGCCTGAAAAGCTAAAGGACAATTCAAGTGAGTGTGCTGGGCTGGTCCCCTCCAGTGTTCATCCATTCAAATTCGCGCATGTAATCTTCTGGTGAAGAACGGGGTGGTTCAGCGACACCATCACAGCTATGCAGAACAGATGTCCTAAAAATCAAGGCAAGAAAGTTTCCTTCTCGAAGGAGGAGTTAATTTTTCTTATTCTGGGTATGTGAGTGTGTAGTGGTTGTGAGATGAAGGATAAAGACTGAAATTCGGGAAAGAAGATTCTTTATAAAGGCAATGCATGATCCTACAATTTCTCCTTTGGCAATCATATCCTGAATGGTTTTGCCAAGTATCATGCTGCCCCATCTATCACTTGTTAGATTCTAAAGATCATCTCCACCTTACTGATTTAAATATAAACTCAATATCATCCAGAATCCTTGGTGCTTAAGGGCTTAGGCATGGAACAATTAAAATATTATTGATGAAAAGATGAGTTTTTATTTGTCTGTTGGTTTCACTGCAGACCATCGAATGCCAGTAAGCTTAAGGCCCTTGAACTTTTGAAATAAAATTTTAATTTTTACTTGGGGAGGCCAGATTTAGTTAAAGGTAAATATAATGAGGAACTGAAATACAAATCATTGTGGATATGAATAAAATATTCAATTTAAGAAATTTATTTGACCATGTGTCAGGACTTTAAAAAAAAAATTGGAATTGATGGGAGTTATAACATGAAGCTGAAACTCAAGAAATGTATGTGCTTTTACAACAAACAATTTTATGACAATTTCAATTCCCAATTTAAGATTGTTTTATAGTAGACTTAAGAACAAGTTGTCTGTGTTCAAAATGTGAATGTTGACATATTAGAGAAGAAAAAGTTGATGACAAAGGACACTGAACAAAGGATGACGGTACTTATGTTGATGTATTCCCAACCATTAACCATGAGACCAAGATCCAGCTGTCACAGTGTCATTGTCCACAGTGGGAAAAGCACAATTTTAGAGTCAGACACGTTTGAGCTTGGAAATTATTTTATATCTTTGGAGCTTCAACTTCCATTATTAATAAAAGTACCATTTTTTCCCCCAAAGGGCTGTTTTGATTTATACCTGATAGCTATGAATATTTTTCATCCAAAGTCTTTATCTAAATACATTATAGTAAATATTTGTGAATAAGAATAAATCATTTCTATTTCAAAGATATTTTATTGTGATTAGTTAGGTATGTTTTGTCATATTTAATATGTGTTTCCTTTTCTGAAAATGGCAAAGTGTGAATTTCATTATTTTCCCTGCAATAACAGATTTATGGTTTCTACATTGTGATTATTAATTTTATCAAATTTTGCCTGCTGAATTTAGGTTGATTTTCAAGCCTGCTGTGTTTTGGCTTGTGGGGTTTAGGATGCATTTGTCCTATATATTAGACACGGACTGTTTGGGGTAATTTGGCTTTTTTCTGCTCTCTTTTTATTTCATCTGAGGCTTTAGAAATGGCTGGAATTAAATAAGTTTTAGGATTAGGGGTCAGAGGAGCCCAGAAAAGACTGAGGGAAAAGAAATGCTGGATAGGGCCTTTGGATGAGATGTGTACACGAAACAGATTTCAATGAAATACATGAAATCATTGCAAGTTTTTTTTTTTTTTTAAATTTAAGAACTAATTGCTATGTCTTTGGTTCTCTGTGGCAACTGTAATGTGGGGAAGTTGACATGACAAAAAAGGATGTTGTTAATTAGATTAGGAATGTATACTAATATGCTTATAAACATTTCTCTTAATAATTCTTAGAAGCACGTCATTCTGACTTCTTCCTTTTGGCAAAACTCTTTTGACCCCAGAGACTCTTTCCTCCCAAATTTAACCATGATGTCTTTCGCCTTTTATGTTTGTTACTACCCTGTATTTTCACAGTTGACAGGTTCAGCAGGCCCCTGACACCACCATGTCCTATAGCCCCACACAAACTCTGAGCCTTAGAGTTGATAGTCTTATCTTGTCCCTCTTGCTTTCCACCACTCTCGTGTTAGGTTCCTCTCATCCAGTCTTTGAGGTTAAGTGAGGCCACCGTCTGGGAGAGCCTGAGGTGTAGGTTGCCCTCTATGTTGGGTTGAAGATCAAGCTACTCTATATGTGTATCACAGAGAGTATAAAACACTACTTCCATGATGTGAGTGTTTTTCACTCAAATTAAATCTGAATAGTTTTGTCAGCATGTCCGTATGGTCAGAAGAGCTGTATGTAGTTCACCAAAATGCCTGGTGTCAGAGTCTCCGAACACAAAGATTACTGGTGGATGTTAGGATTTTTCTTTTTTTTTTTTTTTTTTTTAAGATTTTTTTTTTTCCTTCTTCATGTTGCTAAACTAAATCTAAAAATCCAAATTCTCAAATACTGAAAGTGACATTTAGGATCTCCTGTTTCCAAGTGATATAGTTTGCATTTATTAGTATTACTTTTCAGCTTTTCCTAATGTGAAATCGGTTATAAAAATGCTTTCCAGTTGATTTCTTGGTCAAAGCAGAATCATTTTCCTCAACAGTAGTATGGGGATACTTGATAAACCACCTTCTAGAGGTACTGAAAGGAATTGAATAATGTGCTGAAATCTGGATTTATTCACAAACACATTACAGGCTGCGTCATGGTGATGCATGTCAGTTCAAGTCATTGTTTCTTTTGTCTAAATCAGTGTTGAGCCACGTCTCTCTGTATATGTAATGCTACTTTGGTAACAGCTTTTTTATACTAAGCCAGAACTCATTTTACCTGGTGGTTTTATTTTAGATGTATGAGTTTTATTAAATAATATTTGAATAAGTAATAGAAATTTAACTCAAAGAACATGGAAAGAAAAACCATACAGGCACATTCAAAACCAGATGGAATCTGACACCTGATAATGATTAACAAGTTGAGCAGATTAGATCTGAATTCCTGCAAATTACATTAAAAGACAGAAATATTTTTATTAAAAGCAACTTCAACAATTTAACAGGTCTATGAGATTTGAAAAATGTTTTGATTTATTTACATATCATCAATCAATATTAGGATAGGCTGAAAGAGTTTGAACACATCATACAAAATGGGAAACAAAACTAGTCAACTACCCCCAAATTTCATCTGTCTGAAACCAGGCTTTTGGTATTTGAAGCACCAAATTATAGTTGAAAAATATCCATTTTGAATGGATATTTAACCTCATGTAGATATACTACTAATAAGTAAAGCAATAATATTTTATATTGATTGATATTGGGTTTGATTTATGAACTGGTTGCAAAAGTATATCTATCTCTAAAGTAAAAAACCAAGCAACCATTTAAATCTGCTGTCTAAATAACTTTGATTGAAATATTGAATACAATGTGATGCACTCAGATTGAGTGCCGGCACCCGCAAAGTGTGGTGAACTGCACATTTCCCTACTTAATTTTGCCTCATGAAGACAAGCCTGAATCTATGATTATCTTTTTAAGAAAAACAATCTTTTCCAAGAAACCATTTGAATATTAAAAAAAAAAGTAGTGATAATGAGGCCTCTGCCTGGCTCGGTTAAGCATCCGATTCTTGGTTTCAGCTTGGGTCATGATCTCAGAGTTGTGAGATTGAGCCCTGCGCTGGGTCTGCAATGGGCGGGAACCTGGTTAAGATTCTGTCTCTCCCTCTCTCTTTGCCTCTCCCCCACCCTAAAAAATAAAACTAAAAATTGTAGGGACATTAATAAAACTTATTATTTACATAAAGAGTTTGCTAAATCCTATA
The DNA here is from genome assembly GCF_963455335.1 of Martes martes. NCBI lineage: Eukaryota > Metazoa > Chordata > Mammalia > Carnivora > Mustelidae > Martes > Martes martes. The sequence continues at coordinate 118,253,712 of NC_137889.1, forward strand.
GTAATTTGTAATTTTTAAAATGTACATCAATTTTATATAAAACATAATAAAGTTTTAAAATTGTTATGTAAATTATACAAAGCCTCAAAATGTATCCTGATGGATAGTCACAGTGGTTGCCATTTAAAAAACCAAACAATAGCACAATTCACTGCATACATGCAAAAGGAAAACTGAACTTTGAAGAGATACCCTTCTGTATAGATAATGGCTTTTTCTCAGATAAGCCTGTCCTCTGAAAGATAAAACAATTCTTTAATCTTTCATCACCTTTTCTCCTAAATACATCCAGGAGATCATCAATTCAGAATTAGTGATGAGGTGAATGCAAGGGGAGCTTGTTAATATGTTTGCTGCCCATTCCCAGAATAAAACATGTTTTCTCAACAAATTTCTTTCATGGCATTTTTATCTTCAAAATTTTATTTAGACCTAGTTCTAGAGATATGACAAACAAGTAAAAAGTAAAGTGAAATAAAATAAAAAAGTAAAATAAAATAATAAGCTTGACCTTCAAAGCATGATTTCTTCCTCTAAACAAATCCTCCTTATTGGAATCTGGCTCAAATTATATGTACATTGACATATCTTGGGTAAGTAACATGAACAAAACATAGTACCTGGGTAAATAACATGAATAAAACACAGTATTTGGTTAAGATAAAAGCCCTCTTTGAATGCTGTTTGTAAGTTGAAGACTTTGCTCACTCATTGGGTAGATTCCATTAAACACAGCCAGAGTAATACATAGTGTGGTTGTATGAATTTGCTGTAATGGACATGCAAATACATATTTTTCACATACAGTATACAAACATCTCAGCAGAACAATTGAATAAATGGAACCAAAACATCAGAAAACTGGCAAATGTGCAATGGATTACCATGGCTTGATTCCACACCCCAAATATAATGAACATTTAATTCATTTGGTGTCTTTTTCTTATTGGAGACACATTGGTAGAAGGGCATTTGAGTTCACAAACACTCAATTATTTGCATGTTAACCAGATTTCACAAACTTCCACCTTGTGAACTATAACGTATGTAGTAGAACTTGCATATTTTTACCAGTGCAACTTTTTGTTCCTCTTCTTTTTTCTTTTTATGGCTTTGCCTTTCAAAGTATGCACCACTGAAGATTTTACGTTTCATCCTCATGTGGCAACTTATATGTAATTATAATTATCACAATTTTAAAACTAAAATTTTAATTAATTTTGTCAAAGAGTGCCAGGTTAACATTAAGCTTCTAATAGTCTTCCCTGAATATTATACTTCATTAACTTCTATATAATTCTACAAACTAAAATAAAGCAAAATAATTTTTTAAAAAGTCTTGATTTGTGTAGCTTTATGGTGTACAAAAACCATGCATTTATTCATTTATCCGGTAAATGATGGTTGAGCACACAAAGTGCCACATACTTTGCTAGACTCAGAATATAAAATGGAGAGGAGAAAGTACTAGCTCCCGCCCTCATGAAACTTTCAGTGCAGTTTCATAAAATCCTCACACACTCCAGTGAAATGGATACCATTGAAGTCTTTTAGCGTCCCCCAAAGTAACTGGACCCAGAAATTCATGCTATCATTTACCTGATGCAATTCTATTCTTAAACAACATATTTTTGGTTGTGCCTATTTCTTTTTGCCTTTATGTAAATGGAATCATCCTCTCAGCATTCTTCTGTGGCACATTTTTCATTCATAGTTGTTTTTTATATTTTCCATGTTGGTTTGAATAGCTATAGTTGTCTATTCTCACTGCTGTGTACTATAACCATGCAACAAGTTCTTGATCAAGTCTGCTGCTGGTGGATATTTGTGAGTTCCAATTATCCCACATCTTCACCAACTCTTGAAATTATTAGACTAGCAATTTTTTGCCAAAATGGTGGAGTAAAAACATATCTCATTGCAGTTTTAATTAGGACTTCCTTAGTTATTAACTAAGTCAGGATTTTCCACAAGTTTATTGGTTATTTATGTTTTAAGACTTGTCATTTGTCCTATTTTAAAGTTTTTTTTTTTTTTAAACTTTCCTGTTGACTCGTACATATTCTGTACTATATATTTTCTGGGTACTAATCTTTTGTAAGTAATATGTGTTTTCTAAATATTTTCTTCCAGTACGGCTTGCCTTTCCACTATCTTTATTGAAACATAAGTTTCTGAAAGCTCTTATTTATTAAAAGTTCTTGAAATTGGTGAAATCTAATTTATCAATATTTTTATACACGATTCTTATATTGTGCCATGTTTAAGAAATTTTCTTTACCTAAATCTATAAGAATATTCTGCTATGTTGCCTTCTAAAAGATTTAAATGCCTAGTCTATCTAGAAAGAGTTTTTTTTTGGTGGATTGCTTTGTAAGGATCAAATCTCTATATGGAACCGATTGTTGAAGTACCAGTGTACTGAATAATCAGTTTTTGCCCCAGTGGTCTTTAATGCCAGTACTGTCATATACCTGATTTCTCCTTTGGCCCTTTTGGAGAGAACCACTGATGGGATGTTGACTCAAACCCTTGATACTGTTATCTTCGTCATGTAGATGTTATCAAAAGAAAAGCTCTCAACAGTTCATCATGCACCTTTACTGCGATTTATTTTTACACAGATCACACATTTAGAAGTTCTTTTTTATTTCTAGTTTGCTAATATTTGCTTTTTATCAAGCTCCCTTTCAATGCCTATTCTATACATACTCATAGATTTTACAATGTTTAACCTATTTTGCAGTTCTGGGATAAGCTTCATCAGGATTTTATTCATTTTATATACAGCAGGATCCAACTTGCTGATAATTGGTGTCAAATTTTTTATCCATGTTTGTGATTGAGATTGTCCAGCAATGGTTTCTTTCTTTCGACCCTGTCAAGCTTTGGTTCCTTTCCTGACCCTTAGGAAGGGAATTATGCATGCTTTTGCCTCTTCTATCTCTTGGAAGAGGTTATATGACATTGATGTTATGCTTTTCATTTTGAATTTTGAGTGTCTATTAGGCTTGTCAGTGAAGTCATCCTAGACAGACATTTGTTGCATTTGTGGTAATTTTTTCTGATCTATCTTCAGGTTCACTAATTCTATATTGGGCACATATGTCCCAATGTGGCTAATGTATTTTCAATTACAGCTATTATAATATTAATTCTATAATTAATTTATTTTAAAATCTTTTTAAAAGTTTCTTATCCTCTGTATTTTCATTTGTCATTTCTTTAAATATGACAAGCATATCTGTTTTAATATTTATTTATTTGATAACTCGAATACTTGCAGATCTGTTTCTATTATTTACTTACTTTTTCTGGTGTCTTTCATATTGTTTTATTTCTTTGTGAGCTTTGTTTTATTTGGCTGCTTGTTAGTCATTGCCTGTAGAAAATTATTTGTGAGGTTGATCAAGGTTGAAGATAGACATGACCTTCTGCAGAGCATGTCTTTGCTTCTTCTAGTTTCCTGAGGATGCAAAGAGTTGGGGCAAATTCAAATCATTTGTACTTCAGGTTGTGTCATCCATCCAGAATTAATATGCTCAGGGGACAAATTCCTTTAAGAACAATGTGTGATCACAACTATGAAAGAATTTTTTTCCCTCTTTCTTTCTTTTTAACTCTTAAAAAAAAAAAAAAAAGCACCTTGTGTTCAACTCCAAGATAGCCTTGTACAGATTTCTTATTGTTGGGGCACAAGGAGAATTTAGATAATGTGTAGCCCCTTGGAGTCCCAGATTAACTTGGAGAAGATTTTTGTAATATTTCTGTAGCATGGTGTTAAGTATCCAAAAGTACTTCATTACATAATTATGCAGATAATTCTGAATAAACACTTATTAAACATTTGATTTTTCATTATACTTTCAAATTCGAAAGCATACTTACGAATGCTTTGATTTTGTTTTGAACACTTCCCAGTACATTATTTATTATGAACCCTAAATAAGTTTGTACTATGCACAATGCAACAGTTTTTTTAAATGTTTAGATTTAAAGATGTGCAAAACCAAACTCCTAAGAAATTTTCTATTTTGGGAAGAAAGAACATGTTGGAATAAGCACAGCAGTGAGTTGAAGCTGACACAGCACATGGATTGTGAGTTCTCTTCTCCTACCCTCATGCATCTGACTGCCTGGCTGCCAGACACCAATATTTTTAAATCATTGCAGGAGAAATATTCTGAAGAGCAACCAAATGGATCTTTACATACACAGATATCATGCAAAAATCCTTCTTTAGTATTGGAGATGTGATTCTGCAGAGCTAACATGGCTTCAGAGTAAGAAGGAACTTTTGAGGGATGCCACGGTGTGCTCAGTCAAGTGAGTAGCTGACTCTTGGTTTGATCTCAGGGTCATGATCTCAGGGTCATGATCTCAGGTCATGATCTCAGGGTCCTGGGATGGAGCCTTGTGTTGGGCTCTGTGCTCAGTGGGGAGTCTGCTTGAAGATTCTCTCTCCCTCTGCCCCTCACTCTGCTGTGCAGTCTCTCTTTCTCTAAAATAAATATATATTTTTTTTTTTTAATATGGAAAGGTCTGGCTCTGCTGGGGTAGTTGCTTTGATGAGATAATGTGAAGATCAGAAAGGACTGATTTGATGTTTGTATCTTTTATATCATTTCTTATTTTTAAGTTAATTCAATTCCATGAGTAACATAAAAATATATGAATGCATTTTAAACATTACAGAGAAGGTTAATTTCTATTGGACTTCTGTACTACCAACCAATTCTTACATCCTTTCTGTAAGTTTCTGGTTTATCTGTACACAATTTTGTGTATGTGTGTGTGTGTGTAGTATGTCTGTATGATATTTTATTTAGAAATATGTGTGTGTTCACTGGGTGAGGGAGTATGTTAGACAGTTAGGAGAGTAGGCTTTGACTATCCAGGTAACTTCAGGCAAGTCACTTTACCTCTCTAGGACTCATCTGTTAATTGGGGATAATAACATGACCAATGAAACCAATGTCATCTTTTGAAAAAGTTATTATTATTCATAATCCCCCAAACCTGGAAGCAACAAATATGTCCTTCAGTAGGTGAATAGATAAATAAACTGATAGTGGAATGTTATTTAAAACTGAAAAGAAATGAGCTATCAGGCTATAAAAAGACATGGAGGAAATTTACTTATTTATTTATTTATTATAAAAAATATTTTATTTATTTATTTGACAGACAGAGAGATCACAAGTAGGCAGAGAGCCAGGCAGGGAGCAGTGGGGGTGGAGCAGGCTCCCCGCTGAGCAGACAGCCCAGTGCGGGGCTCGATCCCAAGACCCTGAGATCATGACCTGAGCTGAAGGCAGAAGCTTAACCCACTGAGCCACCCAGGCACATGGAGGAAATTTAAATGCATATTCTTAAATGAAAGAAGCCAATCTGAAAAAGTTACATGTATGACTGCAGCAATATGACATTTTGGACAAGGCAAAACTATGAAGACAATGAAAAGATCAGCGGATATAAGGGATGTCAAGTGGGATGAAAAGGCAAAGCACAGAGCACATTTAAGGAGGTAAAACTACTCTATATGGTACTGTATTGGTAGATATATGTCATTATAGATGTGTCCAAACCTACAGAATGTATAACACCGAGAGTGAACCCTAATGTTAATTGTGGAGTTTGGGTGATTATGATGGCTCTGTACAGGGTCATCAATTGCAACGAATGTACCATTCTGGTGAGGGATATTGACAGTGGAGGAGGACATGCATGTGTAGGAGCAGGAGGTATACAGGAAAATCTCTGTACCTTCTCAGTTGTGTTGTGAACATAAAACTACACTAAAAAATAGTCTATTTAAAATAATATTAAGTAGATAAATGTCTTTCAAGAGAAAGAAAAAAAGGATAGACTAAATAATAGGAAAGACAAAAGGGAATATTTATAGATACAGTCAAGATTTGAATATAATACGATAATGTTGCAAACAATTTTAGAACATTAAACTTGAAAATTTAGAAGAAATGGTTATTTCCCAGAAAAATATAAATGACAAAAATTTACTCAAGAAGAAACTAAAAAAGTAAATAGAAAAAGTAGAAAATATTATCTTTACTTTTAATGCATATGTAGAAAGACACATAAATTGTGAAAGAACAGCTCAATTAATTTTTATAAAATGAATATAACCATGAAATCAACACTTGGTGACTGAAAGGTGTTAACAGTCATGACTTGCCCTCTCCCTTATGCTCCCTTTGAATCAACAATCCCACAAGAATGACTTGTATCCTGCATTTTTATAGCACGGATAAGTTTTGCCTGTTTTTGGACTTTATATGGATGAACTCATACAGTGAGTTCTTATCTTTGGCTGGTTTCTATTGCTCAACATTGCATCTGTGAGAGTCATCTCTGTTGTGTGTAATTGTGGTTTGCTCATGCTCTTTGCTCTACAATGTTCCATTATACGAGTATATTTATGATTTATTTATTCAGCTGTTTGTGGACATTTTGAGGACTTCCCAGCTTCTTTAAAGTGCTTCTATGAACATACTTACACATATTTGTTTAGAAAAAAACTTGTGAAATTTTGTGGGTATGTGAACATAAATGAAACATACGTGTATCTTTAGTTTGGGTAGATATTGACAATCTTCTAAAATTGGTGTACCCATGCTTACCATGCATAATGGATGAGGAATTTTTTACTTTTAATTGTCTTTATTTCTCAACCCTACAGTGTTAAGATTCATGAAAAATGACACCTTTTATCCCATTCATCCCATTTTATTTTCAGTTAATTTTTAAATTAACTATTAAATTTGATATTGACATTTAGGCAATTTATTTCTTTGAAAATCACACTGTAGTGAAATCAGTTTACTTGTTCTTCTCTGAACACCATCTTCTTTTCCACAGTTCTATTTCTTTATGTGTATGATGACTTCTGCCAAAAATTTTTCTCTCTTCCTTGACTATTCCTTGATAGGGGAAGCTTTTCCCAAGAGATGTTGTAACCAAGCAGGGGCCATTATAGCACAGTCTTGAAGAAGATAGACCTTAGTTGGTCATCTTTGCTGCTCTCAAGGAAATCACCCAACAGGCCAGAGTGAGCTTTTATTCAATTCTAAAACTACTTTGGTTGTTCATTCATCTGTATATATTTACATTCACTTAAATATTTATTGAGTAACTATTGTGTACTAGAACTGTGTTATGTGAGGGAAATCAGACCCAGCTTCTGTCCTCATGGGGCTTACGTTTGGTGATACATACATACATTTTAGAAATAATAACAGAATTAAATGTCAAACTACAAATTGGATAAATTGTATAGAGTAGAGGCATAGCAATTTAAAATGGAAACATTTTCCTAGTCAAGAAAGTAAAAATATTTGCAAAGAAGTTTCAAGTGAGCTGAAATTTTAAAAGTAAGCATGTGGAGAGGAAAGAGGAAAGCATTCCAGGCCTAAGGAAAAGCAAGTATAAAACCCTGTGAAGAGGTTCATGACAAGTTAATATAAGACAATATAAGAAAGCTAGGGTAATTGGCTTCCAGAAAGCTAGGGGACCAAAGGTGTAAATTAATCCTGGAGAGAGAAGTATTTGTCTTTTTTTAAAAAAAACTATGTCTTTATGTACAATGAGAATATATAAGACATTTCTGAAAATTTGTGCTGTTGGGAAGGGCATCTTGATGGGGTACATGATCAGATCTACATTTACAAAGAGACATTTTGGTTGAAAGGTTGAGAGTCTGGAGGCAAAAAGCAACTATGGAAGCAGGAAGACCCCTTAAGGGTCTATTGCAATGGCCCACAAAGTAAAGGGCTCTTTTCAGGTGGTAACAGTGATGAAGACCAGCAAAAACACTCACAGGAGACTTATAGGATGATACTGGCAGGATTCTTGATGGGTTTAAGGAGAAGAAGGAAGAAGAGATGTCAAGTGTATCATCTACATTTCTGACACTGGCAGCTGGTTGATATAGATGCCGTTCAATAGGCTGAAAAATGGGCAAAAGAAGGTGACGAGGTCTATTCTGATCAGTTGAGGATGGGAAGGAGATTGTTTATGAAGGGGTGGCCAACATGATTTGGACAGTAATAAGTAAGGAAGGGTCATTTTAGTGATAAACAAGTAATCAGTGGGATCCACACATGAGATTTATGTAGTTCAATGTTCGAATTTAAAGAATGATATTTAGGCACATCCTTCATCATATTAGAAGTATAAATTAGTTGAGCGATAGAAGAGTCAGACAGAACCCAAAATACTACTGCACAGACAGGGTAACAGTGTATATAGCTCAGGAGGAAAAAACCAAAGACATTTTTATTTTTTATTTTTATTTTTATTTTTAAGATTTTATTTATTTATTTGTCAGAGAGAGAGAGAGAACACAAGTAGGCGGAATGGCAGGCAGAGGCAGAGAGAGAAGCAGGCTCCCCGCTGAGCAAGGAGCCCAATGTGGGACTCGATCCCAGGACCCTGGGATCATGACCCGAGCTGAAGCCAGCGGCTTAACTGACTGAGCCACCCAGGCATCCCCAAAGACATTTTCAAATGATTATTCTAAGAATTGAATTTGCCTTATTCCAATTGCAGTCTTTTTGGTCTGAATAAGGCAGAGCCTGTTCAGCTAATGTACTTTCAGCAGGAAAGGCCAGGAGAATGCATGCTCCATACAGGTATGCACATTCAAAATTCTCCCAATTAGATATGTCACCTTGCCTCCTTAGAAAGGACCCAGTGAGGATCTGGAGAGAAGAGCAGGAGCTGTCATTCTCAAAACTTCTTCATTACTTAATATGTCCCCAGGAAAGAAGGGATAGGTTGTTTTCCTTACAAATAATAACTGACAAGGATGTCAGCACCTGAACAGTGTAGAGCTAGTGCTCAAGTCAGACCAGAGTACCCAGGCTCATAAATGTCAAGCTACATATTAGTGTTTTACTTAGAGGAGACCAGAAAGCTGCGGAGTTTTGAATAGAAAAGTGGCAGGCAAAAGTCACACTCTAGAAGGCACTGCAGTGACTGGGAAAAGGACTTGAACCGTGTTGACCACAGAGGGTTTCCAGCTTTGCTAATGTTACCCTGAGGCGAGAAGGGCTTGGATATTAGTGAATATTAGTGTGATGCATTTGGATTTATTTTATTTTACTTTTATAAGGGTTTCAAGATTTAACTGCAGGGGTGATCAACATTTTCTCTGATTCATCTCAATTCGGTCTGCTAGAGAGACTTACCCTCTAAGCAAAATGTAAATAACTACCTTGTGGAAATGCATCACTTTTAAACAAGTATCTATTAAAGGACACATACAGTCATTCATAAAGATAAGTGTCCTCCCTTTATGCTGCTGCTTCTTCTTCTTCTTCTTCTTCTTCTTCTTCTTCTTCTTCTTCTTCTTCTCCCCCCACCCCTTTTTGAGAGCTAGAGTTTTGGCCAACACCTACAGATGTTAGAATTTGTCTATAAGATGTGTACAAATTGGCATGCTTTCAAAACTACTCCATGCTGAAAATTTGAAGCCAAACTTTGGTCCCAAGAGAGACTTATCTCTAAAAGTGAAATAGAGTTGTCAGAAAGAACTATACACTAAACTACTAATTAATGAGCTTCTAAATATGAAATAAATAAAATCTTAACTACACTAAAAGAAAATTAGCCTTAAATTGCACTGGAAAAGTTAAGCAGGGTGATGTATATATTAGAAAAATTCTGGAACGCCAAAAGCTTTCAAGCGAATAGAATATTCTTGATCATTTCTGCTAAAAACTCAGCACTTCTCCAGTGATGAAAGATTTATTTTTCACTTCTGGCAATTTAGTAATTATTAACTTTTCCATAATTAATGAGTAGAAGCTGAATCACATGTGGGAATCTAATTTTTATTATAATGAGGCTTTTCATGTTTTCAAAAATAATTGTCTAATTTTTTCTCCAAGGATTAACAATTAATAGGTAATTTCAACATTGCTGTGTTCATATCTCCTGAGATTATTAAATGTGAATAACTTCTTATAAACAGAATTCTCTGGGGTAGAATTTCTCATCCTCTGCAGCTCCATGGAACGACACATCCCAAGAGAACTGTGAATTTGGAAATGGCAAGAATTAAGCCCAGACTTGTTCAGTGGGGAAGTGTCTGGGTGTTTACCAGTGGAGGTGACTTCACCACCTACCTTGACCTTCTGTTGAAGGTCTGAGTCTGATGATTTCATCTTATAAGAACCTTAACATTTTAGGGCTAGAATTGAAAATGAGAAAAAAAGAAAAAAGGCAATCTTGTCTTATATTCTTCACATGTAATAAAATAAGTGTTAACAAAACAAAGCAAAATGTGAGTGGGTGACATTCAGAGCACCTTCTCTATCTTTACTAGAGAACCTGAGATTTCTGGGTTTCTTTTATATTCAGTCATATTATGAGCTTTAATGCTGAGCACTTGAATTCTAAAACAAGTTCTAGCTAGTAACTCCAGAGTTCTACATTAGTGAAACTTTAAAAAAAAATCACCAGTGGTAAAGCCTCCCTTTTTACTTGTTAACAGGTAGGCTTGATGGATCAGTGGATTGGTGTGACCTCTGCCCAAAATGTGCACAATTAGTAAGTAGTGGAGGTCATAGTTGGGTCATTGTCAATCCCATTTTCTCTCTGCGGATATTTTCAAAGCTCCAAGCTATGTTTCAGTGTTATTGAAGAGCACATAAGTTGAAGAACAACTTGTTTTTTAGTTTCTAGGAGTTATACTTCATTTTTGAAACACGGTGCAACAATTTGAAGGGCATTATTACTTTGCCAATTTAATCTGCATTTGGCTAGAACACACTTCAAGTTCTTGGGAGAGGGGCCAATTGTTATGCAAATTTAGACTGCTGCCTTATTATAGTTGAGGCAAAGATGTGCAAAAGGAGATAGCAGCTGTTTAGATGAAATAAGAATTTAACTGGATTTGAACCCTGTTGAAGGCCAGACAAATTTAGGCAAAAGCCTAAATGAACACCCCTTCTATAATGTTAGAACTTATGAATATACTGATGTCTTCTTGCAGGATGCAATGTTCTAAGAAAGCTCACATTACAATTCCAAATTGGGCTGGTTAACAATAATTCAAAATAAGTAAATAAGATTCCTTATTTAAGTTATAAAGTATAGGAGAAGTAATCCAAAATGGTTTATTAAGTACAAAAACAAAAGCAAAGATAATTATTTTAAAGGCAGTACCATGAATCCTATTAAATAGATTATTTCTATTTCTATTTTTCTTTCAACTGAGATTTTCAAAGATGTTTACACCCAAAGAGCCAAGATAGACTCCATATTCTCTTTCCAAAGCTTCTTTGGAGAGTTAACAATAGCTTGTGTGTTAGTTTTCATTTATGTAGCAAAGATGGGAGCAAAAAATAAATTATAAAAAGTGGATATTCAAAATGCCTCTGTAACAGGGAGAAACTGAGCATGTCACACTCCTTATTGCTTCTATTTCCCTTGCTGCTGTGACCTATTTAGCTTAGAAACCTTTGCTTAGCCCTGCACAAATCACAGGTAAGATTTGCAAAAACTGTTCTTTTCCCCAAACCTACCTCATTGGAGGAGAAATGGAAATAGGTACAGAAATGAATATACTATGTTTAAGATTTACAGAAGTGACAGGACCAGATTCTTGTATGTGAAGATGACCTGACCAAAGACAAAACAGTTTCACAAGCTTGTCAGACTCTTGTGGGCATCTGAATGCCTGCAGATACAGTCACCTTTTGTTTCTAAACTGGCAGCTTCATCTTTTCCTACATAAAAGAAGCTTGAATTTCAAGTTGAGGGGAGATAGTTCTTCAGGAAGGTAGTCCCCCATCTCCTAGGTTTGCTAGCTTTTTGAAAAAAGTCCTTTCCCTGCCCCAACTTTGTCCCTTGACTTACTGGCTGGTCCTGCAGTGAGCAGAACAAACTTGGACTCGGTTACAGATCCACTGAGAAGAATGGAAAATTTTCTAAAAATTTCGCCTGAGGTCGCAACTTACCTGCTTTCAGAAAAATGGGAAATTTTAGAATTGGGGATTTCAACCCAATTTAACATTTGTTGGAGACTATGCCAGTTATTAGCTTCAGACAGTATATAGCCTCAACAAAAGTTCAAACTACAATTCTCTAGGTGACCCCTTATCTTTGAGAAGTTCGGATTTTGGTAGTTGTGATCAAAGAAAGTTTCATGTGAAAATCAAAGTGGGGCAGAGAAGGACTGATGAGGCCCAATCTAATTTCAAGGTTTGAAAAGCTGTGCAGTGTCCCTGACAGACACACACATCTCATTAGTAAGTAATCATGGTTATTTAAGAATGAAATAAAATTGTTGTTTTTTCTTTTACCTCTTTTTTCTCTTTTTCTTTCCCTTCTCTTCTTTTGCCTTTCTTTGGAGGCAGTGATAGGACTGAGGGTATAGTTGGCGGAAAGGCCCAGGAAGTTGCGAAGACAACGAAGTGACAGTGGAGCCAAAGAAGTGTGGAGGTTGGGAAGTGGCGGATTGGTGGTGAGGAGTTCTGTTGCATATAGGAGAATGAGAAAGGAAGCAAACATATTAAGGATATTTCTTACTGTTGGAGGGACAACTTCAACTATGTGAAAGAAGAAAAACTAGAAAAATATTGAATTGGAACTGGAGTTGTTGATATGAACACACACACACACACACACACACACATACACACACACAGCCCAATAGGTGAATAGACACAGAAGTAGATCTAGATACATGTGTGTGGCTATGTGTGCATACATTTATTTTCTAAATATATCCACTTAAGAAGGCCTAGAATCAATGATACCTCAGTAGCAATGAGAATATGAGCACCAGACTTCTGTTTCTTTATAACATACTCCATTAAAATAAACCAGGACTGGGGCGCCTGGGTGGCTCAGTGGGTTAAGCCTCTGCCTTCGGCTCAGGTCATGATCTCAGGGTCCTGGGATCGAGCCCCTCATTGGGCTCTCTGCTCGGCAGGGAGCCTGCTTCCTCCCTTCTCTCTCTGCCTGCCTCTCTGCCTACTTGTGACCTCTCTCTGCCAAATAAATAAAATCCTTTAAAAAAAATTAAAAAAATAAAAAACCAGTACTCTTTGTATAATTGACTGATTCAAGGCTGAGACAGAGAGAGTACAAGTTGAGCCTACACATCATATAGTGCCATAAAGTAAAACAATTCTAAAAAAAATGATGGAGACACTTTAAAAAGACACAAGAGCTATGTTGAAGGGGCTCTCACTCGCCAAATAGGAGCAATTTAAACACCGAAGTAATAATATCAACAGTTTATTACCTATTGGAAGAAATAGAAACCTATGAATCCACACTGATAAAAACAAACTAATATGGAGGGGAGAAAGTAAAGATTGTACTTAGATTGCCAACTAATAAATGTAACGTTGATAAAGAAAATTATCCTTTGTCAATTAGCTTAGTGGTGTTTGGTTCAGGTAGGACTCATCAGTGGAAACGAAAGCCATGGAGTAAAGTTTTAATGAGGAACAGGGTATTGATAGAGTCTCAGAGTAACTTCCTGTAGAATATGTATCAATTATGTATGGAAAAATGATGACTTTATGTTGAAAAATCTGGGATGAACTTGATTGTGTGCTTTCTGCTATGGTGTCTTGAGATCACAACATGATTTCTTTGGGATTCCGATGAAGGATACATGACCTAAGTTTGGATGTGTGGAAATATCAGATGGAAATAGGTGAAGCACATCCTCCAGGCAGGAGGGTTTATATGGTTTAAAACTCTCAAAATCATGAAAGACAGGGAAGGACGAATGTACTATTTCAAATTGACTAGGAGACTAAAGAGACATGAAACAGGAGGGGGAGATAAACCGTGAGAGACTATGGACTCGGAGAAACAAACTGAGGGTTTTAGAGGGGAGGGGATTGGGGAATGGGTTAGCCTGGTGATGGGAATTAAAGAGGGTACGTATTGCATGGAGCACTGGGTGTTATATGCAAACAATGAATCACAGAACACTACATCAAACACTAATGATGTACTGTATAATGACTAACATAATAAAAATAAATAAATTTAAAAAATAAAGAGACATGACAACTAATGCAATATGAGATCCTGGATTAGATCCAGGGCCACAAATTTTAAATATATATATATAGATAGATAAACAGATAGATAGATATCTAGATAGAGATCTATATAGATATAGATAGATAGATATCTAGATATCTATCTATCTATATCTATATCTATATAGATATCTAGAATCTAGATATCTATATCTAGATATCTATATCTAGATATCTATATCTAGATATCTATATCTATATAGATATCTAGATATCTTGAATTTAAAACTTACAGAAAAGTTGCAAAAAAAAAAAGTTGCAAGAAAAGTACAAAGAACTTTCATATTTCTTTCACCTACATTACCCGAAATTTGTTGAGTATCTCACCATATATATAATATATATGTGTATATATATGAAGTTGAGCATACAATATGGTGAGATATATAGATAGATAGATAGATATAGATAGATAGATATCTAGATAGAGATATCTAGAGATATCTAGATATCTAGATATCTAGAGATATCTTTTTTTTTGCAACTTTTCTGTAAGTTTTAAATTCAAAATAAGTTACTAGAAATTTGTCAACCTAAAATGGAAAAAGTAAAAGCAATAATAATGTTATTATTTAATAGGCTGATTGAAAAAGATATTTAGAGTTGTATGAGGTAAGGCTGTGGAGAGAATGAGTGAAGGCTTCAGGGACTGAAGACTAAAGTAAGCTCTAATAGGGTTTTGATAAAAAACAGAGCAGGGGAGGAAGAAGGGCATTCCAGGTCAGAGAAACAGTAAGAACAAAGGATTTGGGATGGAAATGAGTAGGGTGTGCTTGACAAGCAGCAAATAAGCAATGACCGGCTGAGCTGGAGGACTTGTGCTGAGCAATAGTAAGAGATGGGTTGAAATGTGAAAGGAGGCCACAGTACTGATGGTTCATCAATACAAAGAGAACAAATCAGGGTTTGATCTCAGTTTCAAAAGAACTTACAGACCAAAAGTTCAGGTAAAACAAGATAGAAAATGATGATTTCATTTTCTACTTTGCTTATTGAGTTTTTTTTAAAAGCAATTTTACCTGAGAAAATACATCAAGAGCTCCAACTTTATCATTGGCTTAATGTTACTCTAAGGTGACTTCACTGTTTTGGGAAAACTTTATTCATTCACTCGACAAATATGCATTACCTACTTCCTTGAACACATCAAACCCCACTGTCACCTAAGATCTTTGCATGGCTCTTCTCCCTACAAGAAAAATTCTTCCTGTAGATTATCATTTTGTTTTATTTATTTTAACTTTAAAGGAATAGTCTTGAGTTTGAATTTTAGAACCTTATTAAGAATGCTTAGTTTTGGGGTACCTGGGTGACTCAGTCAGTTGAGCATATGTCTTCAGCTCAGGTCATGATTTTAGGGTCCTGGGATCTAGTCCCAGGTTGGGATCCCTGCTTAGAGGGGAATCTGATTCTCCCTTTTCCTCTGCCATTAACCCTCCTCTGCCCCCTCCCCTGACTGGTGCTCTCTCTTGCTCTCTTTCTCAAATAAATAAATAAAATCTTAAAAAAAAAGAATGCTAATTTTTTTCATAACAGCAAGGTTTTCCCCAATGCTAGTTGAAAATATCCTTAGAAAATGACAAAAGCTTTCCTCTAGTGTTTGATTAAAAAGTGTTTATTACCTATCCCTCCCCAACCCACCACCACCTCTAGGAAAGCAGAAGCTTTCCATGGGTGATGGATGAGGTCTGATAAGATAGATCTCAAAGACTGAGCAGTAGGAAGGCATTTATTCTTGGGAAGTTCATTCATAAAAATTGTATTTACCTATTTTCCATTTTTATTGACTCATAATTTTACATAAATTTATCTAAAGAATATGTAGACTAAGATAGGAAGTAATGGTACAAACTTGAGTTTTTAGTATCATTATAAACTGCTTAAAATTGTTTGGGTAAATTAAGCAACTTCTTTTCTCATCGGTTTATAAGGACATTATCATCCCCTACATTATTGTACACACCGCTTTCTATCTGAATGATTATTCTTTTCCACTGGCTAATGCGCACATCTTATATCATTACCACAACATGTACTGATACAATTTTACCATGCATTTTCATTTCTGAGCACATACACTCCTTTTATTACTCTTCTTTTTCATAGATATTTTCAGCTCACTTGTTTATTCAGAAGTTTAGAATCAATTTCTCAACTACCAGTTCAAAAAAAAAAAGGAGAGATTTTCATGCAAATTGCCTTTGGTTATAAGTTAACTTAGAACAAAATAAAATGTGTACTTTTTAGGTCATCTTTACCTTGCAGGATTAAATACATTTCAAAGAAATGTACTTGCATGAAATGTGGGGGCTCTTCTTTCTGTGATGGTAATAATTGATGGACAGGTTCTGGCAGACACAAATTATTTAAAGGCCAGATTGCACATGTCACTCTCTGGTGCAATGGGCAGCTGTGATAGCAACATACATTTCCAGATAGTTCCTGAGAATTCCTTGAGAATAGCAGCAACAATTTTCTGATATTTAGGTAGTAGTTGTATGGCAGGGCCTTGCAATCTGATGGTAGTCTTATGAATGACTTCCACCCTTCCATTAATTTCAGTTAAATTTTAAGTACCCAATTCCTTTTCTGTATGAAACACCCAGGCTGATTTCTTGTTCCTGCACTGAAGCTTATTCCCATAGACAGATTTACAAAATGTGGCATCTGAGATTATCTCAGCAGGTTGGCCTAAAAAAGCAAAAGTGACCAATTGCCACTGAAGAATGAGGTACTGGTGTTTAATTGAATAAGTAGAAACAATGCCTATTACATGATTACTTGAGATTGCCTGGAAGAAAGGAGCTCTTTGAAGCATATTCTGAAGCTGCTATCATAAAACCATTGTGATGGAACCAAAGGATACGTATCCATGTTGGGTCAGTGGTTAATTCCAGAAATAACAAAGGCTTAAAGCAGGAGAATAAAATGTTCTGGATTTTAAATGATGATCTTAAAGCATTCTCTGAGGACAGGAAACCTTCTATGACTGCTGTAAGAATGTCTTATCTCATAGCCTGTCTTATCTCATATCTCATAATCTGGGGTCTGTGAATTACCAAGCTTCCATGAGCTCTTTTGCTATCAGTAGTCCCTTCTGACAGATGAAGCCTGTGCTGTCTTGCTTGAAGGTCCTTCAAGGCTTTTACCTGAGACAGGTACCTACAAAGGAATTCTAATTCTCTTCTTGTCCACCTCATCATTGCCATCAGATCCACATTAGAGTCAGATTCCAGCATGTCTCAGGAGAACAATTATGGGGTGGAAAGCAAAAAAACCTTAAAATTTTACGAATTTACCTCGGTAGAAACTGGAGCAATATGTGTGAGAATCAATTCTGAGAGTGCTGATGAGGAAGAAAGTCATTAATGTGAATTGAATTTATCTATACGGACAATTACCAGAAATGTGGATTCAGCGTGCTCAGTGTGCTTGAGCACTGAAAATCTGCTCAATTGGTAAAGAGAAATCTCAGTGGTGGCCTTCATTAGATTAAAATGGGATGCTAGACT
Organism: Martes martes; assembly: GCF_963455335.1. NCBI lineage: Eukaryota > Metazoa > Chordata > Mammalia > Carnivora > Mustelidae > Martes > Martes martes. The sequence continues at coordinate 118,271,317 of NC_137889.1, forward strand.
TGCCTGGCTTAATGGCGGCTGTGGTAGACATTCATTTTTGTTGACAAATATTTCAACTCCTCTACTGAGAACATCGCAAAAGTGCACTTGTTAGTTATTAGGGGGTGTATAACTAGTTCTGTTCAATAAACTGTGAAAGAACTTGACACACATCATTTGCAGACTATTACATTTAATTGCTGAATCCATACTTCCAGAGCATTTCTTCCCTCTGCTACAGTGACAGGCAATGTTTAAGATGGTGGCTGTTTCATCAGCTAGGTTCACTGAGTAACTCCAGGAGAGGAACCCCATTGCTGACTTGCTATGGACAAGTGGTGTGAGTAAAACATAATCCTTTTATATATAAATAAAAGCACTGATATTTGAGGGTTGTTTACTACAGCACTGCTGGGGAACATGAACAAAAATATCTGACCCTTGATTGACCCATAAGCTGGACCCAGGCATTCGGAGGCTCCTCACTCCCTCCCTTGTCCTTGGAACGTGGGTTCCACTTGCCTTTCCCTGTCCCAGGGACAGAGCCTTGAGAGGGTGAACATATCACCATGTTGAAAGTACCTGCACAGTGTATGTAACTGAGCCCAGTTAGGACCTCTTTACAAACTTTTAAGATTTGGAAGGCGGGTGTAGGGATCCATTCATCTTGCTGTTACCCAAGGTAAGTGTGGCTATAAGTTCTCTTTAGCTATTATTACAACTGCTACCTGGAGTGGCAACCTCTTTCTTCAGTTCCTCCCTGCCCTCTGTGTATTAGATTATACCAGGAAAGCTCCCCAGAGAGGGTTGCGAACCTACAAGGTTAATTTAATTTATCTTGACTTGACCTAGAAGAAGTGAAATTTTGAGAGTTTATCATGTTATCCATTTATCCACTACATCACAGTGAAACCCAGAAAATTTCCAAAAATACTGCCTTCACCAAAGCATTGGGGAAGACACTGATGAGAGAAGCATCAACTTCCTCAGGAAGGTCTATTGTAAGTGCCTTCTGAAAGTTGGAAGTGACAGAAAAAGATGCCATGATGTAGTGGATTGCTTAATTTCAGCAGGATGATGGAATACCAGAAATGCAATGCTATGTGGTAGCTCTTAAGCATCAGGCACAGAGTGCATACGGATAACAGGATCAAAGCATGAACTGCAATGACTTGACCCATGGAAATCCTCATCTCCTTAGGACTCACATAACATCTGCATGAGCTGTGTGTTGATTCTTACTTGATATGTATGTCAAAAAATGAAACACTAAATCCTCTTTCCCTGTTGGTGGGAATGCAAATTGGTGCAGCCGCTGTGGAAAACAGTATAGAATTTCCTCAAAAACTTAAAAATAGAACTATCTTATGATCTTGCAGTTGCACTACTAGGTATTTACCCAAAGAATACAAAAATATTGATTCAAAGGGATGCATACACCCTGATGTTTATAGCAGCATTATTTACAATTATGGAAACAGCCCAAGTGTCCATTGACTGACGAATGGATAAGGAAGATGGGGTATATATGTATATACAATGGAATATTACTTAGCCATTAAAAAATGAAATCTTGACATTTGCAATGACACGTATGGAGCTAGAGAGTATTATGCTAAGTGAAATAAGTCAGTCAGAGAAAGACAAACACCTTATAATTTCATCCACGTGTGAAATTTAAGAAACAAAACAAATGAGCAAAAGGAAACAAAACAAAACAAAACAAAACAGGGAGGAGGGGCAAACCAAGAAGCAGATTCTTAATTGTATAGAACAAACTGATGATTCCTAGAATGGAAGTGGGTACAGAAATGGGTTAAATAGGTGATGGGGATTAAGGAGTACACCTGTTGTATGAAATGTTGAATCACTATATTATACACCTGAAATGAATATTATGCTGTATGTTCACTAACAAGAATTTAAACAAAAGCATAAAAAACTTCACTAAATTTAGGGAACACAGACCTAAGTCAATAATAAAGAGTTATGGTTCTCATCAAATTCCCTGACTTGAGTTTTTTCCCAGGCTCAAAGTCCTTTATAGTAGAGAGGATAGATTTCCTAAAGGAAAGACACTGTGACAGTGTCATGAGTTATTATTCTAAAATTCCTTCTAAGTTCCCTCTTCCCCTCTTTTCAGTTATTGTCAGAGAAACCTGTGACCATTCAGAATGGTTTAATACACTGGGAAAAGAGCTATACTTAGAATACTAGGATGGTATTAAACACTGGTTCTAACTTATTTAAATCCTTGGGAAAATGAAATGCCACTGTGGTTCACCAGAGTAGGAAGTTAAGGGAGTCATATCATCAGTACTATATTGGACACAATTTTTTTTTTACAGGGGATCCATTGGAGAGAATGTCTAGTTAAAGTAGCAAAGTCACAGATTGGTATGTATTGGCTCACTGGCCAAACAGGTGAGGACTATCACATGGGGAGGGCTAACTCCCTGAACCCACAGCAACCTGCTAAAACCATAAATCAAAACAACACTGTATCTTTAAGGGACTATCTGAGAGAAGTGGCACTGAAAGAGCCAAAGATGTGGGTTTCTATCAAATTTCAGTTTAACATGCTTGTTTGACCTCTGCAGACATGGATGTGTCATGTAAAATGCCTCAGAGTTCCATGGTCTGCTGCATGTTTATAGTCTCTCCAGTGTGAATGATAAGTAAACCCACCTAGGAACACCCACCTTTATGAAATAGACACAATGCTTGTTGACGTCTTTCAATTTGGAGACTATATATGCCATATTTACAATCCCTGCTTCAGACCATTGACAGGGTCACTCATAAAGCTGCCCATTTTGGTGAAGCCCAGAGGTAGCTCTGTAGCCACAGTATAAGCAACTTTCCTGTGCAGGTAACACAGTGATGCTTAAGAGTATATAGGAGATCACTCTGCTGAACGGAGTCGCCACTCCAGCAAGCCCCAGTGGCAACCACAGTGTGGAATTCTAGAAGTGTGGAAGAACCCCATTTCCTTTTTGTCACACGTGTATTGAAAAAAGGCTTTGGCTTGCTGCTAGGTTCCTATAGAGACTGAAGAGCTGGGCAGGCCACCAAGTGACCATAAGACCTGAGGTGTCCAATAGAAACTGGGTGATATATAACCCACCCAAAAATCATGTGAAAGGTGCAGCTGCTGTACATAATCAAGAAAAAGTGGTATACGGGTCATAGAGCTTAAGGAGGTCTTACAGGTAACTCAGATCTCCATGCACCCACTTCTGCTGCAGCACCACCTTTCCCTCAAACCACAACTATGACTTCATGGAGAGTTTCTTATAATCAGTTAACCAAGGGAGAGAAGAATTGATTCTGTTTGCAGATGATCCTACAACCCTAAAGTAGGCTGCCATTGGCCTAGGGAAAAAATTGAGGAAGGAAAAGCCTCCCAAAAGGCAGACATTTGAACAGTGTATCTGGTTTTTGTTCACTTTAAAAGTATGCATTTGCATGTATTTATTGGTAGTGACTGTCACTTTGGAACTGGAAGTTACTTGGAAGGAACAAGAGGATCAGCAGTCAGGAGTCTGCAAAAGAGATAACGGGCAGACAAGTTGGAACCCTCCCCTGTGTTTGTGGGGCGGACTCATGGATGAGGTGGCCATGATAGCAGGGCGGAGGTCATACATGAGTTCAATAGCATGGACTTCCCTTTCACCAGGCTGGCTACTGTCCCAGGAGAGTATCCAGGCTGTCAACTAGGAGTATAAGGGTGTCCTCTGAAGAAGCACAATACCTTGCCTGGCTCAGCTAGATTTCTGATAAGATTTTAGTAATCTTTCCCTTCTTTCGTGGAAAGGGTGGAGAATTGTTCTCGCTGGGATAGGTGTTTATTTATTTTTTTTAAGATTTTATTTATTTATTTGACAGAGATCACAAGTAGACAGAGAGTCAGGCAAAGTGAAAGAAGGAAGCAGGCTTCCTGCTGAGCAGAGAGCCCGATGTGGGGCTCAATCCCAGGCCATGAGATCATGACCTGAGCTGAAGGCAGAGGCTTAACCCACTGAGCCACCCAGACCCCCCAGATGCTTATTTTTTAATATGGACTTCTCTCTCTTATGTTTTTCCCAGCACCAAATTCTCTGCATTTGCTGAGTCTTATTCTTTGTTGTGATATTTTACATATCATTGCTAATGGTGATGGAGCTCTTTTTACAGAAAAAGAAGTGAAGCCCATAACATTTATTGGTCTCATGGTGTCCCCCATCCAGCTGGGAGGCTGGATTTCTATCATACAAGATGTGGTATAGACTCTAAACAAGTAGCCTATATATTCTGTCATAGCTGGAAGACAAGGTTCCATGGATCAAGGACAATTTGAAGCAGTTTATTGAACTTTCTTCCTCAAGGCAGTGCATGAATAAGCACAATCTCTAACTATGCTGTTCTTCTGGATTTTCATGTTCTTCCCTTTTCTGGTGCAATTCTAATGTCCTAGGGAAGTCCCTACTTCATCAGTTTGAACTGTTCAATTCCAGTTCTAGCTGTGTTACTTTATAGAGAATGTTGGCTGCAGCATGAGTGGGTGGAGAAAGAAATGTGCCCATAGGGGATATGTTACACTGGGTGTAGGTAAAAACAAACACACTGATGGGAACTGCTAGAGCTGATATTACATGGTCTGGAAACTTCAAAAAGCATATACCACTATAAAATGTGGAAAGAGGTTGTGTGGGGTTACAGTCTTCAAACTTGCTAGGTACCAAGCTGAGTATCTTAGCTAAGGATATCCCCTAAGGGGTGAGTGGCAAGTTCTCTCTGTTTCAAAGCCCCATCTCTGGTAAGTTACAACATGGAAAATTTCAGTCGTTAATGTTGGTTTTCCTATGATTGAAACTTCGGTATCTCTATGTTTTCATGAATGTTTCCATAGAAAGGTAGGGAAATTATGTACTAACCGCACACATTCACACACACACACACACACACACATAAACACACACACACACCCCTGTCACAGGTTAGGGAAAAAAGGCAATGATCAAAATTTAATTCTAATTTTAGATAATCTAGACCCTAGCTCTGGTTCTTCTTTTAAATAATTTTTAAATGCTAGGAGATTCTCTTAACCTCCTTGAGCCTCTTTGAACCATCAATAAAATGGGATGAAAAGTATCTGAGATGTTTCACAAGATTGTTATGAGGTTTAAATAAGAGGACACATTTGAGTTCTGGGCTTTGTAAATATTAAATGCTGTAGAAACGTTTCTTTCTTATTTTTTCTTCAGATTCTCACATCAAAAATTTCTCAAGGGGAGGGGGTGCCTGGGTGGCTCAGTGGGTTAAAGCTTCTGCCTTTGACTCAGGTCATAATCCCAGGGTCCTGGGATCAAGCCCCACATCCGGTTCTCTGCTTGGCAGGGAGCCTGCTTCCCTTCCTCTCTCTCTGCCTGCCTCTCTGCCTACTTATGATCTCTCTCTCTCTGTCAAATAAATAAATAAAATCTTAAAAAAAGAATTTCTTAAGTGAAGGGTTGTGGCTTATTCATTTTTGACTCCCCCAAACATCTAACCTCAGGCATTGTACATGATAGTTGTTACCTAGCCGTTGTTGAACTAACGCTGAAATGAGAACAAAATCTTAAGGCCCAATATAGGATTTCAGTGAACTAGGAGTAGTCCTCCATTCACTGAATCCCTCTCTATACTGTGTTCTACAGTAGCTAAGTAATGCAAAGAGGCTTAGTGATTTTAACGCCGTAACTCTTTATAATCCAGTGCCATTCTTCACTAATTCTACCTTTCCCTTGCCTTCTCACCTGGCAGTATCTTCCTCTCCTGGCATCCCCAATATCTCTGCCACCTTCCCAACAGTAGACCATTGTTCAATTCCCAAACTATGCCACAAATATAAGAAACCTCTAGTAGGGTCAATGCTCCCAAAGACCTCTTCAGGGTGTGTCCAGATACCACCAGACACAAAACAGAAGGTAAAATACTTGATGACTAGAATGTGAATTATTATTATTATTTTTTTTATTTGACACAGAGAGAGATGACAAGTAGGCAGAGAGGCAGACAGAGAGAGGGGAGGAAGCAGGCTCCCTGCTGAGCAGAGAGCCCGATGTGGGGCTCGATCCCAGGACCCTGAGATCATGACCTGAGCAGAAGGCAGAGGCTTAACCCACTGAGCCACCCAGGCGCCCCATGAATTATTTGTAACACTAGTTCCCTTGAAAACAGGGAGTGAGATGGACGCCTGGCTAGCTCAGTCGGTGGAGCTTGCCACTCTTGATCTTAGCATTTTGTGTTTGGGCCCCACTCTGGGTCACTTAAAAATAAAATCTTTAAACAACAACAACAACAATAGCAGGGAGTGAGACTCACAGATAAGTAGCATCTTGCACTAGAAGATATCTTGCTCTCTGATTTTGTTTTGCTCACTTCCTCCAAAATTATCACATTTTTATCTTACTTGATTACAAAGTATGCAACTCACTTCAGTGAAATGGTCTTAATAATTAGAAAAACTCTAGAAAAAAAGAAAAAAAAAAGAAAAACTCTAGAAAGCAAGCATTATCAAATGATATGAATTATTTAACCTTGTGTGGTACATGAACCCAGATGCTAGGTTTTTAAAAAATCTAATTTCAGCAATTCCAGAAAGTTAGGCCATTTGTTTATTTGTTTCATTAATTAAATTTTTGTAAGTTTGTGGCTTGTTATCCTTCTTTGAAAAATGAATTAATTTCTGTATTTCTAGAGGACAGTTGAGTTTCATACTTATGAAATATGAATCTATAAAGATTGTTTCTCAATAGTGGCTTATCAGAAAGCTGTTATTAAGACATCAGGAGAACCCCTAGGAAGTATTTATTCTGGATTTAGATAAAAGATGAACAAGCAGTGGGTGTGGTGCATAAACAACAAATTTTGGAACACTGAAAAAAAATAAAAAATAAAAATAAAGAAGGTGAACAAGCAATTGGGTTTTGGTGAGTTCAGAGCATTTCTAAGTTCTCCTGTTTGGTCTAATTTATTTATACATATCCTGACTGTAGAAAGGCTGTTTGAGTCTGCAAATAGATCTAGTTGAGGGTAAAGATGTGTATGTGTGCGCATGTTTGTGTAGTGGGGAAGTTGGAGATGAACATCAAAATCCTGATGCATGGTTGTTGACATCACAAAATGTCATGAAAAATGAAAAATTCACCTGTTTGTCATTCTGCTGTCAGTGTGCACTCTGTCTACACAGGTCTGTTCTCTGTTTTCTGAGGTGTGGCAGGCCATTTCAACTTTTCTAACTTAGGTGTTTCTAGTGATCTCATATATCTTCCACTAGAGAAATTTGTGATTTGTTAGTTGTTATAGTGTTTCTTGGAGTCATATGCATACAATATCTTCACTTCATTTGTTGTTTAGATACATTAAGAATAGTCATTCTTCCTCTTAAACTGTTCATGTCTGTATCTGTTAGTTGCATAAAATAATGACTCAAACATTTCTCAAAAGTTGAAAAGTCTACTTGGTTTCTTAAAGTCTCCTCATTTTAAGGATAAGGGATAAGTTCATTTTAATAAGGACCAATTTAGACCTACTAAAGATTGATTGAAACCATTAGAAAATTTCTTAAATAAATTTACCATCAATATTGAGATAATTCTGAATCCCAAGTTTTACTCAAAGAAAAATTATAATGTGGAATTGGCTTTGTGTTTTGGAGAGACAAGGAGTACAGTAAGATTTCCTTTGACCTATTTGTAGACCTAAAGTACATGAAATATAAAAAGAATTATACATAGAAAATGAATCTTTCGATAATATTTAGTCATATGTACAATAACTAAGTTATTGTTATAAGTTATACTTGCATCTAGCATCAATAATTAATATCTCTTCTCTCATTTATTTTATTTTCTTTTTTATTATATTATGTTAGTCACCATGAAATACATCATTAGTTTTTGATGCAGTGTTCCAAGATTCATTGTTTATGTACAACACCCAGTGTTCCATGCAATACATGCCCTCCTTAATACACACCACCAGGTTCACCCATCCCTCCACCCCTCTCCCCTCTAAAACCCTCAGTTTGTTCCTTAGAGTCCACAGTCTCTCATGGTTCATCTCCCCCTCCAATTTCCCCCAATTCACTTTTCCTTTCCTTCTCCTTATGTCCTCCATGTCATTCTTTATGTTCCACAAGTAAGTGAAACCATATGATAGTTGCCACTCTCTGCTTGACTTATTTCACTCAACATAATCTCTTCCAGTACTGTCCATGTTGATACAAAATTTGGGTATTCATCATTTCTGATGGAAGCATAATATTCCATTGTATATATGGACCATATATTCTTTATCCATTCGTCTGTTGAAGGACATCTTGGCTCTTTCCACAGTTTGGTGATTGTGGCCATTGCTGCTATGAACATTTGGGTACAGATGGCCCTTCTTTTCACTACATCAGTATCTTTGGGGTAAATACCCAGTAGTGCAATTGCAGGGTCATAGGGAAGCTCTATTTTTAATTTCTTAAGGAATCTCCACACTGTTTTCCAAAGTGGCTGCACCAACTTGCATTCCCACCAACAGTGTAAGAGCATTCCCCTTTCTACACACCCTCTCCAACATTTGTTGTTTCCTGCCTTGTTAATCTTTGCCATTCTAACTGGTGTAAGGTGGTATCTCAATATGGTTTTGATTTGTATTTCCCTGATGGCTAATGGTGATGAACATTTTTTCATGTGTCTGCTAGCCATTTGTATGCCTTCCTTGGAGAAGTGTCTGTTCATGTCTTCTGCCCCCCTTTTTTACATGATTATCTGTTTAAAGCAGGAAAAAATATCCAGTGGAAAAAAAATATCCAGTGGTATTAGCTCTTCAATAAATGGTGCTGAAAAAATTGGACAGCTATGTATAGAAGAATGAAACTTGACCATTCTCTTACACCATATACAAAGATAAATTCAAAGTGGATGAAAGATCTCGATGTGAGTCAGGAATCCATCAAAATCCTAGAGGAGAACATAGGCAGTAACCTCTTCAACATCGACCACAGCAACTTCTTCAAGACACGTCTCCAAAGGCAAAGGAAGCAAAAGTGAAAATGAACTTTTGGGACTTCATCAGGATTAAAAACTTCTGCACAGCAAAGGAAACAGTCAACAAAACAAAGAGGAAACCTGCAGAATGGGAGAAGATATTCACAAATGACACTACAGACAAAGGGCTGATATCCAAGATCTATAAAGACCTTCTCCAACTCAATACTTTTCTCTCATTTAAAAAATACTCTGTTCAGGGGCACCAGGGTGGCTCAGTGGGTTAAGCCTCTGCCTTCAGCTCAGGTCATGATCCCAGGGTCCTGGGATCGAGCCCCACATCGGGCTCTCTGCTCAGCAGGGAGCCTGCTTTCCCCTCTCTCTCTGCCTGCCTCTCTGCCTACTTGTGATCTCTGCCTGTCAAATAAATAAATCAAATCTTTAAAAAAAAAATTCTGTTCAAGTTCCTTTTCAAAAAATAGTGATCATGGTTTCTGAGCTATAGTCTAAGATGAAACAAAATACTTGAAATCTGGAGGTTTCCAATTTTTCACCCCACTTAACACTTCAGTCTTATTGTACTATTATATAGGATTGTTGGAAGGAGCATATAAAGTTCACAAGAATATTCACATCTAAAAATATATTTTCAACTTACTGTATTTTTCTTAAAAACATTATAATATTTTTGAATCTTAATAAAATGAACTCAGTCAAAAGCATTTTGTATCTTTATATCAGTCAATGATATCCAGCCATACAAATAAACATCTAATGTTGGTTAAAACAAGTTCTTTTTTTAAATAAAGATTTTTATTTATTTATTTGAGAGACAGAGATCACGAGTAAGCAGAGAGGCAGGCAGAGAGAGAGGAGGAAGCAAGCTCCCTGCTGAGCAGAGAGCCTGATGCAGGGCTCAATCCCAGGATGTTGGGATCATGACCTGAGCCGAAGGCAGAGGCTTTAACCCACTGAGCCACCCAGGTGCCCCAAAACAAGTTGTTTTTTATATTTGAAGGGATATACTGCACCAGAAAATGAAAAATGATTATTGACTCAGAAAATTCTCACTGTTACAAATTTCCTCCACTGAATTCTGAATTTTTATAGAAATGAAATATTTGTTCATAGTAATAAATGGTATAAATGAAACAATGACCCACTTCACACTCTATAAAACTCTTGACATTAAAAATTCAAAAAAATCAAGGGTCACATGGGTGGGTCAGTCAGTTAACACCTGCCTTTGTCTCAGGTCATGATCTTGTGGTCCTAGGATGGAACCCCATGCCAGGTTCCCTGCTAGCAGGGAGTCTACTTCTCCTTCTCCGTCTACTTCTCCCTCTGCATCCCCCCTACACTTGTGCTTTCTCTCTCTCAAATAAATAAATAAAATCTTAAAAAAAAAGAAATGTTTTTTCACTCCATTTAAAAGGAGCCATTCTTTTTGATGATCATATCTTTTCCTAGAAAACAAATACACAAAATAATTTTATTTTATTTTTTAAATTTTATCCAACTTTTATAGAGAACACCGGCTTTGGAAAGTGAATCTTAGATTAGTCAGCAATATAAGCTAGTGGTAAAAAAACAAAAAAACAAAAAACAAAAAACAAAACCAAAACCCAACTCAACAATTTAGTAAATGTATTTCTTTTTTTTTTTTTTTAAAGATTTTATTTATTTATTTGACAGACAGAGAGATCACAAGTAGCCAGAGAGGCAGGCATGGGCAGGGGGGAAGCAGGCTCCCTGCTGAGCAGAGATTCCCAATGGGGGGTTCGATCCCAGGACCCTGAGATCATGACCTGAGCCGAAGGCAGAGGCTTAACTCACTGAGCCACCCAGGCACCCCTAGTAAATGTATTTCTTATAGATTTAGATACTCCAACTTTTGAATGGTTATTTTAGGTTACTTGATATGATGACTAATTTTACACACTAACTTGACAGCACCATGGCATGCTCAGATAACACATTATTTCTAGGTGTGTCAATAAGACTGGTTCTGGGTAAGACTAGCATTCGAATACATAGGTTTAATAAAGTAGATTGCACTCCCCAGTGTGGGGAGGGAGGGATCATTCAGTCTGTTGAGGGCTTGAATAGAACAAAAACTGAGGGAATAGAAATTCACCCTTTTCTGCTTGACCTGGACATTGGTCTTCTCTTGCCCTGGGATCAGGATTTCCACCACCCACAATCCTGGTTCTCAGGCCTTTGAAAATGAACTGGAACTAAACCACGGACTTTTCTGAGTTCTTGATTGCAGATAGCAGGTCATGGGATTTCTTGGCCTTCATAATTATTTGAGCCAATTCTTCATAATAAATCTCCATATATAAAATATATGTATATAGCTCCCATTGATTATGTTTTTCTGAAGAACCCTGATACACTGGATCCTTTAGTTCTTTTATATGATTGAAGACTGTATGTACTTACCTGTACTTAGGATTTAAAGCCATGAATGTCCATGAAAGCATCTTTTGGGAAAGGGAAGGAAGCATTATTTTCAATCCTCTTTAAACTAAATCAAGGAAGGTGAGGTTAGTAAACCACTTTCTAAGTCTGGAGTAGTAGGTGTTTTTTAGTCCACTGGTACCAGTGGGTTTATAATAGGTGGTCAATGGTCAACAAGCAGAAGATATGCCAAAGATAGTAAGTCAGTCCACATCTGGGAGCCCAAATGAAGAACATTCCTTGCACAGACTCAGGAAGCACTCCAAATTTTAACAACTAAGGTGCAGTGACATTTCAGTTAGAAATAAGCAATCTTGGTGATTATAAAGATAATTTGTTATTATTTATTATGTTGTTGATGTATATAATTTATATCTGTAACAAGGACATTGGATCCCACATTCATATGCAACTTTTTTTTAAAACAGTAGAGAACATTAGTAGTAAAAATCTATAATACAAGTGGAAAATTCCAATTGTAAGGAAGATTGAAGAAGGAGGTGAGACCACTTTTTATAGTCTGCTTCAAATGCTCATGAAGGTCTCAGCTATTCCAAGAAATCCCTGATTTGTTTTGCTTTGTTTTAAAGTTTTTATTTATTTATTTTTAGAGAGAAAGAGCATAGGGGGAGGGGCAGAGGGAGAGAGAGAATATGGAGCAGACTCACCACTGAGCACAAAGTCCAATGTGGAGATCCATCTCACAACCTCAAGACCATGACCTGAGCTGAAATCAAGAGTCAGATGCTTAACCAATGGAGCAACCCAGGCACCCTAGAAGCACCTGCTTTGTTAAAAATAACCTGAACATAAAATTTTGAGGTGAGCTTGGGAAAAGGAAACTGTTAGTGGGAGAGTCTTTTGTACTTGTTTTTCACAGTCAGAACAAATCTTATAAAATAAAATAGAAAGGAAGATAGAAGAGGCACCTTAAGTTATTCCAAGCAAATCCAAACCAAACTAAACAACCAAGCAATTGCTTGTGGATTTATTGATGAGAAGCATTTCAGGAGGTTTTATTCAGTTTTCAGACTGGATCATTGGCTTGATGAGTTAAGCCCTGGTATTAGCTCTACATGTGTAAACAAGATGCTGCCACCACCATCCCTTCAAGGACACAGATGGTAGCCCCAGTCATATGCCTCTTGCAGACTCTTCAAATCTACAAAGAAAACTTAGATTGCTGTGAGTTTTTTCATAGTTGCCAATAGACTTAATCAGATTAATTTATTATTTTATTGTATTTCATAGTTGCCAGTAAACTAAATCAAGTTAACTTTTTTAAGTAAACTCTACCCCAACATGGGGCTCGAACTCATGACCCTGAGATCAAGAGTTACATGCTCTACCAACTGAGCCAGCCAGGCGCCCCTCAAATTAATTTCTTAATTCAGACTATCAAGACACAAAACTTCCTCTCTCTTGCATGTACTCATCCTTCCCCAAAATCAAATAAACAAATTAAAAATGTTAGCAATAATAAAATTAGTTTTGCTCATTTCTAAAGGATCAGACCTCACATGTCAGAAGTAATTGTCCCCTGGTCATTCATAAACTTTTCGTTGGCCTGGGACCCTTCCTGGTCTATATGGACAGGTCCCCATTTAACAGTATAGTGCTGCTAAGTTTACTTGAGACAACAGATTCTCAACTGATTCTCAGGTGTGGTGCTCTCTACCTTAGACTGGTGTTTTACTCAAAGGACTTTTGTCACTGTACCTTGAGATAGTCTTATTTATAAAGAAAAAAGAAAAAAATTTGCAAAGTAGTTTTGAAAACAAGTTCAAGTACATATATTAACCAACAAGTTACTACTGTTAGTATGCATAATGGCTTTGAGTCAGTTCTCATCTCATTACTTACTGTGTATGCAGTACAGAACAGAACAAGTTAACGTCATTAAGCCTCTCTGGGTTCATCTTTAAAATGGGGATAGTTATATACCAATGTCTTAAATTTAAATGAAATAGCACATGTAAAATGCCTCCCATTGATTCTGGCACTTAATAAAAGTAGAGTAGATGACACCCTCTCCTCATCTTCCATCTAGGAGAGAAGTATTAAATAAAAAGTTATATTTGCTTATTAATGAATCTATCATAACTTGGAATCCAGTTGTATAGGAAGTGTTGTGGTTAGTTGTGTTATTGTTCCCAGCTATAGGAAGCTCCTCCCAAAGGGAGGATTTTATTTCCCTGACCCACTGACATCAGACTTGGCAGTGTGACTTGTTTTGGCCAATAAAAACAAACAGAAGTAATATGTGTCACTTCTGAGCGTAAATTTTGAGTCAATGTGCAGTTCGCCATTTCTTTCCCCTGTGCCATGATAATCAGGAAAACGTAGATAGAGGCTGCTTTACCAGCCTGGTTTCCTGTATGAAGATGAGGAGTGAAAATGAAATTTATGTGTGATAAGTTCCATAAGCAAGAAATAAACCATTTTTGTAAGCAACTGAGATTTTAAGATGGGTTGTAACTGCAATATAACCTGTATTTTAAAACATTGCAGTTGTGTAAATTAATATCAATATTTCCCTTCCCTGAAACCCACCCCCTTCTCAATGGAATTATTTTACTTAGGGCCCAATGACAAAGCTATTCCCAAAACAAACACAAAAAGCCTTCTCAGTTTGGTATCTGACTTTTCCAGTGGAACAGTTCTTTCCAGAGAATGAAATTTAGGTTTGGCACTAGACTGAAAGCATTTTGTGGGCTCCTGGTGCTTTGCTTTCAAGTGAATTGCAATTGTGGGTACTGATCCTTCACAACTCTACATAGCAGGCAATTACTACTAGTGTTTCTCAAATGGTCCCTTTCCAAAAACAACTTATGAATATAAAAATCAAAAGCTAAAGTTTCATTGTTCTTTACTTGGAATAAATCCCAGACAACTGCACTGAGTTTATTCATAATACATGAAAAGAAAAGGCTTAAGAAAATCTCAGTGGGAGTGGGAAGAGAAGGTAGGAAATTGGCATAATAATGAAAATGAAACTTTACATAATCATAAGGCAAAGAAGAGGCGAGGTCAAGGCTTTTTTAATCAGAAATTTTATACCTTTGAAAATTAGACTTGTTTACTTATAATATTACATGTGTTTGACCATTAAATGCCTATTTGAGCTCCAAAATGTTAATTTCAAGGTTGTCAGCTACCAACATCTTTATGGTGATCATTTTTTATTTTTTAGCTCAGAGTCTGGATATATAGTAGCGCCCCAAGTAAGGTTGGCTTGATGCAGATTATGGGTAGTTGTAGACATGATCTTGGCAATTTGCATGAAAAGTGATCACATTTTATTTTATTTTATTAAGATTTTATTTATTTATTTATTTATTTACTGAGAGAGAGAAAGTGAACGAGAGAGAGCATGATCTTGGAGAGGAGTGGAGGGAGAGGGAAAAGGCTCCTCATTGAGCAGGGCTTCCCACTGGCTCCATGCCAGAACCCTAGGATCTTGACCTGAGCCATCCAGGCACCCCAAAAGTGATCACATTTAAACATATCAAGGAAATTTACTATTTACTATTTTATTTTAGATAGGTCACAACAACGATTTTTAGTATTGAAAAGTAATCACTTCTTGTCTTCGTAGGCTTAGGCTGCCATTACAAAATCCCATCGGCTTAAACAACAGATTTATTTTCTCACAGTTCTGGAGGCTGGAAGTCCAAGATCAGGTGCCAGCATGGTAGGGTTCTGATGAGAAACATTTTCCTGACTTGCAGATAGCCACCTTCTTTTGGTGTCCTCACATAGGGAGTGAGAACTCTAGTTCCTCTTCCTCTTCTAAGAACACCAGTTCTATTGGATCTGGATTCCACCTTTATGACCTTATTTAACCTTTTCACCTCCTTAAATCCCTATCCCCAATACACTCACATGGGGGACAAAGTCTTCAACATACAAAATTTGCAGGGATACAATTCAGTCCATAACACTTTCTAATTAACCATTTTTCAACAGACTGGCTATTCATATTAAATTCAGAAATAAACCAAGGGCATACCAGCATAAAAAGCTTGAAAATTAGAGATCTTTAAATCTTACAGGGACTTCTTTATAAAATATTTCCAGAACAATTAATTTTTATATTTTATTTATTAAAAAATCAGAGTATCCATTATATGTGGGGTGCTGTTCCAGATAATAGAAAGGCATCTGTGAACAATGTAGACTCAAACTGCTGTTTGGTGAAATACATATTTTGAAGATACTATAAGTGAATGAGTGCACTCTACAAGTAGACCTTGGCCTTCTGCCTTTTAGTATTATTGAACTGAGGGACAGCAAGATAAAATTACTGCCTTAAGTGTAATAGATGTAAGCATGTATAATATAAGCCACATATGCAAAAGTTCAATTATTTTTAATAGTGAATTCAATCTTCCATAGATGATGGTGGGAGGACCTAATTTTACCATTTCAAGACAGCTCAGTCCCTTCTGGCTTGTAAACTTACTCCCTGATGGGTAAACATTTAGTCAGATTCTGCATATCCCCTTCCCCTTTTACCTGCCCTTCTCCCTAGGCCTGAGCTCAGTATAGGCTGGGCTTACATATATTTTTTCTGGCTGGGAAAGGATATTTGCCCCTGACTGGCTCCCAGATGTCTAGTCCAATCTGCTGTCTGGATGTCAGCTGTTGTCACAGCATCCCTGTTGAAGACTCCATGACTAGTATAACCCAAGCTCTTACCCCTGGCTTAACACAGTTCGCAGTGGTCATCCTCAGGGAGTACGGCCATATCACCCACCTGGTGGCAATCCTCTGTGGGCCATTGTAGGTGTTATTTGACCTTCTAAGATTCAGCTACATTCTCCACTTGAATTTGTTTTGTGTTGGGTCATTTGAGAAAGGGTCCCCTTGTATCTTGGGATTTCAACCCATAGGGGGAATGGTATGTGTGTGTAGCTATGTATCCTTTTCAATTCCATTAAGCATTTTCTGTCCAGCTCTGAGGACATTCTTTTTTCTGCTGGATGGGAAGTATCCCTAAATCATACATTCTTCTTTCTTACTCTGTGGCTTATAGTAAAAACCCTCTGTCCCTTGCCTGATAGTCTCTGTTTGTGCCTATTTAAATCACCTATATCATCATCATCATCATCATCATCATCATCTTAATTTAGAAGATTATTTTCTTTTTCTAAAAAGACTAGATTCTCAAAATATCATCTGTGAAGAGAGCATTAAGTATAAGTTTTAAAAGTCAAAATCTGAACTGTATCGCCTTTGCTCTTGGTTGGCCTCTGCCCTCTTCCTGAAGTGAAGGATGCCTCATGCAGTGGGTAGAGAACTTCAGGGCAGCAAGAATTACCAGGAATAAACAATCACCAGATAGCATTTCAAAACATTGTCATTCCTCATGAGAACTTCAAAAGATGAGAGAAAATAAAGTCAATCTTTACCAACACTGTGATTAGGGAAAATCATTCAGTTGTTTTGGAAATAACTGACTACATTTTTAAAAGTTGGTGATTCCGTTACTAGTCTCCTGGGATAAAGTTAGCATATATTTATGCACAACTATTTCAAATAAATAACATACTTTTGGCCAGTAATCAAAAACATGAATATTCTGCTTTCAGAAAGATTGAAACCAATTTCAGCCTGGACAACATCTGTAGGTTTTGAAAGATACAAAAATCAACAATTTTGAAAAGATGTAAGCCATACCCTAGGCTAGTTACCCCAAAGTGCAAAATCTCAATTGTACTATCTTTAACATTATTTGCAGATAGATCAACCAACAAATTATGATGGAAATCATAAAAATATCACAATTATATTTCAAATACCTAAAAACCTCACTACCCATCAGGAGTTAAGAAAATCACCTAAAATTTTTTTGACAATTTAGGATTTGATGATGGTGAATCACCAATAAGATTTCCCCTTCACTATTTCTTTTAGGGATCTTTTCAGTATTGATAATAACCTCTGTGATATCTCTGAGCTTTCAAATTTGATCCTTCCCACCAAATTGGGAGTGGTTATGAGAGCAAAGACCATGGTTGTGTAGCTCACTACTTTATCCTTCTCTTTACCCAGAGCTTAGTACAGTACCTGGACTTAGTGTAGGTGCTCCATTAACATTTGTTGAATATTTTGACATGAAAATTGTCCCATTTAGGTCCTTTCCCATAAGAAAGGTCAGTTTGGAGTAGTTTGTAATGATCCAGATATCTGAATTTAGATAAAGACAAATGAGAATGTGATCAATACTTGGACTTGTTTAATAAATTCTCCCTCTTCCAAAGGGCTTCTGGAAGTTTTCCAGTTATATATACAGAAAATAGGCTGGGAAAACCTATTTAGAATGTAGGTACAATAGCTCCCGTTATTATTTAACCAATCAGTTCACAGTATACTGACATTCTCACAGGGCAATGAAGGATTTTTATCCCCAATTTTCAAAATACAGGCAGTCATAGAAATAAACATATATTCTAAAATGATCACTCTTATTATTTCCCATGTCCTTTGTATTAAAATTTGTTTTGTGGTTTTGCTAACTCTCTGGCAAGCAATCCTTAGAGTCTGAAGCAGATTGACTGTTTTCTCCTCCTCTCCCTCCCCCTCTGCCTCCCCCTCCTCCTCCTCCTCCCCTTCTCCCTCCCCCTCCTCCTCTTCCTCCTTCTTGTAGTCAGTGCTTTGGGAGTCCGTGCTCTAATGGTCAGGTATTATCCTAAAATATCAATGATCAACCTAAACTATATACAAACTTTCAAGTAGATGAACAACCTTCAAAGGATTTTACTTAGCAAATATAGGGAAAGATTATTAAAACATTTGAGATTAAAGTCTGTAAACTTGGTGCAATCTCATTTAGTCATTTGCTATTATTAAGTATGGAATGAGAAAGATAAGGGCAGGTAGTTTACTTGTTGTTGGGTGTTTTCTTTGTCATATCTGATGTTCATGGTCTTCTAAATCATTTCCCTCTCTCTCGCTCTTCCTCACACCCGTCCAGCTTAGTTTCTCCCAAGTTTCTGGGGCAATGGATCATAAAAGGGCTGAATATCAAAAATGAAAAAAGTGGTGACCTGATGTAGAATACCATTCTCACCACAAATGACAGTTTTTGAATGCTAGTCTAAGTTCGTGGAGCTAGGGAACCCAAAGTTTTAGTGGAGTATCAGTCTGGTGTTAATTTGATGCCAAAGGATGGATTTTATTTTGGCTCTTAAATAATATTTATTTAACTCAAAACTCAACCATTGTGTAAATTAGTAGGTGCAGCAAGTAGTATGTGATTTGGGTACAAGTACTTTTTTTCCCTTCCTATTTTCAGGGAATAAAAGAAGGGAGGGAGGAAAAAAAATAATACTTTTTGCTTGCAAATGGAGGACTGGGATTGGGATGGAGTAGAGAAGAAAACAAAATGAAACACAACAACCAGTTTTTTTTTTTAGATTTATATAAATGTTAAGTAGAACGCACACACTACTGAACTATGGAATAAAGACCCAAGAATGACATTAATTTACTCTTAACTGAACACTAGAAGATTGTATAAATGTATTTTTGAAACTGGTTCCTTTTCTTCTGGAGTTTCCTTACTGGGGAGCTAGCTAAGGAAACAATACTAGCTGATGTCTAAGAGATAGAACACTGAGCAAGAATTAGAATAAGTTTGTCTCACGCTGCAGGAAAGAATTACATTTTCTTCATCAGCTATGTTCAAAACAATGCTGAATAACAAACAATATCGGTGACATGCAAAAACATGCCCTTATTTCTCACTCACAGATTATCTCATGCCTACAAAGTGTCTGGGGCATGCTAATTGTAGGCCAGGCCTGCTGGGTTGGATTTGGTTAGTTGCATGTCTGCCCCACTTTCTCTTTCAGGTAGGGTCAGTGGGTTCCACAAAGCAGGTCACTCTCAAGACAATGGCAAAAGTGTAACAGGGCTAGCCAGAGGACTCAATCACATTCCAAGCCTCTGGTCAAGATAGACCTGCTTTGGGAAAGCATAGCCTGCCTGCCATAATACCATAGCAAGTATATGACAAGATATTCCTATTACAGAGAAATGAAAATATGGGCTACTAGTTTAATCTGCCACAAAAAATGTATAAATTAATGCTCATCTAGAATGAAGGAAGTTTTTTTTTTGTTGAAGATACAGTGGATTCTATTTACAGTGGCAATTTATTTCAGTATTAACCAATACCATTATAAAATGAGATCCATAAATATGATTATTTTGTGTCAAATATTAAAGACATTGTAAACTCTGGAGAAACCGAGAAAATGGAGTCATGAAGTAAAACGTATGTTACGTACTCAAGATCTAGCTTAAAGAATTCAGCACTTCTAATTCTTAATCTTCTACTCTTGAACTTGAGTACTGTTTGACGTCATTGCTATTTGATCTCATATTTAGGATTTTTTAACACAGCATAGTGGTTGAAAAATGATCATTCGGGGTAACTTGTTAAGAATATATTTTGTGGGGCACCTGAGTGGCTCAGTCAGTTGGGTATCTGACTCTTCATCTCAGCTCAGGTTTTGACCTTGGGTTCGTGAGTTCAAGCTCACATTGGGCTTCACCCCCAGCGTGGAGCCTACTTAAAAAAAAAAAAAAGTATACATTTAGTGGTCCCATTCACTATAATTGCAATTCTTAGTAGATCTAGGATTGTGCCAGTGAAGCTCTTTCTCTCTCTTCCTGTCTCTATCTCTCTCTTTTTAAAACTTATTTTTTTCCTGTCCATTTTATGCTACTATTCATATGCATGAACACTAGGCTAGGAGTATATTTGTCCATCTTTTTTTTTTTTAATTAAAATTTTTATTTATTTTCAGCATAACAGTATTCATTGTTTTTTCACCACACCCAGTGCTCCATGCAATCTGTGCCCTCCCTAATACCCACCACCTGGTTCCCCCAACCTCCCACCCCCCGCCCCTTCAAAACCCTCAGGTTGTTTTTCAGAGTCCGCAGTATTTGTCCATCTTTAATCTTCTGTTTGACATACAATATTTGTTCCTTTTTCTTTCTTTTTTTTTTTTTTTAAGATTTTATTTATTTATTTATTTGAGAGAGAAAGACAGTGAGAGAGCATGAGAGGCGAGAAGGTAGGAGGAAGAAGCAGACTCCCGGTGGAGCTGGGAGCCAGATGCGGGACTCGATCCCAGGGCTCAAGGATTGTGACCTGAGCTGAAGGCAGTTGCTTAACCACCTGAGCCACTCAGGCACCCTCCTTTTTCATTAGAATGTAAGATTCATGAGGATAGGGTCCTTTTTATCTTTTGCACTCTGTATTCCCAGCATGTTAATGAGTGATCAGTACACGTTGAAACTCAATAAAAAGATGTTGAATTAATAAATAAGTAAACTTTTCATGGAGTTTCTATTTTCCATTAATTTTATGAGATCTTGGTAATTCTATTTTATTCCATCCTATCTTATTATATTAATGTTATTTGTTTTAAGTCAAAAATATAAGGTTAATTTAGTGAACAGGTACAGGATTTAGAGTAGAGAAATCGACATTCTAGAATTACCCGGTCACTTACTGGCCAGATGGAGATCAAAAGTAAATATGTTTGGGGTGTTTGGGTGGCTCAGTGGGTTAACCCTCTGCCTTTGGCCCAGGTCATAATCTCAGGGTCCTGGGATTGAGCCCCACATCGGGCTCTCTACTTGGCAGGGAGCCTGCCACTCCCCGCCACCCTGCCTGCCTCTCTGCCTACTTGTGATCTCTCTCTCTCAAATAAATAAATAAATAAATAATTTTTAAAAAAATAAGTATGTTAAACTCTCTGAACCTTAAGTTTCTTTTTTTTCCTCTAAACCTTAATTTTCTAAAAATAAAATAATTGTATATCTACCTCACATGATTATTTGAGGATTAAAAAGATCATGTATGTAAAAGTATTTTGGAAAGTATAAAATAAGATATAAATATCAGTTACTGTTATTATTAATATTACTCTTACATGTTCTTTCAAAAGTCATGTAAGTTTTTTGATGGATTTCAATGCATCCTGGGACAACTAGGAATTATTGGAAGACTTCACTCAAGAAGAATATTTCTTTGGAGATTTCAGAAAGTAGTTTGAATTATTTAATACTTTTTTGGAGCAGAAAGATATTCATCCACTCCTTCACTTCATTATTCAAAAAATGTTTATTGAGTAACTACTCTATCCACAACAAAATGGTAAGTGAGATAGACATGGGCCACATTTTGCCCCACTCCAGGAGGCACCACATTGCCACAAGATCCTTTTCCTCATAGACCAAACAGTTTGGTTGAAGGGAAAGATAATGATTAAATATTACACAACAAAGAAGTGTGATGAAAACATGTCTTCTGAAAGGGAGAGAGGACAGGCTTGATATTCATTTCAGCAGTGGTTAATTGCTCTGAGAGAGTATAATGTCTGTATCAGAGAGCCTGCTCATTTACACACAAAGAAAGGAAGAGAGTCAAATGCACCATTTCAGTGAGAGATAAGAAAATCAAGCGCCTGCCTCTTTCTATTTATTATTACTCTGAACGGAAGTAAGTGGTGCTGTGTTGTGTACTTTCTGGTGACAGTGACGAGGGAGAAACTCACGTAAACAGAATCAAGGCAAAGACCATGGGACTTGCAGAAGATGAAGGCAGGAATGTGCAAGTGATTCATAAGGAACAGATGTGAGCAAGAAGGGACAGAGGGAATATCTGCGTCATGCAGATGAGATGATTCTGGAAGAAGATCTTAACAGAATTGAGTTTATCGAGTATGTCTTATGTGTCAGGTCCTGCACTAGTGGTCAATGCCAATCACAGACCGTTCTGACTCCAAAGGACACGTTCTTTTACAAGATAAAAAAGTTTGATGGGGTTTTATAAAGCTTTTGGTGGTCAGTGATAAGAAACACGATTTTGTCTTAGATATCCTTTGCAAAAATCAGCTTTTGTGCTCTACGGATAGAAAAACATTAAAAGATATGTGTGTGATTTTATGCTTCATAAACATTCCCATGTTGGAGAATGGTTGCTAGTCTGTCCTGCTTGTGCCCTGATGCCTTGTTTATGGTGTCTTGAAGTTCTGCAGAGGCCACATAAAAGGGAAGGAGTGAGCAGATGGGGTGTTTGGTTCTCCTTCTGACTTCAATATGCATAGCTCTGCTTTTCATAAGCTGACTGATTTTTGTTCTACAAAAGTTTTCTAGTAAAAGTCATGTTTCAAAGGCAGAAATTGGCGTGAGCCCCAAGTTCTACCAGTCTTCCAAAGATGATAATTTCCCCAAATATGACAGCATTATTTGAAACATTTTGAAAGAAAACCATCACTTTAAGGCTTGCAGTTCAAAATATGTCCTATACATACGCAAGCTTCGTCTAATATCAGTCAACAAACCCTGTTCTGCCTACAAAAATTAGAGGAAAAACTTGCAATTTAACTTCCCATTCCTCTTTAGAGCAGACGTAAAACTAAAATGTATGCAAGTTCATTTTATTCCAAAACTTTCTTGCTTTGTCCTTTAGCTTGCCCTTCAAATTATGCACATCAACCATCACCAATAATTTTAAATGGAAATTGTACCTCCTCCTAAGAATAGTGTCTCTTAGCACAGCATGCTCTGGTTATAGCACTTTTCACCCACAGCACCTCTTCCAGCATTTTAATCAAACATTTACTCAGATCTTTCTGACACAGGAATAATATTACTTTATATGAGAAACAGGAGTTTGATATAGGCTTTCCTCCTCCATGGTTACAAATAAAGGCAATACTGAAAAATTCAAATACTTACGACCTTGGAATGCTCACCTTATCAAAAAGGCTCAGAAAGATTAGAGATACTAACTGCTACAGGGAGAAAGTCTTCAACATGAAAATCTCTCCAGATCAAGATGAGTGAAATGATTTTAAAAGTTCGGAACAAAGTCAGTTCCCCTGATGCATTTAACTAATTACCCACATCCAGACCCTGACTGTCTTTGTTAATTTGAATTTTCTGGAATGCTGCTGATCTGGGTGTGACATGCTATATGGAATTTTAACCTATTTTCTAATTCCTCTATACTCACACTCTCACTCTCTAATTCGATCACTCCCTCATTTATTCTACAAACACAGTATTGATTGAGTAACCACTCTGTGCTAGGTTCACAAGAAACATAACACTAGAAAAAATAAACAAAACTCCTGCCCTTATGGAGGTTAGGTAACTCTCCAGTGGGGAGCCAGGCTCTGGAGGAGACTTTCTGGAAGGAGGAGCTCAGCTCTGCGTGTATAACCTTGGGCAAGTAATTTAACCTTCGGTGCTTGTTTCTATCTCTTAAAAAAGGAAAACATTAGTTTTTACTTCATCGTGGTATGCAAGGATCGAATAATTTAGTACATGTAAAACCTTGCAAACAGTCCCTGGTTCGTATTGAGAGCTCAATAAGTAAGCTATTATTATTTTACTATTGTAATGTTAAATGCAATGTTAAGTGTAATGCTTAATGAGTAAATAGAAACTATTATTTTATATGGAGATAATGCTGTGAAGAAAGCTCAAGTAGAATAAGGAGCTGGCAAGTGACCAGGTTTGGCACGGGCTGTCCTGTCTGGGAAAGTTTATCTAAAGAAAGGTCATTTGACCTGAGCTCTACAAAGAAATTGGTGATTATTTCAAACTGAAGACCAGAGTCCTCTGTGCGATGAGCACACTTCTACACTATGTTTTTTTCTGATCTCCCCAGACTTTTCTGGATGGCTGTGATTGGCAGATGTGATAGAATAATGAAAAAGAATAAAACAGGAGTAAGCTGAAAGCCCAAAATTAAAGATTCAAATCAAACATTTTCCCTTTTCCACAATAAAAATAATAGCCAAACAAGGCTTTTAAATAACAGTCTGATAAGTGAACACCAAAAAAGAAATTACAGGGCTTTAATTATACTCTAACCTCTACAACCTATATGTAGATTGCCTTCATTAATTGGTCTCAATCTCTGTCCCTAAGAACTTATGGTCTTTAGAAATCCAGCAAATGCTCAGACCTCTCCTCTTTGAGAATATATGTCCACTGGTTATAAGCTTTCGTGGAAATCAAGAACTGATCCATTTCAGGTTGAAGTTAAATGATACTGGATAATATTACTAATTCTATGATACAAGTTTTGTTTTGTTTTGCTTTGTCTTTTTAGATTCACAACATTTATTTCCCATAGCATATTCTATTCTACATCATAGAGAAAAATGCCCAAACCCCACATGTTGCAGAAATGGAAACAAAGAAACACTGAGGAGATCGAGTATACAGCCGGAAGCTCCTTCAAAATGTGAAGGGTGACGGGAAATATTGAGAAGAGAGATTATTACAATTTGCCAGTTAAGTAAATTGATTTTATTCATCTTGGAACTTGACCTGAGTTAAACTTGCCTGAACACTGGATATGTATTTATCTTCACTTTCATCTTTAAATTTTAGTGCTTGACAATGAAGAAAAGGCTTGTTTGTTTATATTTATCAAGGAACATAATTTTTGATACAATTATAATTTCTCATATATTTTAAGTATACGCAATTGGAGGAACACCTCATTAGAGTAGAATTTGTTTTAACATAACTTGGCCTTTTCGGCTTTATACTTTCTCATCCTGTCCTTATCCTTATCCATTCCGGCACTTTAGGCAGGCTGAAATACTCATACCTGCTGACATTTTATCTCTCCTACTCCTTCAGTGCAACCTCTTTCTTTTTTTATTGAAATACATTTGGTATACAACACTATGTAAGTTTAAGGTGTACAACATATTGATTTGATTCATTTCTTTTTTAAAAAATATTTTATTTATTTATTTATTTGACAGAGAGAGAGTAGGGAGAGAAGCAGAGGGAGAGGGAGAGGCAGGTTCCCCGCAGAGTGGGGAGCCCGATGCGGGGTTCCATCCCAGGATGCTGGGATCATGACCTGAGCTGAAGGCAGACTCTTAACAACTAAGCCATCTAGGCACTCCTTTATTCATTTCTTTTTGCAATATGATTGCCATTGCAGCATTAGCTCTACACATTCCTTTTTTTATCAGTTGTCAATAGCCTTCTTTTGAGGCAAAGCAGTGTGCATTTTATTTATTTATTTTCATTTATTTGACACAGAGAGA